>NW_010961290.1:1347661-1433988 GCF_000463585.1 Tarenaya hassleriana | reverse complement strand
AGGGAAAGATTATTTATATATGGATTGTTTTTGTTATCCTAAATATAATTCGTTTTGTGGAATAAAAAACTCTCCATGAACGAAAATATGACATCGCTTGATGAATATAAACGATATAACAAAAAAATGTCGTGACTTCTACAATTGGAAACTCTTTTTTATGATAATGTATTAATATGTTATTGATTTTAAGGACGTACGAAATATGTAATATTTGTAATTACAAAGGCACATGCAAGTTTCTGACGTTCTTTTCGCCTCTTTGCATCCACTCATTCATTTGACTTGTTTTTCATGTTCCTGTCTGTCCGTTCATACTACTACGTGAAATAGGTGTATTGGTTGAAGCTCTCTTCTTTTTTCCCCACATTTCTTAAATAAATTACATAATTTATAACATTGACATTCTAGTGTACGTATTCATAATATCATCCTTTCATCCATTTTCCTCGTGCTTCTCTGCAACAGAAATACCAAAAAAAAAAAACAAGAATTTTTAAAAAAATGTACTTCCCGACCATAAAACCACCATATATATTTGCCGTCTTCTCCTTCTTATTCTTCTCCGTCTCCTTCTCCGATCCAAGAACCACCGAGTCCGGCCTCTTCTGCGGCGGAGCAAACCGCTCCTCCGCCGATCCCGGCTTCATCCTCACCTTCATCCAAGAAATGCGATCTCTGTCGCAGGAGTTAACGACGCGCCGTTTCGTCACCCACTCCGTGAACTCCACGTCGTTTCACCGATCCAAAACGACAGCCATTTACGCCCTGGCTCAGTGCCACGACGACCTATCCAAGACCGAATGCCTCCTCTGCTTCGCGCTTGCACGCACGCGCCTCCCTCGCTGCCTCCCCTCCGCCGCCGCTCGGATCTTCCTCGACGGCTGCTTCCTCCGCTACGACGACTACAGATTCTACGACGAATCAGTCTCCGCCACGTCAGACAACTACCTCTGCAGCAACGACACCGTTTTGGTTGATCCCCTCCAGTACAGCGATCACGTGAACCGCGCGATGGGAAACGCCGTTAGAACCGCGGTTGGAAACGGGGGGTTTGGAATCGCCGAGGAACGTGGAGCGCACGCGCTCGCGCAGTGCTGGGAGAGCGTGGGAAAAGAAGGATGTAGAGTTTGCTTGGAGAAAGCTGTAGGGGAAGTGAAACGGTGCGTTTCGAGGAGAGAAGGACGAGGTATGAACACTGGGTGTTACATTAGGTATTCTGATCACAAGTTTTACAACGATGGCCATGGCGAATCTCATGGTAAGAAATATAATTCAAATCAATCCATTTTATTATTTTCCACTATAAATATAAATATGGAAAAAAAGTTTTTTTTTTTTTATTGGGCAGGACCTAAAAGCCGAGTTATTGTGGCTATTGCTTTGGGAACGTTTGCACTCGTCACGGTCTTTCTCTTTGCAACGTATGCTATTCTTGCCAAGTTATCAAACACTAAACAAGGTGAATCTTCAAATTTTAGGTTATACAAAAATTTTATGCAACATAGAATATAATCATATGGACCGAAAATGTTCGCTATTATTTTTCCCTTAAGCGTGTACAATGCTGAGCATCGTAGCAATGCACAGAGCGAAGAAATCTCGGGCTAATATCGGCAAGATTCAATAACTCGAGAACAAAGTACAAGTACGAAACCCTAGAGAAGGCGACGGATTACTTCAGCAGCAAGAGAATACTAGGGCAAGGAGGAAACGGCACCGTTTTCCTGGGAACACTGGCGAGCGGGGAGAGCGTAGCAGTGAAGAGACTGGTGTTCAACACGAGGCAATGGGTGGAGGAGTTCTTCAACGAAGTCAACCTCATCAGTGGGATCCACCACAAGAACCTCGTCAAGCTTCTCGGCTGCAGCATCGAAGGGCCCGAGAGCCTCTTAGTCTACGAGTTCGTCCCTAACAAGAGCCTCGACCAGTTTCTTTTCGGTGATTAATCTTTCCATCGTTCTCTTCCTCCCTCTTTTACCAGTTTCTCTTTTAGAGTATAAATTGAAAAATGCCCTAAAGATAGTGAATTTCTTGGTCATTTGCAGACGATAAGAGATCAAAGGTCTTGAACTGGAAACAGAGGCTAAACATCATAAAAGGGACAGCAGAGGGGTTGGCTTACCTACACGGTGGTTCTCCGGTGAGAATCATACACCGAGACATCAAGACAAGCAATGTTCTTCTCGACGAGCAACTCGATCCCAAAATCGCGGATTTCGGATTAGCTCGTTGTTTCGGCCATGACAAAACCCATCTCAGCACCGGCATTGCTGGAACCCTGTAAGCACTGGATTCCTCTCTCTCTCTCTCTCTCTCTCTCTCTCTCTCTCTCTATGCGCTTTTGTTCTGATGGGCTTTATTATGCAGGGGTTATATGGCACCGGAGTACGTTGTTCGTGGGCAGCTCACGGAGAAAGCAGACGTATACAGCTTCGGAGTTCTTGTTCTCGAGATCGCTTGCGGCACAAGAAACAGCGTCTTCGTGCCGGGACTTGGCTCTCTCCTACAAAGAGTAAAGAATCCAAATTTAACACCTCTTTCGTTGAATCATTTCTTCTAGTTCTTGTTAGATTTTCATCTCCTAACAAATCTAACCAAATTTTGCTAATCTCCTGATTGTTGTTTGGTTTTACAGGTGTGGAAGCTCTATACACTAAACAGATTGCAAGAAGCCCTACACCCATGTCTGAAAGATGAGTTGCTTCAGACGCAAGAAACACAGGCCGAGGCCTTTACCACCCTTCGAGTGGGGCTGTTATGCACGCAAGCCTCGGCTACACTCAGACCTTCCATGACAGAAGTCATCCGAATGTTAACGGAAAGAGATTGCGGAATTCCCATCCCCAGCAGCCCTCCTTTCCTCAGGATCAATTCACTGGCTGAACCAGAGGGTTCCACCAGATCTTATAGCACCAACAGTACAACATCTAACACAGGGATTAGAATGGATCAACCACCTTCTTACACCTCTTCCGAATCTTCGGGAACTCAGAGAAGTTAAAAGGGTGATACTTTTTTTTTTTTTTGGGCCTCTGTATGCAAATCGTCGAAAACTCGATGCTGCAGAGGATTATTCATTTAAAGCGACAACATCTTCATCAAGATACAAAACACCAGTAATCAGGAAACCATGTCCAAGCATCTGAAAGTTCAGTGCACGCGTTCCAGCAGTTCTTGATCTTGAACTCAAAACATTTGCATTTCCAAGATTCAGATTTATTACCACGAAAACTAGTTCAAAACATGGCAGAGAAGAGAACATGCGACGTTTATCTTGCAACACACATACTAAATGCCTCACTTTGTCTTGCTTCCTCTGCTACTAAGAAGGCGAAACGCATTAAATATCGTAGAGAAGGAAACATACGCGATCACTTATCTTCGTCGACGACAACGCTGATCTCTCCCTTCTCCAGCAATTCATAGAACTCCTTTGTTTGTCTCTGGCTGTTCCAGTGATACATTTTCCATAACCCTCCCGCTATAAGGCCGAGGGATATCCCGTAGATTATCTCTTTGACTACACTTGGACCTTTGTTAGCAGCTTTTGCAATCTTTGGAACCCTCGCCATTTCTTTCTTCTTCTTCTTCCCTGCAAAAGTTTGGTCTGCAAATAATCGAATTCGTATATAAATTGCACTTCACAAAGACCGAATTTTTCACTGAATGAAAGTGGTAATGTGAATAATTTAGATATTACATTGGTAAGAAATTCAGAAACAGGGGTCCTCATGGTAGATGAAGGCACTGATCTAAGCAATTCAACCAAATTTCAGACCATACAATGGATCGTTGCAAGTGATTAACCTTTTATATTCAAAGTTCTAACGCGTTCTAACAACATGCAGTAGTGTGCAGATCATCTACGAGTATATAATTTCTTTTCCAACAATAAACTTTGTAGCATAAGAAACATTACAGCAGAAACTTTAACAAAAAAAAAACATTACAGCAGAAAACGATTCATCTTTTTTTTTCCTGCAGGCACGGATTTTGCTGGAAAGCTATCAGTAGATTTTCTCAGCAATCAAACAGGATAACTGATTTCAAGATTTTCATTGGAAAAAAAAGGAGGGCGAAACAGATAGAGCAATTACTTACCTGTGGCAAAAAAAAATTCTCAGGTTGAAAAGGCTCGAACAATGGAGAAACAGAGAAGCTTCAAGAGACGAAATATTTATACTCAAGGAATAAATGGAGAGAAAAGATCTGCTACTACGAGCCTAAAGACTTACGTGCACTCACTTTCTTGAAGAGCTAAATAAACCGTTGAGATTGAAGATTGTATGTGACCGAAAAAGATCGACGGTTCTACATTATTAGATTATTTAAGGTGCTATATTATTTTTGAAAAATGTTTGTAATCTGCTCTTTGTGCACACGTCGGCTCAACAGTAGAGCCACGTCTACACCGAATTTGAAAATCTCGGGAAGGACGAAATTGTAATTTTGGGGTGTATACGTAATTTAGTATACATATTGGGGTCTCTGTGTAAGTAATAAAAGGGATCTTGAACACGTCGCCAACATCTCTACGCTCTTAGCCCCGGATTTCAAATTTGCCTCTCTTCTCTCTCTCGCTCGTTCGCTCTCGCTCTGTGGCTTGGATGCTGATTCGAACTGGATCCTGGTGAGATTGATCTCTGATCTGTTCTTTATTTGAATCCGATCGGCGATTCTGAAATGTATGAGTAGTTTCAGCGAAACGGTTTAATTTTTCGTTGTTGGAATGTGATGTAGTTTGAGCAGAATATTGCGAGTTCGGCTAGTTCATGAGCCTCCTCACCTGTATTCTCCTAAATCTGGCAAGAGGAATACGATTTTGAAGGTCGGATTAGGGAGGATTTGAGATCTTGAACGTAATAAAAAAGATCTTGAACGCATGGCCAACGTCTATACGCTCTTTACCTCTTAGCCCCAGAGTTCAAATTTGCCTCTCTCTCTCTCTCTCTCTCTCTCTCTCTCTCTCTCTCTCTCTATCGATCTGTAGATTAGAGAATTCAAACAGTTTCTGGGTCGAGATTACAGCAGTTCCCGTTTTGAATTTGACGATAGTGATGGATTGAATCTGCTTTTGAAGTACAAACAGATCTCCGAAGTGATCACTTTCAGGATGTGGCTTTTAGGTTTTGCTTTGTGTACAAGGCTTTGTTTATTGGTTCCCTGTTGGTTTATTGCTTTCACAGAGACTGGCTACTAAGTGTGTTGACGTAGAGTGAAGATAGTTGATTAATCTTGGTCATGGACACCGACACACTGAAATCTGTCTCAGATTTGCCTGTACCATTCCGTTCAGCTTTTAGTTTCAGGTAATATCCCGTCTCACTTGTTGTTTGTTGATAAATTGTGTTGGTTGTTCTTCGATCCTCTGTGTTGTAATTCCTCGTTGTTGCTTTTATGTGTCTTTCAGTTGCTGATTTCGCAAAATTTCAGTGTTCTTTGATCTTAATGTTATTTGCATCTGAATTGTTATGGATCATGATGATGATCTTTTGGAGTTCTCAATGGATGCGGATTTTTGTGTCTGATGTGTGCCTGTGTTGCTTCCGTCCCTTTTGTTTCAGGTACTTCAACTCGCTGCAGAGTGAGTGCTTTCCACTGTGCTTCCACTCGGATACAAACATGGTAATTTCAGCACCAACTGGAAGCGGTAAAACTGTGCTTTTCGAACTTTGCATTTTGAGGCTTCTCTCCAAGTCTATCTCCAAGGAAGGAAGGTTTTACCATGCTAAAGGAACTCTTAAAACAGTATGTTCTTGTCTGTACTATTCGCTATGTTATCTCCCCAACTTTGTCCAGTAAGTCTATCAATACTCTGTTTTGTTGTTCATAGTTTCTTTTATTTAACTTCCTTATGTTATTTGAAGGTTTACATATCCCCATCCAAGGCTTTAGTACAAGAGAAGTTACGGGACTGGAGCCAGAAGTTTAATTCGTGGGGCATTAATTGTCTGGAGTTGACAGGTGACAATGAAACCTACAACATAAGGAATATACAAGAGGCAGATATTATTTTGACTACACCTGAGGTAAATAGCCAAATTCAAATTCTCAGAGGTGCGCCTATGTTTAGCATATCTGTAATATAATGCCCCATTTTTGTGTCGCCGGATATTTGTGAAATTATATAAGTCCTTGGGTTCCCTGATTCTGGGCACTGAATTGTAGCTCTTCTCTTCACTGTCCATCTTTTCACTTGATTCTTAGTTGATTACCTACAGTTTTTTTTCCTGATACCCGACCTGAACGCAGTTACACAGGCAATTCATTACATTTCCATTATTCTTTCCATTATATATATGTTTGAACATTTGGGTAATTCAAGCATGGATAACATCGCCTCAGTTCATACATTTTCTGTTCAGAAATTTGATGCAGTGAGTCGGTATCGTGTAACCAGTGGAGGCTTAGGCTTTTTCAGTGATATAGCTCTTCTGCTTATTGATGAAGTTCACCTGCTCAATGATCCACGTGGAGCTGCTCTTGAGGCAATTGTCAGTAGAATAAAGATTCTTTCTAGTAGTCCTGAACTGAGATCAAGTCCTTTGGCCAATGTACGTCTTCTGGCTGTATCAGCTACAATTCCAAATATCGAGGATCTAGGTAAAATTTAGCTCAAAATCGTTTCATTTGCTGAGAAGCTTGTATAATTAATCATAATCTCTCTTGGTGTGTAGAAACTAAAAGCCAGTGATACTTTGTTTATGTGCTTTGTAATTGCAGCGGAGTGGCTCAAGGTTCCTGCCCCAGGTGTTAAGAGGTACATGTTTGTTATTGTGACAAATATTTCCTTTTTTCAGCAAGTTGTTGCTTTTGTCTCATTGAGACCTTCCTATATTTTATAGGTTCGGCGAAGAAATGAGACCTGTAAAGTTGACGACTAAAGTTTTTGGTATAACTAATGCCTTCAACTTTTGTTATCCTTGTCGATTTCTTTACTTTACCGTTTACCCCAAGCAACTGCAGTGTACCAGAAAACTAGCTCAGAGGGATGATTTTCTGTTTCCAAGATTTCTAAGGAAATATAATCACCTTTTTTTTTCAGGCTATGCAGCTGCGAAGAACGACTTTCTCTTTGAAAAGGCACACATTCACTACAACTTGCTTTTTATAGCCTTAGCCATTCTGCTTCTCCGCGTTATGAACTTTACAAAATAAAGAAGAATTAACTGAATCACTTCTTGTTTCCGCGTGCTTTCTGTGGTTCATATCCAGCGCCTCCAAAACTATATCTACGGTAAGCCAGAGATATCACAATATTATTTTGTTTCTGGTGTCTTTCTTAGTGTGCTGTCTTCCACTATTCTGAAGACTGGAATCACAAATTTGCAGACATTTTGATGCAATACTCAAAAGGAAAATCAGCCTTAGTTTTCTGTTCGACACGAAAAGGAGCACAAGAGGCAGCACAGCTACTTGCTCAGGTTGCAATGACTTATGGGTACTCAAACCCATTTATCAAAAGCAAAGAACAGCTTGACCGACTAAGAGAAGCTTCACTGGCATGTGGTGACAAACAAATGCAATCTTATATTCTCCTTGGTGGTATGCTCTATTTATCTGCTTCTTCAGCTTGTTGGTTGTAAACTTGCTTCGACATTGTTCTGCAAGTTGATGTGCATGATAACGCTTCAATTAGTTGGTTATCACAATGGTGGCCTTTCGCAAAAGGATCGGAGTCTTGTAGAGGGACTCTTCCTTTGTGGAGACGTCCAAGTTCTTTGCACCACCAACACTCTTGCTCATGGAATCAACTTGCCTGCACATACAGTCATCATAAAATCAACACAACATTTGTAAGTCTACCTCTGAAGCTGAACTTCTATGATTAGTAGTTATTTGGAATTTACCTTTATATTCTTCAAAATTGATCTTGTTTCAGTAACAAAGAAAAAGGTCTGTATATGGAGTATGATAGATCCATGATACTGCAGGTATGGAATTTGAGCTTGTAAAGCAGTGATACTGAAACTCGTTGAATTATCTAAACAGACCATCGGACTGTAGTCTCGAGGTCAAATAATTGATCTTTCTTTTTTAGATGTGCGGCAGGGCAGGAAGACCGCCCTTTGATGATACAGGAATGGTTATAATTATGACTAGAAGAGAAACAGTTATTTCCATGCATCTACTCTTTCCTAAACTCTTACTTTTATTTCCTCGTTTTGCATTATTCTCATTTGTGACATCACATGATTACAGGTTCATCTGTATGAGAATCTCTTGAGTGGATGTGAAATAGTTGAATCGCAGTATGTATCTGCCAATGAACTTCTGTTTTTTTTTTTTGTTTTCTATTTATGCAGTAAAAGCCGTTGATAGTTTTTATGAAATTGTCTTCTGTTGTTTTATGTTACAGATTGCTTCCATGCTTAACGGAGCACCTAACGGCAGAAATAGTTCAGCTTACTATCTCCGATATTACACGGGCAATTGAGTGGATGAAGTGCTCCTACTTGTACGTGAGAATGAAAAAGGTATGATCTCATGGTTCTTCTTGGTGATTTTCTCCATCAAATTGCTTTTTATCATATGACTTATTCTGGATACTGTTGTTGGACAGAACCCAGAGAACTATGCTATTAGGAAAGGAATTCCAAAAGATCGAGTAGAGAAGCATTTGCAAGGTAAGTTGTTTGCATAGTTACTGTAGTCATTCTCTGTTTATCTCACTTGTCTTATGTCCCTTCCAGAGGTTTGCGTTCAGAAGATCAGCGAGTTGTCACGCTATCAGATGATCTGGACTGACTCAGATGGTTTTGTTTTGAAACCACAAGGTGATAGAAATTGATGATATATTTTTTTTTGGCATTTCAAAATATATAAGATTTGTGTTTTTTTTTTCTGTAGAACCAGGACGGTTAATGACAAAGTACTATCTAAAATTCAACACAATGAAGTACATTATGCATGCGCCAGCAGTCTGCAGTTTGGAAGAAGCTCTTCATGTTGTATGCCGTGCCGAGGAGATTTCTTGTAAGTCAAATCTTTTTTAGTGATTAACTCCGCAAGTGAACGAATGAACTCATTGTCTTTACCTGGAGAAATGAAGGGATACAACTCAGACGCAACGAGAAGAAGACCTTAAACGATATAAACATGGACAAGGAAGGGCGACTGAGATTCCACGTCAATGATAATAAAGGAAAGCGAAAGAAACGCATCCAAACAAGGGAAGAGAAAGTATTTGTGCTGGTGAATGATTGGTTGACTGGGGATCCTTCAGCACATGATTTATCTATGACTCAGGTCCATCAGTTAAAACATACCTGTGGATCCTTTCCATTTTGTTATTAATCGCCCTTGATGCTTAGCTATGTCGTTACAAATTGAATCTTTGGCCACAGGATGCGAACTCGATATGTTCGAATGGATGCAGAATTGCTAGATGCATGAAGGAGTACTTTGTATACAAAAAGAATTACAAGGGTTTTTTAAGTTCAACCCTTCTAACCAAATCGCTCTATCAAAAGCTTTGGGATGACAGTCCATATTTGCTGAAACAATTGCTTGGCATTGGGATGGTTACAGCAAAGGTAATATTTATTTGATGTTTTTTCCCGTATGCGAGTGTATGCACCATGCCTGTCCCAGATGCTTCAGTGAATTCATTATCTCGGCATCTCGTGTATGAAACGAACCTCGTTTGCAGGCACTTCACTCAATGGGAGTCAGATCATTTGAAGCACTTGCTGAAGCTGATCCAAGGAGGATAGAGATTGTCACTGGTCGGAAATATCCTTTTGGGAATCACATCAAGGAGTCCCTATCGTCGCTTCCACCAAAAGTAGACATAACGGTCAGAGAAGTTGAATGCCAGAAGCAAGGCATATCGAAAATAGCAGTCACGTTGACAAGGCTGTCAGAGCCTCTCCAATCCACAAAACGACACTATGCTGATATGGTAGGTTCAATGCAACTTTATATGCTCCTAACATAACCCAGCCGAATACACTACATCTTCATGTATCCTTTTTCTGTTGCTCATGATTGATGAACCAAAAATAACTTCTAGATTATTTCATGATCTGTACTTTTTTCTGGCAGATTGTTGGTACAGAGGAAGAAAACCTCATCCATTTTCACGAGAAAATAAGGTACTGGGCTCATTTACAAAAAGATTTCCGATTAACCAAACTTCTCAGTGATTTTTCTCCAGTTACTTCACATAACCTTTCCTCCCATAGTCACCATCATGGTTGATTCAATATATTTTCTCAAGGCTCTTGTAGCATTTATATATCTGATCAAAGTTATTTTTATTGACTGCAGAATGGATGATTTCTCCAGGTATGCACACTTATCATCATTTGGACATCGTTAACCAAATGTTGCTCTTCATCTAACATTACAGCACGGCCACTTTCCTCATTGTTCCCTCATGACCTTAGCCCCTATAGCACAACCATACTCCTTGAAAGGCCTCAACAAGCAAAAGTGACCGTGAAGGTTGACCTCATATTTGAGGAATACAGTTAAGTTTTCTGAACGACTTTGATTGTCTTTTTTTTTTTTAATAAACGTTTGGATTGTCTTTTTTCTTTTACCTGTTTTGGAAGTAATGACTTGGCTTGTCTACGTAGCCAGAAATGCATATTAATATACTGAAGAACACATGGTTCTAGATTACCAACTTATCAAAATCACTTTTCGTGGATTTCGATTTTTTAGTTGGTCTTGATCTCCATGAGACACTTGTTCTGAAGAAGTGCAACAGCGCAAAAGTAAATTATGAACGCCGGACCAGTTTACCCCGACGTCATCCCTCTTCGGATGTGTGCAAAGTAGAGAAGGATAACAAAATTGAATCAAGCATGTCGGCCCAGAAGGATCAGAACACCTCCATGTGAGTACATCTTCTTTTGCTTCCTTAGCAGAAAGATTCTTTCTTTGTCCCAGGATCGCCAAGTTTTCATGGATCCAATTCTCTCCTGGAATTGGTTGTTGCCTTTGCAATTTCTGCAGGCCTACTTTCAAACTTATAGATGAAGATTCAGGAGAAGGTAAGACGATACATAAACACAGTTTTTGTACGGGTGCTTCTTTGCTTTGTCTTGCTCGATTCTTTTACCAGCTTCTAATTGTAAAATTTCCTTTCAGAGAATGAGCCTCATATTTCAATGGAAGAAGATGATTGCATGATCATCAACGAACGTACAGTCTTTGACCACATACGTGAAAAGGCAAAGCGCTTTCCCTCATTGAGCACTTGGAATCCCGCCTCTCCAACACCAGAAAAACCAACTCGGAAAAGAAATAGCTTACGGGGGGAATTTCCTGAACTCAGTGCTGAATTCCATGCTTCTCAAGAAACACCGAGAAATCAAATTCCGCAAGATCCTATGTTGCGTACAGATGCTAAAGACGATGAACAAAATATAAACCCTGCGGAGAACCAAGGTAAACCTTTGTTTTCATCTCATCCCCTTTAACGATCATTCTGCATAGCCTCTAACTCGTAGCTCTCATGCATGGTCTCTCAACCCGAAGGTGAAACGCAAAGGCCATTCTCGGGTGAAACAATATTCGATCACATTCGGAAAAAGTCAAAGAATTTCCCGGTGCTCAACGCATCGAAGATCGACCATCCACAGAACTTCCTCCCTCGAAGCAATCACTCAGGTATCGAACACCTAAACGCAGATCCTATAATCATTTCTTGTCTAGAAGGTGGGAACGCAGAGGCCATTTCCTCAGAGAATTGCAGTAGAGCGTACGGAATGCTTAGCCCTTCTCTGAAAAGGGCAAGCGTCGCTCTTGATCCGTCACCCGTGGAAATGCTGTCCTTTGATATTTCAATGATGAAGAGAAACACCAAGCAGGAGGAGGAGCTTGGGTCATCTCAGTTCAATACCATGAAGCGTAAAGGCCTTTGCTCGTTGGTCCCAGGTAAGTCCGACGACTCTGATTCTTTTCTTGGATTCAAGAGCATCTTCTCGTTCCTTTGATTTCCTCGTTCCATTTAGTCCACCTTGTTAATCGGCATCTACACACCCCTCAAGAAAAATAAAAGAGCATTTAGAAAACAATAGGAACCCATTAGGGCGAAGAAAAAAGGCACAAATAATGGGCTCTAACTTCTTTGTAAGTAGTGATATGCTTAAGGAAAATATTCGGCCCAAATAAGCCATAGATGGGCCGAAGAAGAAAACACTTTTCCTCAAAGAGAACTACGTGCTGTTCACTAAGTTCTCAAACGAACTGCATGGCGTCTGGGATACAAAAATTAGCTAAACCTTTTTTCCGACCCCACGGTACCTCTCCACTAACGGTACTGAAGCAACCCACCAACTAGAGGATAAGACGCGTCAGCTTCACCCGTCGCTTCAACTTTTCTAACGAACCATAGGAAAACAAAATTCAAAATAAATTAAAAGAAAACGACTTTCCATACCTCACCGTCACCGCCCATGGGAAAAAGGAGAAAGGAGACGTGATCTTTGAAGAGTAGAGGCCAGAAAGATTTTGAGCCCCTGGTGCCTGAAATCTAGGAAACACCCTGAACCCAATCCTTGCATAACATGTGTAATGCTAAAGAGTGAACAAATTCAACGTGGCAGATTTTTGGACCGGTTAGTTTAGAACCCAGTAGGATTTTTTAGTTCCGTATCGACTAAGTAAGATGAATAGGACAACAACACGTTCTTAAGGGGGTTATCAGAGCATTAATTTTCTGAAAAATATAACAATATTTCAGGAGTTCTATTTTCATAAGTATGGTCAGCGTAATATTAAAAAATATAGGCATTGAATAAGTCTGTATTTATCTAAATTTTGTAAAATATTAAAAGAAAGTCAATATTTATAAAAACAAATTCTAAGAATCGAAGAAATATATAGAAATGAAAATTTTGGAAACATACGAAGCCTTTTTATCAAAAAGAATGGAAAGAAAAAGGTTAGACTGCTGAGATTTAACTGTAGGTCAACGAGACTGATTCACTTTTTCAAATATTATTGATCAAATAACTGGAAGGAGGTATTAATTACTACTTCTAGTAGATCAGCAAGTGTCAAATGCCAAAGAAATGGATAGCGTGATCTTGTCTCAGGTTTCTATTATGGACGGTGTAGCAGTGAGTATGTACGCAGGTAACATGTGGAAACTACGTAAAAGGATTAGTGTGTAATTTTTTTGTGAGAAAAAATTTACTGTTTAGGTTTTTAGTAAACATCTGTCTCGGTTGTGGTTGATTAACGGCGTTAGGTGTAGCTACTTGGCCTAGTCTTACCTTAGTTGTTTGTCTGCACTTCGGTGTCGGTGGACAAATATAACTGCTTCTAACGACCGTTGGGTTTCTTTGATTCAAGTCTCTGTGGCTTTGTTTGAGGCTTCCACGTGTACAGAAAGGGTATCCAACCCGAACGGGTACTGACTCGCCCTTGGTCGGTCGTCATCGGATAAATTACGACCGTCCACGTGGCATATGCGGAAACGGGACTTTGAATTTTCTTGGGTGAGATAATATAAGTAATTCATGTGTATACATGTACACGCATATGTGTATTTTTATGGTAATTCGAAATTAAATTTAATATGACAAAGAATACTTTGTGGTTTAGGCTTTTGGAGGCCACGTATACTCTAGAAGCCCACTGGGGACCCACGAGCTGATAAGTAAACCCAAACCTTTCCTGTGACATATTACTTTTTGAGTAAGATGTAAACATAAGATGAAGTGAAAAAAGGATAGGTTTAACTTTGAGGCAGGGTTATTTATTCGAGTGAAAAAAAGTTGCAGGGTTGTTAAAATGATGTACTACGAAACATCGATTACATACACAAAAAGGAGGGTTTAAAAATATAAATTGGACTGCGGAATTTGAACCAAGTTTGAATCCTGTCCATTGTTTGTTTGGTCAATTCTAGAATAAGATATATATACATACAATATAAGAGTTTGAGATTTTTAATTTTATTTGGTCATACTCACCTCCATCATAATAAATATAATTTCAAACACAATAAAATATAGGGTTCGACTGGTTGTACCGCAGCGGTTGTAGTTGCGGGTGACAGCGTTTTCAAAACGTTTGATAGCGATTATAAATGATTAGTACTGACTGGTTGAGAAGTTGCTGTTGGTAGCGATTGCGGGTGGGTACAGTTAGAAGTGAATGGTTCATTACGGTTGCGATTGCATTTTGATATAAATTGTCAAAAAAAATATTATTTAAAAATAATTTTTTATAATAGTTTTAATTAAAATTTTTGTATCATTTTATAAAAATTATTTACTAAATTTATAATTGTCAAAACGCCGGAAACCGCTACCAAAACGCAAGTTGGAAGCTGCGATTAGAAAACACAAGTTTGGTTGCGGTTGCGGTTGGTTACGGTTCAACCAATCAGTTTTTCAATCGTCCGTAATCGCCGAAAATCGCAACCGCTCCGTTTGCGGGTGGCGGCGGTGCAACCCGTCGGCCCCATAAAAGCAATTCAATTAGAATACAATCATGACAATATATTAATTAACCCCCAATAAATACCAATGAGACGATACGTATATATACCGTAATAATATCAAAATATTTTCCAGGGTATAATAATATATCAAAATTCATACAAATATATATATATATATATATATATCAAAATGTTTGTTCTAGCTGCTTAGTCACGGCCCGGAGGGAACCCAGAACAAGGACACTTGTCACCAAACTATAAGCCTCAGAATCAACCAATATCTCAAATCTTCGGTCATTAACTTCAACGAATACTAAAATATATTAACGCCTGCGAAAAATATTAATTTAAAGCAATAAATATACAGAAATACAATAAAATATGGGAAAAGGAGAAAGAGAGAGGCCCACCTTTCACGCCTTCGTTCGTCCCGACCTCAAAGCACAATTCCTCAATCTATAAATATGGCCATTTCCCATCCTCGTGACGACCCAAATCTCGATCATATATTATCAAGCCTTTATTGCCATTTAGAAAATCCATTCTGTAAATCCTCTAGATTCACATATATTCTTCTTTCAATACATTTTCCTAATATTCGTACCATTGTTATTTTTTATATACACGCGTACATATACTCGATTTCTTTCACTAACCCCACAAAACACACAATACAAAAACCAAACCTTTTCTTCCTCTTGAAGTTCACCGGAGATGGCTCCACCGAGTCTGAACAACTCCAACTCCCGCGTCAATGGCGTCGACGTCACCACAATGCCTCTTTTCTGTCTTAAAGATTCCGACATCCTCGTCAATGGCCACGCCATCCTCACCGACGTCCCCACCAACGTCACCCTCACCCCTTCGCCGTACTCCGCCGACAAAGACGGCGAACCTATCTCCGCCGCCGCTGGTTCCTTCGTCGGCTTCTCCTCCGCGGAGCCCCAGAGCCGTCACGTGGCGTCTGTCGGAAAGCTCAGGAACATCAGGTTCATGAGCATATTCCGGTTCAAGGTCTGGTGGACTACTCACTGGGTCGGATCCAACGGTCGGGACATCGAGAACGAGACCCAGTTCCTCATCCTCGACAAATCCGGGTCCGGGTCGGGTCACGACGACGAGACAGGATCCGGGTCGGGTCGTCCGTACGTCCTTGTCCTGCCCCTTGTCGAAGGCTCCTTCAGATCGTGTCTCCAACCCGGAGACGACGATAACATGGACCTCTGCGTGGAAAGCGGGTCGACCCGGGTGACGTCATCGGAGTTTCAGAGGATTTTGTATCTTCACGCAGGAGACGACCCGTTCAAGCTCGTGAAAGACGCCATGAAAGTGATCAGGGCTCATCTGAACACTTTCAAACTTCTGGAGGAGAAATCGCCTCCTGGAATCGTCGACAAATTCGGGTGGTGCACTTGGGATGCGTTCTACTTGACGGTTCATCCTGACGGCGTTTATAACGGCGTTAAGGGTCTCGTTGACGGAGGTTGTCCTCCGGGACTGGTCCTCATCGACGATGGTTGGCAATCCATCGGACATGATTCTGATCCCATCACTGTGGAAGGGATGAACTGTACGGTCGCCGGAGAGCAAATGCCTTGCAGGTTCGTACATCAGTTTTTCTATTGCTCTGTTTCTGTCCGTTCTGTTTCCCGGTATTGTCAGTTGTTTGGTTCTTAGAAAACCTCGTGTTTTATAACCGGTTTATTCATCCGGTTTGTGTGTGACTTTGCAAACGTAGTCTGAAACTCAACCATGGGTTTGCTCGGTTTAGCTCTAGTGTTCAGCATACGTACCGGCCCGGTTTAATATTGGTTTTTAAAATGCTGATACCGGTTTTTGTTCAGGCTTCTAAAGTTCCAAGAGAATTACAAATTCAAAGAGTACGTATCACAAAAGGACCCTAACAAGAAAGGAATAGAAGCTTTCGTGAAAGATCTAAAGGATGAATTCGCGACCGTTGATTACATCTACGTGTGGCATGCTCTCTGCGGCTACTGGGGCGGTCTCCGGCCAGATTCTCCGGCGCTTCCGCCGTCGGTTGTGGTCCGACCGGAACTCTCTCCCGGTTTGAAACTGACGATGGAAGATCTCGCCGTCGACAAGATCGTCGATACCGGCATCGGACTTGTCGCACCGGAGATCGCCGACCAGCTCTATGAAGGCCTTCACTCTCATCTCAAAAACGTCGGCATTGACGGCGTTAAAGTCGACGTTATTCACGTAACTATCAATTCAAATCTCTGAAAATCTTCGTTAGTTATTGTGAAAAAGTAAACAAATCATTTCGGTTTTGTTTTGATGGATGATACAGCTGTTGGAGATGCTTTGTGAGAATTACGGCGGGAGAGTGGACCTGGCGAAAGCTTATTTCAAGGCGTTAACGGCGTCAGTGAAGAAGCACTTCAACGGTAACGGCGTTATCGCCAGCATGGAGCATTGCAATGACTTCATGTTCCTCGGGACCGAAGCCATCTGCCTTGGTCGTGTTGGTATGTCTTTTTCTTCTTCTTCCAACACTTATCCATTAAATTTTCCACTTGAATATATATCATAACCGTATACTACTCGCTATATATATAATAATAATAATAATAATAATAATAATAATAATAATAATAATAATAATAATAATAATAATAATAATAATAATAATAATAAATTGTTCTATAGAATGATACAGAGCAATTCTGCATATCCACACACACATTATATATATATATATAAATGTTTTTTTACATATTACACAATCCACTAGCCTACCAATAAAAGCGACATTAATTATTCAATTTGTTACCAAACATATGGTCTACTTGCGCTTTTCACGTTTCTTCTAGAGAAATCCATTCATATTGCTTTTTTCTCCTCGCTAATAAAGTGCCGTTAATTTTTTTTATTATCAAATGAACCCTTAATTTAATCATATTAATTTTGGTAATTAATTAGTTTTGCTAACGTTTCAATTTTAAATTATGTGAAAAAGGTGATGATTTCTGGTGTACGGACCCGTCGGGGGATCCAAACGGAACGTTCTGGCTACAAGGATGTCACATGGTGCATTGCGCATACAACAGCCTGTGGATGGGGAACTTCATCCAGCCGGACTGGGACATGTTCCAATCGACCCACCCTTGCGCCAGTTTCCACGCCGCCTCCCGAGCCATCTCGGGCGGTCCCATCTACGTCAGCGACTCGGTCGGCCAACACGACTTCGGCCTCTTGAAACGTCTCGTCCTGCCCGACGGCTCCATCCTCAGGTGCGAGTATTACGCCCTCCCTACCCGCGACTGCTTGTTCGACGACCCTCTTCACGACGGCAAGACCATGCTCAAGATCTGGAACTTGAACAAGGTACGTCCCTTATCTTGGGTTTTTAAAACGGGCCTTTGTTGGGCCGTTTTGGGCTTAATAGAGGCTTTATTGGGCTTTACTCTCTTTCTTTTCGGTGTTCGACTTTATTCGGTCTGCTCTCATGAATCTAATTCACCCAACTTAGGGTAAGCCCATGACCCCAATACAGTCCAAAAGGGTAACTAATTCGAGCCCTTTTGGGTTTAGGGGCGATTTCGGCCGATTTATTTCGTCATATATTAATTTATTTGCATTCGTTTATTGGCTCCATTTCTAATCTTTTTTCATTGCTCATTTTCGAATTCTCCGACAGTACACCGGAGTGATCGGAATGTTCAACTGCCAAGGAGGAGGATGGTGCCGAGAGACCAGACGTAACCAATGCTACTCTCAGTACTCTAAAACCATCACTGCTTCTACTAACCCCAAGGACGTCGAATGGGACAGCGGCAGTAACCCTATCTCCGTCGAAAACGTCCAAGTCTTCGCCATGTTCTTGTCTCAGTCCAAGAAGCTGATCCTGTCCGAGCCCACCGACGATCTTGAAATCACGTTACAGCCCTTTGAGTTCGAGCTCATCACAGTGTCCTCCGTCGTGACCCTCAAGGGCAACTCTGTCCAATTTGCACCGATCGGTCTTGTGAACATGCTCAACACCGGCGGTGCAATTCGGTCATTGGTGTATCACGATGAATCCGTCGAGATCGGAGTTAAGGGTGCCGGAGAATTTAGGGTTTATGCCTCCAGGAAGCCGGTGAGCTGCAAGATTGATGGAGAAAGTGTGGAGTTTGAATATGAAGACAGTATGGTGTCGGTTCAAGTGCCTTGGTCTGATTCAGAGGGTTTGTCCTCGGTCAAGTATTTGTTTTAGAGTTCAGATAGTGGACTTTTATTTTCTATTTTATTTTGTTGGGCTTTTTTTTTCTAAGCCCACTTTGTTCTATTTAATGATTTGAAAGTGGTGATAAAATACCCCACTAGGGGGAGAATTATTCGAGGTATGATTTGTAATGCCACTGCTATTGTTGTGTTTACTTATTAATATATTGCGATTTTATAAATGTTTGTGTTTTTAAATATATTTTTTTCTATATACTCTAAATTGTACTTAATATGTGAAATTTTTATATTATTGTCATATTCTAAAATACGCGTATTAACATGTTTAATAGTGAATAATATTTTTTTTTTAATCAGGATGATTTTCCGAACATTCGGCTCGACTATATCCATCCATATACGGACTATTTTGGTCCAGAAATTATATCATTTTCCAGTAGTAGAATCGAACCCAAGACTTTAAAGATGATTCTGTAACAATAAATAGTATTGATATGTGAAAGCATTTAAGAAAAGACAAATTCATTGTATGCTTAGGGTCTCTCAACTTTGTTCACGTGAAGTTATATTGCCTGATGGTGATGCCAAAAAACACCATTTGTAAACGAGCTTTGATAATTTACCCATGCTCCATGTCAAACACAGTTGAAAAATATAGATACAGGGGAGAAATAATATAAAACGTTGGGGTCAAAATGTAAATATCAAAAAGATTTGGGACAGCAAGCAAACCCAGGCTTCCAGTTTGAGTTCCTCCTTCCTCTCATCATCGCCTTTCCTTGTTTTTTTCACTGCAGATTTTTGTTTTGATAAAATAACGTTACCTCTCTCTCTCTCTGCTATTCCTAAGCTCCTTGAAACCCTTAGCGACGACGGAGCAGTCGCCACCGGCGACGTGAATTCAGGTCTATCGTAGATTCTTTTCCCGTCGAACGGAGAGAAATCTCCGCCGCGGATTGCTTCTAATTCACGATCCGCCGCGCCTTCTGCTCGTTATTTTTTGTTCCCTACAAAGCGACATTAATTATTCAATTTGTTACCAAACATATGGTCTACTTGCGCTTTTCACGTTTCTTCTAGAGAAATCCATTCATATTGCTTTTTTCTCCTCGCTAATAAAGTGCCGTTAATTTTTTTTATTATCAAATGAACCCTTAATTTAATCATATTAATTTTGGTAATTAATTAGTTTTGCTAACGTTTCAATTTTAAATTATGTGAAAAAGGTGATGATTTCTGGTGTACGGACCCGTCGGGGGATCCAAACGGAACGTTCTGGCTACAAGGATGTCACATGGTGCATTGCGCATACAACAGCCTGTGGATGGGGAACTTCATCCAGCCGGACTGGGACATGTTCCAATCGACCCACCCTTGCCTATTTGCGCTAGAGAGAGCGGCATAGTCATTGGTCGCTCCGATCGTCTTGGAAGAATCCGTAAGATATTGTTTTCTATATCACTTCTCATTTCTTAATCTGTGTTTGAGTTTTCCGTATAAACCCTAAGTTCACTGCTACTATTTATTGTTCCCTGGCGCTTTGTGATCGAGTAGGGTTTTCCTGTGGTGGAAATTAAGAGCGTAATCTAATCTTTTGTGCGCAGTATGAACCGTACTGCTTTAGATTGATTTGTTGGATCTTGGGAGTTGGTCTGTTGTTTCAAATCAATTAGGGAAAGTTGAGAAAATTGCAATTGTTGTTGAGTATCGATTGTACATCGAGTACATTAGGGTTTCAAAGAGGATAATTCTATTAACGTCTGTTCTATAAGATTATGTGAAGAATTTGGGCCTCGTTTTTCTATTTGATATATTTGTTTTTGTGCATTAATTTGACGGACATTATTATTAAACTGTTTCAGAATTTTGTATCAGATACCACAAGCTCTGTGGTTCCTAGAGGATAAATGGAAGTTTCTGTTTCCTCTCAGAAACAAAGCGTGATATCCCCTCCCGAGTGTATGAGTGATCCCGAGGAGCAGGAAATCAGCGAGGAGGAGGATGATGATCGCAACCATAAGCATCGTAGGAGAGAGACAAGGTCTCAGTCCTTGGAACGAGATAGTTCAGATCAAGTTGTTTTCACAAGGCCTTACAGGAAAAACAATATACATTTTGAAAATGGGAATTCTTTTAATCAACATCAAAAACGACATCCAGGTGCAGCAAATGTTCGGTTTGATTCAAACCAAAGAATAAGATCAAACCATACTTTTTCAAGGGACACTGGTCCTGGTAGAGGTGGAGGGAGAGGCTATGGTTCCTGGGCACAGCGTGATTCCAGGTTCAACCCTGTTGATCTCTCATCTCATATGGTCCAAGTTGGGTCTATGACTCCGGGATTTTTTGGAGGAAGAGGGTTATCTGGTGTTTCAACCGCACAAAATTCACCATGGCCTGCTTTTGGAATGCTTCCTGGGGTTCCAACTGGTGGCCTAGATACTCTCCATCCAATTGGCTTGCAAGGGTCTCTAAGACCGCCCTTAAATTCTCAACTCAACCTTGGTATTCAACAACGGTGTAGAGACTTTGAGGAGCGTGGATTCTGTCTAAGAGGAGACATGTGTCTCATGGAGCATGGAGTCAATCGCATTGTCGTTGATGATGTTCAGGTAGCTTTTTTCCTTCCAAGTTGCTTGAATGCTTTTCTTTCCAATATTTTGGAAAAAGATCTTTCGCTAAATCATTTAGTGATTTCGTGCAGAGTCTTTCCCAATTCAATCTTCCTGTTTCGCTCCCTGGCGCACCTCTTCTGGCAGCTCCATCTAAAGCAGTGCCCACACATTTTGGCAGCTCTTCTGCATTTATGAGTGCTAAAGGGGCTAATGGAAAAAATAATGAGTCTGGAATGACTGTTGATGGTTTGGGTTATGGGGATCCATATCCCGCCGCTGCTGGAACTGATTTTTATGACCCTGATCAACCTTTATGGAACAACAGCACTGGTGAAACTTCAGGTGCAATATCTGGCCGAAATCCAAATGGCATTGATGAAACTGTAGCTACACTGGATTGCGATAACCAAGATGTAGCTGAAAATGCGTGTGGTATAAGAAACTCTAGGAGCACTAGGAAATCTGTTTGGGGTCAAATCTGTGGTTCAAACAGTCAAGGGAATTTCAAAGAGAAAGGTAACTCAGCATTGAATTCATCGATTGGTCTTGAAGATGAAGTCAAGGAGGTCTCTATCAGTTCATCAAGGCAAGGAAAGCGGAATCTTGCTGGTGAAACAGTTGCCAAATTTGATTCATCAAAGGCACCTAACGATGCGACAACCAATACAAGAAAACATGGTCAAAAGGCCATGCGAACACTATTTGTCAATGGGGTTCCCGGGGAGAGCAACAAGAGGGACCTTCTTCTTGCCCATTTTCAGAAATTTGGGAATGTTATTGACATTCGTATCCCCTTAAACAGTGAGCGAGCATTTGTTCAGTTCTCTAAGCGTGAAGAGGCTGAAGCTGCTCTCAAGGCACCTGATGCTGTAATGGGTAACCGCTTTATCAAACTTTGGTGGGCAAATTGGGATAGTATCCAAGATAATGGCCCGAACACTGGAAATGGTGCATCTCTGACTCGCCGTGGTATGATATCTGCCGGAGGACAAAACAAATTTCCTATTACTCCAACATCAACGAGCAACCATGCATCTACAGGTCCGAAGGGTCCTGGGGAAGCTCCATCCTCCTGTGAGCAGCCTAAGCTGGTGGTCAGTAATGGTCCTAAGGTGCCACCTCTGCAGAAAAAATCAGAAGCTCTCGAGCAGCTGAAGGAGGAACTTCGGAAAAAGCAGGAAATGCTGGAGCAGAAGCGTAATGAATTCCGCAAACAGTTGGCCAAATTCGAAAAACAAGTAAGAACTAGTAACCAAATCTTGTTTTGAATCAGTTTTATTACATGACTTTCTTTTAAAAGGATTTTCAATCAGGTGGATGTATTTAATCTGAAGAGAAATTGAAATCTGGGTACTGGCATAATAGGATTTAATATCTCACAAGTGCTTCTTGAAAGCTAAAAATTATGTAAAATTCTAGACAAATTGTAGACCAGAATATAGCTTGACTTATGCGAGTTGAGTTTGGCTATGAAGAGAGTCAAGTATATCATTTCGGCTGTTTTCAGTTGATGATCTGTTGTTTGTGTATTTACGAGAAGAGAGTTGTTTCACCTGAACAAAATTGTCTACTCTTTATCATTCCATAACACACAAATTTGTCTACTCTTTTATCATCCCACGACTCTGTGTATGAAGCAATTTTGTTTTGTAAGGTCTTTTTCCTCTGTCTCTAACCCTGCTCTTAAATTTTCCTCAGGCTACCGTCATCAAGGATGACGAAGCTGAGGAGCAGTCTGTTAAGCGCCTTAAAACGGGTACCCCTGCTGACCTGAGTGCTGCCTCTCCCCCGACAAAGCCGAAACTGGAGTCTCTAACAGAGAAGAGTAAACTTGCCCAGAATCCGATGTCCAACTTTAAGCTAAACACAGAAACATGGTTGCAAGAACCGAAAAACTCGAAACCACAAACTTATCCCTTTGCAGCAAGTATGAACACTCCTATGGTGAATAGGTATAAGTTGGACAATCGCACCACTACCATCAAAGTTGCTCCCCCTTTACCTACTGGGTTAGCTGACGTATGTTCCCTTTTTCTTCTTTCTAATTCCTTGTCTATCCATTTCAAATAACGTCTTCATGTTCATCTGATTAGAGAGAAAACCGAGCCTTTTGCCACACTTTTTCTTCGCAATTCATATACGCTGGTTTTTACTTTTCTGCCGGGATATTTATTTAGTCACTCATGGGCTGATGATTTCGAACTCCTATGCTCCTTTCAGGTCGATGTCTTAAAAGAATACTTCTCTTCCTTTGGGGAAGTTAGCAAAGTGGAGATAGAAGATGAAGGGCCCAGTGGCGATAATACCAAAGAAGGGGATGATACATCTAACGAAAACCTTACAGCACATGTTACCTTTGCGAAACGCAGTGCGGCCGAGAAGGCGTTTGCCAATGCAAAGTGTTGGCAAGGACACGTCTTGCGGTTCGTGTGGGTAACAACACGACAAACCGGCAAAGAGGATAATCCCTCTGTATCCAACTCAGACAAGTCATCTTCTGTTCATAGTGACCCAAAAGCTGTAGAATCGTCTCCGGTCTCCAACATTAAAGAATCTTCCGTGGGAACTTCTGACGATAAGAATGTTGTTTCCGGGGACGATGCTTCTGAGAAACAAGAGAAGGAAGGAATCGAGATAGAGACCTCCGAGCTGATGGAAGCTTCTGAGGCCACGGGAATGGAGGAAGAGCAACAGCCGTTAGGATCAAATCTTGACGGATGATTATGGTCGCATGGTCAGGGCTGTTGTAGAGCGAGGTAATATTTGTCTCCAAACTCTTTTTTTTTTTTTTGGCATAGTGATTGTTTCTTCTGGGTTTAAGGGCAGTTGGTTAAACATTATTATTTTTTGTTTGGATGCGATATATTATCTATTAAGGGTTATTTTTTCAGTGATTAGAGGATGTAAAAAGAACTAAGAGAAACGAGAAATCGTTGGCTCCTTGACTGTGTAGCAGCTAACCCTTGTTTTCCAGCTGATAGCATTGTGGGGAACAAAATTTACACTCTGGATTTTTTCCTTCTCCCATGGTCATGCCGTCTGGTACAAAGGTGGCTTTTATGTAGCTTCTCGAGGTTATAATGATATAAGAAACATATAAACGGCACGCATTCCGGTCATTGTGAGATTGAAGATGATTTTGTCTTAGAGATGTACGCAACTCGATCTTAAGCAGTGAAAATAAAATGTCTTGAAAGCAAAAAAAAATGTCGTCAAAAAAAGACACATTTAATGAAGCGAGTCAAATAAAAAAAATTCATTCATCGGGCAAATGTTAAACATGAAGGCCTTTGAGACCCGCCGTGATAACCCACTGGACTTATCACCTATTTAGAAACTCAATGGGCCTTTGTTGGGCCTAAAGACTCGTTAGATAGTCCGCGAGGCCACTAAATGGGCCTCAAATGCAAAATATATGCCCTCCAGAAAATTTCAGGGAAAAATATTTTTAGATGCTTTTCGTTTTTAACTTTTAATCAATGAGAAGTTTGATTAATTTTATTTTCTTTTACTTAATCTCTTCTAACTTTTTTGGTCTGGTCTGATTTTTCATATATTTTAATTCTTGCAGTGAACGTTCAGTCTTTTCTTTAAAATTTTCTAAGTTTTTGCAACTAAGAAATTCACGATTTGGATTTTCAGCTATCTATTTTTTGATGTTTTCATTTCAATATAATTTTATAGATAATAGTCTGTTTTGTTCCCTTTTCTGATTTGTCACAATATTTTCCGTTCTGTTTGATTCGTATTTCTGATTTTAAAGTTTTTAATTCTTTATTTAGAATTTAGTATAAATTGTGCGGGCTTAATAATGTTGTGTGGGCATGAGGGGTGTAAGGAGCCCATCGCACAAGCCCATTCTCTTCTCCAACAAAAAGCTCCGTAAAGAAAAGGCTCACGCGCTCTTTTCTTAGAATTTTCGAAAAACGCCGATTTTGGTGGGTTATAGTCCAGCGGTTTTCTGGCGGTGGCGTCCACGCGCTCCACCTGCGCGTACGAATATTTGTCCTTTTTATCAATTTTTTTTTTTTTATCACGTCCATATTTTTGCAGAGTTAATGTGAGGATTTGTTTTCCCCAAATTTGTTTTTTATGTACTATTTTGTGCGTTATTTATTAAAAGCTTGTAAATGAAACAACTATTGATTGACAGTTTGAACTTTCCATCTAAATTATTTTAAAATATATATTTTAATTGAATTGAATTTGACATTCTTGTTTCGGTGAATTTGCGGATTGAATGAAAACTAATACTATAAATCAGCTGCCTTTTCAACTGGAAGATTCCAAATACAGCTAAAAGTTTTTTAATATTGAATTTGTTAACATTCTACTTAATATGTATAAATTCTAATTTTGTTAGAGAAAATAGCAAAAAAAAATATATCCAACTATTTTCTATAATTCATTTTTTAGACAATTAATATTCAAAATTTTCTCTTAACAAAAATCTCATATATATATATATATATATATATATATATAAATTAAAAATAATCAATGTCTAATCTAAGTAAAAATTGACATAAAAATATCAAAGGATAAACTAAAAAAATCACTAAAAATCTTTCACTTTAAATTTTTATAAAAAACTACAAAAACCATCAAATATTAATCTTAATAAAAATTCATCAACTATCTAATTAATTTGAATAGATATGGGCCTTTTTGTAAAACTATAATATTTTATTTTAATTTTATTTTAAAAATCTATAAATTTGAATAGGAAAACAAATATAAATTATACAATTCTAAAAATTACAAAAAATATCATATTTTTATATAAATTTATCATATTGTTAGTGTTTTGAATTATATTGATTATAAATATTATATTTAAAATTAATCATATACTAATATTTTAAATATTGTAAATTATCAATATAATTTTTTATAAAAATTTTAATAATTAAAATATTATATAATGTATAATTACATATAAATTAATTATATAATAGATAATATATTTTTAGAGTTAAATAAAAATAGAATATTTTTATATATAATTTTATATTAATTGATAAATTTTTATATGTAAATAAGAAGTTTTTGAAAAAGAAATATATTTGATTTAAAAAAAATATATAAATTTTTATATTTAAATCAATAAAAATATTTTTTTAATTTTAAATGTATAAAGAGGGTTATTTTTAAGATATAATAAATTTAAATAAATATTATGTATTTTTACTTTTTTTAAAAATATCTAATTTATATTTTTTTAATTCGAATTTTATACAATTTTATAATAAAATCAAAATAAAATATTTTTAATAATTTAGAATTGGTTGGATTTTTAAACTAAACTTGATATTTGTTTATGTTAATTTCTAATTGAAATTTTGTTTTTAAACATTTTATTTAAGGGGTAATAGCAAAAAAAAACATGAACTTTGTGTATTTGGCAAATAGATACACAAACTTTTATTTTGGTAATAAAATACACAAACTTTTATATTTTTAGCATAAACCTCTACGAACAATAACGACGTAAAAAAAAATAACGGAACCATCAACACGTCATCTATATTTGTGAATATCCGTATTCGATATAAAAATTATAAAATTTTAAATTAAAATTAAAAAACAATTTTAAATATAAATAAATTATATAGGTCATTTATATTAAAATTTTAAAATTTAAATATTTAACATCAATATAAATATAAATATAATCATAATCTATCATATACAATTATATATGTCATTTATATTAAAATTTTAAAATTTAAATATTTAAAATCAATATAAATATAAATATAATCATAATTTATCGTATACAAATATATTCAAAGTTTAAACATTCTAAATCTCAATTATTTAAAATCAATATAAATATAAATATTCAGATATCCAGAACGTACGAATCGGATACAGATATTTATTTTGAAATATTTGTCGGTTACGGATCAGATACGAATATCAAATTCGAATTATACGACATATTCAATCTGATTCGTACTAATTAATAATACTATTAAATATAAGAATAATTTGGTATAGAAATTTAAAATACTTTATATTTACATGTTTTGTAGATATATTTAAGAAATATTTTATATAATTGAGATTTAGAATGTTTAAACTTTGAATACATTTGTATATGATAGATTATGATTATATTTATATTTATATTGATTTTAAATAATTGAGATTTAGAATGTTTAAACTTTGAATATATTTGTATACGATAAATTATGATTATATTTATATTTATATTGATTTTAAATATTTAAATTTTAAAATTTGAATATAAATGACCTATATAACTTATTTATATTTCAAATTATTTTTTAATTTTAATTTAAAATTTTATAATTTTTATATCGGATACGGATATTCACAAATATAGATGACGTGTTGATGGTTCCGTTATTTTTTACGTCGTTATTGTTCGTGGAGCGCTAAAAATATAAAAGTTTGTGTATTTTATTACCAAAATAAAAATTTGTGTATTTATTTGCCAAATAAAAAAAGTTCATTTTTTTCTGCCATTATTCCAAAAGTTTGTGTATTTTATTACCAAAATAAAAGTTTGTGTATTTATTTTCCAAATAAAAAAAGTTCATGTTTTAAAAAAAAATATATATAAATTTTTATATTTAAATCAATAAAAATATTTTTTAATTTTAAATGTATAAAGAATTATTATATAAAATATTATGTTTATAAATATTTATATTAATGTTAAATATTAAGATATAATAAATTTAAATAAATATTATGTATTTTTCCTTTTTTAAAAATTATATAATTTATATTTTTTTAATTCAAATTTTATACAATTTTATAATAAAATCAAAATAAAATATTTTTAATAATTTAGAATTGGTTGGATTTTTAAACTAAACTTGATATTTGTTTATGTTAATTTCTAATTGAAATTTTGCTTTTAAACATTTTATTTAATTGATAGTCATTCTTTTTGAATAAAAAATAACAATTTTGGTTTATTATAATGAATTTTAAATAAAAAAAAATTGTGTAAATAAAATAGTTAATGATTTTTTTGGATTTGTCCCCCATATCACTCATTAATTTTTATGTTTACGAATACAATGGATGCTGCGAGTGTGATCGCCAAAAGCAAGGATCTAAAGACTTCATTTCAACATGAAGTCTCTAATTGCTAATCAGACATCACGCTGTTAATCTGCTCAAACCTTGGATCATGTACTTACATGTTAAGCTGTTTGGAACAAACCCAAGTCTCTGCATTCTTTCCTGAAGACATATCAGCTTATCTGCAGCGTCGCCCCCTTCAGAGATCGCTTTCACCACCGAATTATAACTTCCAGTGTCAAATATCCCAAACTCTCTAGCAAAATAACCCAACAGACTCTCTGCTTTATCGAAATTTAGTTCCTTGCAGTATCCATCAATCAGAGCCCCGCATATATAAGCATCGGGTTTCAATTTCGAGTCAAGCATTTCCATCATCAGGGACTCGGCTTCAGGATTTCTACCGGCCCTACACAAACAACATATAAGAGCTCGGTATGTAGTGAAATCAAGTACCATATTCCAATCTGTGATTTTCCCTTTGAGAAGCAAGGCCTCAGTAATGGCATTGTACTGACATAGAGAATCCATCAGTTTATTATACACCTCTGGTTTACCTTCATAGCCCTCCTCGTCGATTCTTTCTAGAAGATTCTTTGCCGCAAAGGGTCTACCATCCCGACACAAAGAAACTATCAGATAGTCATAAACCTCAGAGGGGATAGATATCCCGAATCTCCTAAGCTCAACCATCAAATTCACAGCTGCGACTAACCGTCCTTCTCTTACGTATCCCTCAACTACAACTTTACAAGTAAACCTGTCTGGAACAATGCCGTTCCCAATCATTTCGTTTAACAATGACTTGGACTCTTCCATCATTCCTTCCTTACAATACGCATAGATAAGAGTATTGTAGGAGATGACATCGTGGGCTATTCCTCTGTGTACCATCCTATGGAACATCTCATGAGCTTCTTTCATCCTCTTTTCTCTACAAAGACCTTTTATAATTGATGTATAAGTGACCAAATCCGGTACAACACCCCTTCGGTACATGATCCTGTACAGATAAAATGCATCTTCTAACCTTCCTCTCCTACAATAACTACTCACTAATGTGTTATAAGTCACCAGATCAGGTTCAAACCCTTCCTCTTCCATCTTCTCCAGGAAGTCATTAACTTTTTGGATATCCGAATCATTGCAGAAAACGTTGGTCAATATATTAAAGGTATGAGTGTTGGGATGAATCCCTGATCTCCCCATTACTTGATACACTTCCCAGCACTTGTCCGTACAATTCAGCTTTAGCAACCCGTTCAAGAGATGATTACAAGTGACGGCACTAACAAGAAAACCAGCATCGATAACCTTTCTAAATGCCAAAAACCCGTCTTGTACCAAACCCATTTTCAGGTGACCCTTGACGAGCATATCGAAAATAATGGGATCCCAATTGCAATCATCGGTTGCAGAGACCAAAACCCTAAATACATCATCCTTACGTGGAATCTCTGCGAAAGACTCGATTAATTCACACAAAAGTCGCATAGCCGACGGGAATCTCTTGGACCAAGCAAGAATATGGAGCAAGAGACAGTAATTACGCGCATTAGGTCTCTTACCCAAATCGGATTTGACCCAATTGAAGAACGAGAGCGCCCGAGAAGCATCGGATTGGAATCTCAGCAAAACCCTAGAGATTTCACGGTCACCCAAGTGGGGAATCAGCGACTTTATCTCGTCACGAAGGTCGGATAAACCGGAATTTCGTTGCGTAAGAGCCAAGCAGATGAGATCGACGATTTTGTTGGGGTTTTGGGTTGCGGGAAGGAGATTATACAGTGGATTGAGGACAGGCTTTGCTGAAGATTCCGATATTATCTGCAAAGGTGTAGAACACCGATCTCTCTTGAAATCTCCGCCCGAAACTCGTATGCGAAGATTGCTAGCAGCAATGGAGGAATGCGCGAGCGAATTTGAAACCCGCTTCATCAACGGAACACTCGGGGACCCGAGAGAGAGCGCTTTGCAGAGCGCAACGTAAGAACTAAGAACGTTTGCAAACAGCAGAGAGAATAAATGGGCTTTATACAAAAAGGCCCATATACGACAATATGAGATCCACATTAAAAAAAAAGCCCATTTCAAATGTTAGAAGAATCAAGAATGTGACCTCGTAAAAAGAAAAATTACCCTGTTTTCCAAAAAAAAAAAAAAGACAACATTTTATTAGTTCCATAAATAATTAAAGAGTGTTTGGACACATAACATCCACTGTTCCAAAGAAGTTCTGTAGTTTAAAAATTTAGTAAACCCTAAATACTCGATCCCTGTCTGGTTACCAAATTGAATAGCATTTATACGAATCATCGTCTTTAATGATATGCTAATTCCGAGTTCATCTATGAAGAACATATACATAATTGATGATGTGTTTCGTTATCATGTAAGACAGTATTCGTAACGTACGGACTAAAATGATAAAAGGCGTTGGACTACAACGAACAATCAAATTTAAAAAAAAAATTACATATTGAGATCAGACACTTTTTTATTTTGCACCGATCAGATTTTAAATATAAGAAAGCTAATTTGCCTGCATTGGGAACACGAATCTAAATTCTCGATGAGATTGCAAGAAAAATTCAACTTCGCATGTGTAAGAAAAAACAATTTGATGCATATATATATATATATATATTCATTAAATAGAGCATAACTCAAATTATTCTAAAAAAAGTACAAAATCTTTTAACACAAATTATACAACTGGTCGAGGGATTACAAAACATTTAAATATTTCCACAAGTAGAAAGTAAACGACACACACGCACACAACCCAAAAAGCGAAACTACGGAACTGCCCATGCTCTCCTTTATGGGCCTTACTATGAACCGTACGGCCCATATGTTTGGCCTTCCGGCCCAAATAAAAAACAACAACATACCAACGTGACGTCATCAGCAACGACATTACGGAACTATCCCTCTTCTTCTTCAGGTCCTGGAGGTTTCTTGGGCCTTGCTCTGAACGGTCTGGCCGACGTCCTTGGTCTTCTGACCAGTGTATCCGACCACGTCAGCCATCCTACGCTTGGCATATTCCATCTGCTCGGGCATGGACCGTCTTGTGCCACGCAGGTAGTTCATTACCCACGAGATCGAGCTCAGACCCGTCAGCCCGAACAGGCCCGACGACAGGAACCCAGTCACGGCGAGCCCTATCGTGATCGCGGCAGGGACGATGACCGGGCTGAAAATGATGAAGAGTGGGGTGGCGATCATCAGGCCGATCACCGAACCGGCCAAGGCCAGACCGGCCAGGGCGAGGAGCGTGCCTCCTACCGGGATACCGGTCAAGAGGGCCAAAACCTGCGTATATATGCGAGGAAAAAATGTCTGATTTATTCGAATCAATCGACATGCATGCAGATGCGTATTTCTCTTGCATTCTGGTCATATGCGTGTGCATGGCACTTGCGTTAAGCGGTGGAAGATCAAATCAATGTAAATTATACTACATATATGGTTTATAACCAAGAAAGATATTTCATGGATACGCTTTTTTTTTTGTAAACATACATATTGTAACATAATTATAAGATAAAAAAGTTTATAAAAATGCATTATGTGACCTGAGTGCTAGAGGGGCCACGTTCAGGAAGGATGCTCTTGATGCCCTGACCGCCTTCGTAAGGGTGACTAACTTGCATGTGCCTCTCACGGTCGCGATCCGCCATCTCGATGAAACCAAAGACAGATCACAAAAGCTGATAATTTTTTTAAAATTAATTATAAAAAAACTGTGAGTACTATTGGAACTAAATAAATATATTTTTATATATAGAAGAAGGTCGGTTCAGGGTGTTTACTTATATAGCGGTCGGTGTCATTACATGGTGACACGTAAGGAGGTGAGATGGAGAGCTGAGGGTCTGCATGATTTCCAAGTTTCAGTTTTTTTTTAAAAAAAATCTCTTTTCCTTAGAACAACTCGAGAAGGAGACGTTTGCTTCGGTTCCTCTGACACGACCAAAACCATGCATTGGTCACGTGGTTTTGTCTTTATTCTTTAATTATAAACTATCATATGATTTTACTTCACCTTTCCCTTTTCATTTGGGTGTACCCAGTCCGAATTTCAAAGTCTTATGCATTGGTAATTCGAGCTGTTACCCTTCCGACGCGCTGATCGAGTAAATCTAAATCCACATATACGAGCCTACAACATACACGTGAGAGATAAATCAGTCGTAACTGATAGATGATAGATGAGCGGATAAAGAATCGAACCCCCAACCTCTCACTATGTTGACCATACTTTTTACCAACTCACCTAGACATTTCGCATATGAATTTTTTGATTTTTTATCAGCAGATATGAACAGTTCTATTGTATTTTGACTTAACTAGAGTATTTTACAATTTTATTAATTATAAAAAAAACTTGGTCTTCAATTTTAAGAATATTATATCAATAATTATCAATAAATTTGAAAAATAGTATATTCTGTTTCTAGAATTCTGATATTCGGATTGTATTAAAAAACTTATTTGTAAAAACATTTCATTTTTTACTTATTTTTATATTGAATATAAATTATATTTGAATTTAATTATTATAATTTTGAAATTTTAGTTACAGAACGGTTTTAAAAATTCCATCTGGAATATACGATATTTATTATTCAATTTAATTTGTGAATGCAGTTCATGCGAGAGGTCTTTGAATATAGAGCAACGAAATACCTGGCCCATTCTTCCAAGTTCCAGCCTCGGACCTTCTGAACAAGGTCGGTGGGTCTGAAAAACGAATAATTGGGCCTTTAAGATGTCCACATAGGCCGTTGCAATGGGCCCTGATTCTCGCCCTTAATAATATCCCCATGTCCTGCATACATACAATATACATATATTGTTTTGTCACGCCTGTATTAAAGATCACAAAATAAAATTACACGTACACAAAATACTTTTTAAAGGATTCTTAATTACATGAAATTAGGCCAATCAAACAAAGTCGTTGTAGTATAGTGGTGAGTATTCCCGCCTGTCACGCGGGTGACCCGGGTTCGATCCCCGGCAACGGCGTAATTACTTTTAACCTTATCAAACCCAATTTTTTTTAAGCCCATCAAACTATTGAAACCAGCTTTTTTTTTTATGAAACCCATATGTAGTATATGTATATATATCCAATATGATTAACAATGATATTATTATGCTTACATAAATATCCATATAATTATGCTATATCCACATTTGCGTTATGCCCATGAGATTATTAAATTTCTAGCAACAGTTCGTATGATACGATTCACATATAAAAAATTCATTTATTCTACATTAGGAAACCATAAATAAAAAACTATATATTTATGTCTTAGGAAACCCGGAATTTTTTTTAAAGTTTTTTTAAACAACTAAATCCTTGAATTTTGTTTCAAATGATGTTAGTTACATATATATATATATATATAAAAAAAATTGCAAATAAAATTTTCGGGTTATAAGAGGGAGTTTGTTAGTCGGTTATATTCACCGAGCATGCGGTGGTTGCCCAATTGGGCTATTGATGGTCACTGGATTTCATTTATGGGACAAACGCGTCTAATCCAAAAATCAAATCAATCACTGTCCATTTCCAGGTCGAAAACGACTTCGCGTTTTGATCTGAAAGCAAAAATCGTCGAATAAGGCTTTTTTGTTTTGTATTTTTTTGTGTTATTGGCCCCTTATATATATATATATATGTGTATACACACACTCATATCTCTTATATTTTTCACATGGATTCTTGGGCGGTTTGTGGTGGTCCATTTCACATGACAACGAGATGACCAACCCCCCCCTTCCCTCTTTCAGTTCCTCTTTGTACTAATGTTGGGCCCAGGTAGGGCCCAAGTTCATTTCTTTTTTGCCCTTTATGTTTTTTTAATCTATTCAGCATTATTTTTTTAAACCTTTTTTTATATTGGACTGATTGGCTGGTTATGACCGGTTTAGATCGGGTTTAGTAATTTTTGATTCGGTACAATTGATAGTTTTCCATTGTTTTACTTTTATCTATATTTATACTTGAGTCGAATTTTTCCACGTTTGAATTTATATTAGAAAATTATTGCGCTATATTGGTATAATTCTCCTCTAGCTACAGTTTTTTTTTATTATTTTGAATTCAGTATGGGAACAAAAACGTTATTCCTATTTTTTTTAAGATTAGACTTTTTTTTTCATTTCGAATTTACATCGGAAAATTATGTCATTGCGTTCGTACTCTATACAACAAAGCATATCATATGCTGATTTTGTGGATTCGACATCGATTTGAATGGGGATTTAACCCATAAAAGCTATGCCTATGGTTCTAAATCACAGTACGAAACTCGTAGGCTGTCTTTTTTTTTTCCAATCTTCAATAGAAAAACAACAACAACGAAAACGGTTGAAACAAACCTTTCGCTAGTGATTCATTGGATTGGATTCACAACAAATATGCATATACATCGAGTTTATAATATTTTTTTTTATAATGGTGGAACCCGTCTCACAGCCCGCAGACCGAATGTCATCTCGAACAGTAAATTACTTGGCTCTATGCTATGGCAAACCACGCGGAAGAGGTAAACTACACAAAATTGACTGAATCGGAAAAAAATTCAGATCTTAGAAAGAATAGAACCTACAATCTCGCGTAGAGAAAACTAATCATTAACTAATCATTTTTTAATTTAGTTTGGATTTACCCTAATTTATAATATTTTTTTGACTGTTCTTTTTCTTTTTTTTTTTATTTGATGATACATTTTTTTTGGATCTAAGTAAGGGGCCGACTGGTTGCACCGCCGCCACCCGCAAACGGAGCGGTTGCGATTTTCGGCGATTGCAGACGATTGAAAAACTGAATGGTTGAACCGCAACCAACCGCAACCGCAACCAAACTTATGTTTTCTAATCGCAGCTTTCAACTTGTGTTTTGGTAGCGGTTTCCGGCGTTTTGACAAAAAAACTAAAATATTTTTATTAGAAATTATATAAAATATTAATATATATATTGGTGATGATTTTGTTTAATGTTATGATTTGATATTATTTTGTAGTATTATATTTTAATAAAAAAATACAATAGTATAATTTTTAGGTTTAATAATGATTATTTTTAATAATTTTATAATAAAATTATTTTTTTACTTTAAAATAAATTAAATTGATAATATTTATATTTTAAATTTATTATTTAATTATCATAAATTTAGCAAATATTTTTTATCAAATGATACTAAAAATTTTAATTAAAATTATTATAATAATAATTTATAATTTATATCAAAACACAACCGCAACGAACCATTCACTTCTAACCGCACTCACCTGTATATTTACTGAACTAAGGTGAATTATCTTCAATCTAAAGTTATCCTCGAGGGAATATAGTATAACAGAGTTGTCTTTGGACCGTATAATAAATAATTTGCTTATAATAAGCAATTAACTAATAAAGTGGTGCAGCGGAAAACTGATGAGAGAGAGAGATGCAGGGACAAGAACACAGTTTGAGAAATTCAAGGAGGGTGAAGAAGAAAAAAAGGGCTGGAATAATTGAGGGGATGTCGAAAAACGCGTACCGAATGTCACATGGCAATCGGCAAAAAAAAAAAAAAAAAAAACAATCATAATTTCTTCTGTGAGGATTTGTAACAATTTTTTTATTTATTTATATTGGAATATAATAATAAGAGAACAGATTTTTCTGTAATGTACCTCTTACTACTGTTACTGAATATGACTTTTGTCGGAACGTAATCCCCTTGTCTCGATGTCGACAACCAAATCCCACCACCAAAGTCAAAGATACCCGTCTTCGTCTCTCTCTCTCTCTCTCTCTCTCTCTCTCTCTCTCTCTCTCTCTCTCTCTCTGATATCCCTATGAACACATCTACATGCATACATGCGTGTGTGCACATGTATACGAATACATACACATACGCGTATACATACATATAAAGACAGTACACGTTAATGAGAAATGAGATCTCGAGAATGATATCTGTTGTGCTGAAGAACTATGATTTCCAAGAGGCTTCATTTTCTGAACAAACACGTTAGAACTGCATGTGTGTGTTGAAAACCGCATGATGACATTATGTATATGGCAACTCTAATTACACGAAATGTATTATTATACAGAAATATGTCATTAATTACATTGTTTCTTAGGTTCATGTGCTTCTCTCTCTATATATATGTATAGACACGTGTGTGTGTGTGAGAGAGAGTAATTGATGAAATTTGTATATTATAAATATATATATATATACATATATATTGTCGGGAAATTATATAGATACATATAGTATATTGGTCATATATCAACGAACGAATTATAGTCTTATACAAACTAGAAACGGGGTTTGATCTTGTTGATGACCATAGTCCTCTCTAGATGACACTGCACCACTGATCAGGTCGCCGAAGAGAGAGAGAGAGAGAGAGAGAGAGAGAGAGAGAGAGAGAGAGAGAGAGAGAGAGAGTACGTATAATGAGAGCAGTGTTACGTATAGTATGGCGAGTTGGTTAATCCGTCATTAGTACATCAGTTCGATAATTGTTACCGACATATTTTTTTTAATACAATATATGGGTATTGAATAAGCCGACTTGTGTTTATCAAAAAATAAATAAATAAAATAAACCAACTTGTGCGGTACCCATATATAAAATTATAAAAAGGAGATTTTATTGGATCAATTTGGTATTTTATCAAAATGAAGATAACAAATAAAATGCGAAAAAAGTTATTTAGAAAATAAGTAAAGTTTTTAAACGCAATCTAATTTCGGAATGAATCAGAATATTGAAATAAAGATTGAAGGAATCTACTTTAGAATAAAAAAAATTCAAATCTAAACCTAATTATTACAAATCGAAATCCAAAATTTTTGTTATTTATATTTTGCCAACTAAAATTCATTATCTTTAAAGTGATTTTGTTAAAATTTTATTATTCCGTCGAGGAAGAAAAAAAAAACATTCCGCAGCAAGTGTTTTGAAAAAAAAAGGTATTTCAAGTCCTCAGTCTATTGTTAAATTACACACTTATATATTCTTTGGTTATTTGATGTATATGGTAGGTAGATGGCCGCCAAATGACATTAAATAAAATTGACCGACTGAAAAAGAGATTCTCTATTTATACATGTGCCTAATAAAGGTGTTATATAATAAGATGCTTCAGTTAATCCCAGAAGTCGAAATACTGCAATATTTGGATTTTTTATATATATAATTTTGTTATAGTTGCATAAAGAGCATTTATTAATTTATTATAAATGGAGGAAAAAGCTGATGGGAATATGCAAGTCCAAAGCTTATGAAGCCGCTAAGAGAATAGATAAAGTTCAAAGGTTTAATGATAGTTTAAGTTTCAAATCAAAATGTTGATAACCCATTAGACTAATCAGGAAAAAAAATTGCAACATGTTCCAAACATATATAATTAGGAAATGTAAACCTAATTATACATAATTAGGGCCGAAATCAACCCAATTAATACATCACTTATTTATCGACCAATTAACCACCCCATGACAAAAATACACACATGACACATGCATCTACAAAATAAACAGATATGGCATGTCTATATGTGCATGCTCATACACATCATCACATACAAAACATGTCTACCTCTGATCAATAACCACCATACCCTTCTCCGTCACGTCCGCCGCCACGTCCTCCGCTTTTCCGGCCGCCAAACGACGTCGTTTCAGCTCCAAAACAGCTGGCGTACCTCATGAGATCGGCGTTAGTCTCCTCGAGCTCCCTCTGAAGCCGTATGACTTGCCTCTGGAGTATAGAAATGGCTCCAACACATCCGTACACTGGATCCTTCAGCCTCGCCTCTGCCTCATAGGCCAGTGAGTTCACTGCATCTTCTCGCTGATGTGGCTCCACTTCTTGCAAGATCTTGCTAACGTTGCTCGCCCCGAAGATCCTGCATCATACAGAACACCATCATCATGTGCAAACGTTTTCTATACGAAAATTCTAGGTCAAAACGTATATAATATTACGATTATACCCTTATACCTGTGTACGTTGGCGAACTTTGTCGGCTCCTCGGGTGGGAAATACGGGGCGAAGACGCAGTCCGAGGTGCATTTCCTTCTCAGGAACTTGCAGGCCGCGCATGGAGAGTTTGCGTAGCTCGTACACGACGACGACGCCATATGTTTTTAGTGTTGTTTTCCTTATCTCACAGAAAAAAATAATGTTACGTATGTATGAACATACATGGAGACATATCTGTATGTTTACGGTTGATCTTTCTCATCCTCAATATAATTCAGAAATGGGTATTAAATTAAAACCTAATCTCCTTACGTAGAAAAATCTATATAGATATTGCACTATATATATATATCCAAACATATATCAAAGCGTTTTGGCTGTTGGTAAAATTAAAGGGTATTCACGCACACAAACACCCACCATCTCATCCTCAAGTATAGTTTAAGCTTGTAAAGTGTGATTTTGGGGATCCATAGGACCCGAACCATATATTGGTTCACATATTTTTTGTTTGACATCAAAATTTCCCTGTGCGAAATTTTTGTAAGTGTCAGATCTTAAACTTGCGGCTAATTCTTTATCACGAGAGCTCATAAATGTGATGAAAAACACATCGCATCGGCCTTTCAAAACTGAAAGAGACAGCTGTTTTGTAACTTTCGACACATTGGATGTTTTTTTTTTGTAGTGATTTACTTATACACACATAACATGCATACACTTCTTCATGATGGAATTGCTATCACACCATTACGATGTTAGATGTATAGAATTATGCGTATTTACATACTACGTGCGATAAAATAAGATATGACATGTATGTCCGTATATATGCACATGTACATGTGAACCTATACACGTCAATACGTGTACAAGAAATCGGCGTTTTGCCTGGTTCGGTTTTAGGGTGTCATATAAGTCCGACGTTTATCAGAAAAGGTAGAAGATAATCCTGCCTACAAGGCAATGAATTCTACATATATGCAATGTCAAGAACCGTACTAATCTTAGATTTAGATCTAATTCCAATACGCTTGGACAGTGAAGTGCTGGGCAGAAATTTTCAAAGAAAGTGTACACGTTGTACACACTGAATATATATATATATATATATATATATATATTTAGTGTGTACAACGTGTACACTTTCTTTGAAAATTTATGTATGTATAATACACACACAGAGGCTCATATATACATGTATATACACACATATTATTTGTAAACTAGTGAGCCACCTAAACTAGGTGGGAAAAAAAAGAAGAAGAAAATTTGGAGACATTTTCTTGGAAAAATGCTGATTTATTTGGAAAAGGGACAAGAAAAACCAAAATTTTCTGCCCATATATATGCCCTATCCATAATTTTCAACACACACACTTTTTTTCTTGACGTTTTGGCAGCTTTCCCTGGTTTCTCCTCCCTGTACTCTCTGGGTTCTGTATATATATATACATGTATATATATATATATCAATGTGTTTATGCTAAGCATATACTCAAACTACAGACATGTTTTTCTTCAATCACGTAGCGTTGATTAGATTTCTTGTTTGGTTATACTATGAGAGCTTCCTCCTTTAAATCAATTTTGATTTTTTTAGTTTTATGTGTCGATAAGCACATATCGTTATTTTTTCTATACAAAGTCGTATTCTCACCTTGCATATATATAAACATACATATATATATATGTATATGTATATCTGGCTTTTAAACTCAATCGATATGCATATATATATCAAGCAATCATCCCGGGCTAATTAGACTTTATATACAATCATATTATCCAACGAAACCGTATCATATTGATCTTCAGAATGATGTAAGTTCATGCGCATATCTTCACAAATACGTAAGTGTGTGTGTGCGTGAGGAGTAAATCAATATATCCATGTAAGCTTCATTACGGGCTTACCTCTTTTCACAGGGAGCTGCAAGAGAGAAGAGCCTCCTGATCTGTTGAAAGAGAATATGGATTTGATCTTCTTCCCTTTATAAGGTGAAAATTACTCTGTTTTTATGTTTCAATTATTATTTTTCATGATGGGTTTCAATGGAGAAGAAACCCTAGTCTGAGACAAAGAAGAAGAGCGAGCCCCCTGAGGGGAAAGTTAGAGAGAGAAGGAGAGAGGGGCAAAAGGCATTTTTGGTGATTGGAGAAAGAGAAAGAACATGAATTTATTGAAATACCAAAAGACAAATGGCCCCAAATTAATTGAGGCCCTAATAGGACTGATCAAAAAAGGAACATGTGTGACCATTGCAAATTGTACTCCAATAGTGTTTTTTTTTCTTTCTATATTTGTCATTTTCCTTTCATATATAGATACACTCGTGTGTATATATGTGTATATATATATATCGACAGACACTCGTATATATATTCGTAAATGGCCTAAAAGTTTGGTGGTATTATAATTTCATCGTTCCTTTAGAAACCCAACTTTCAGGTTTCTCCCTTCTCTTTGAAAATAACATAATGTGATAAATGAATATATGTATCTAAATCTGTTTAAAAAAAATATAATGTCCCACATTAAAAGGAGATGGAAAATCTCATCCATTTATATGATCATAAATGAGTTGTAAATATCCGTTTCAACACACATAAGCGTACACGGTACAATGTATATTAAGATATAATATATTTGACCATAAAATATTCTATCAAAAAAAAAATGTATATGTATATACACATATAGTTATCGAATGTTAGACAGTGAAAACACAACATTAGAACTTTTATTTTTTATGATTGAAATTTATCTTAGTCGATCGACCGATTATAATATATTTTTACATGCATAATCACTAACCCTATGTGAAAATACATTAAATAAATTAAGAGAACCCCTCATGTAAAGCAAAAATTGGGAACGGCATATAGGCTAAACATTATATGTACGTATTTTGCGGAGTATGCGTGTGTATCGGTGCTACTGTGGTTTGAATTTATGAGATTACATCTGTCATGTCATGGTATGCAGAGACAAAAGATAAGATCTGAGAAAATCTGACATATACGTTGTCGTTTGATTGAGTTGGACTGTTAACCTGTAGTCCGTTTGGTTCCACTGTTCGTTTTTTTTTTGTTGTAAAGATACTCTTTCTCTCTATATATACATATATATATATATATATGTGTGTGTATAACAAAAACAACGTTTGTTACATGGGAAAATGAAAAGACGAGCATGGTTATAAGAGATAATAAGAATCAAATTGGTAGTGAAATGGGTTACAATATGTTTGATGGAAGTGGTTATTGTATTCATAAGCTTGGGGACATGATGATCAGAAGATAGTTCTCTCTCTCTCTCTATATATATATATAGAGAGAGAGAGAGCAGACAATAGTGACGATGGACAACGATATAAGCAAGTAACGTTTTCAGACAAGTTGAGGATTAGGGGAGTACTCCAAGATTCCCTCCAAGAATGTTTTTGAAACAATTCATTGCCACGTAGCTTATTTGACTAGCTAGGGTCTACAATTGCGGGTCATTTTATTAATTATAATAACAATAATTTCGATTCTAGACTGATTTTATATTTGGATATATGTATATAATTGATTTTTTAAGCTGTAGACATTCTTAATTAATCTGATCTGATTAATTTATTTATTTTCCTAGTCTGATTGATTAATATGTAAATATTTTATTTGACTCGAGGATTCTTATGCGCCCATATATGCATTCATGCAATAAGTGCGCATACACCCGTATGGATACCGACAAATAAAAGTAGTTAATACATGCAAAATATATCAGCAGCATATGTGCGTAGATTATACCAATGATTAGCTTGCGATATTAATCAATCATTGGGAAACATTAATTACATATTTCTTGTTAGATCTCATATATATATATATATATATATATATATATATAATGATGACTTCAGCCAAAAATAGAAAATTTAAATAAAATGAAAAGACAACCAAAAAGAATTTGAACACCGTAATATATATATATATATATATATATATATATAGCACATATCGTTTCCTGCAAGTTGCTTCTTTGACTCGTATACGGACAATTTAAATAATTACACCCCTAATTATCGTTTACTTAAATAATGCTGATAATTAAGAGCGGCCATGCATACAATTATTTTTTTTTTTGCGTATTATTGATTGATAAACTTGATTAAATAAAACGACGTAACTTCATCTACACTATATATATATATATATATATATATATATATATATACTATGTATGCATATATATAAATATATTCTTAAAGTCATTATAAATAATGTGTACTATATATGCATGCACCTAGAGGTTGGTAACTTGGTATGGGATATTAATCAATGAAAATTAAGATAACGAATTTCTGTGCTCTCCCACCTTTATCTTTTTCCTCCTTTTTAATTAATAATAATAATAATTGTACATAATCTGCCAAAGCTCTAATATCAAAAGCTAATAAATGATTGAAATAAATTATAAAATTGAAATTTTGACTTCTCTTGTAATGAAAAAAATATTTTTTGTTTTATTGAACAAACATACATAAAATTAATAATATTTTTAATTGATTTTGTATAAATTAATGAAACAATTTAAACTAATTTTAGTTACATTCGTACCCCAACACTGCCGATCTATATCCATCCATGATATTCTAATGGCATTGATTCTCTCACCGAACCGATCGTATATATACTTACATATAGATTGCATATATGATACATGTAGTATATTTTAATAGGGAATCTTATTGATGGCATTTTTCAGTTCGGGGATATCTAGCTTAGATATCCTATTATATATATATATATGTGTGTGTGTATATATATAATGTGATTATTTAGTAGATTTGGGATTTGTGCATTGGTTGTTGAAGGATAAATTAAATGGAAAATTATTGTCCAAGGAATAATTGAAAGTCAAAATGTTAGTATATATGGCCCCAACAATGATTAGGTATGCACAATTATTTCAAGATATAATTAATCAAATACACACTCTCCTCTACATTACATACATTGTAATGAATATCATTGTGTATGTGTGTATGTATGCATGTATGTGTCTTTTGTGTACAGTGGATATACCCAAAGCCATATAAATATTGTTTGTCTTTGGATGAATGATTGGTTGATAATCATGGCCATAATGATTATTATTGCAGATAATAATCAATTATACATCAAATTATTACTACAACGAATACTTAGAATTTTTCAGTATATAGATACATCATATACATAAATCGTTGTATAATTTGTATTCTTGTCACATTTAAATTATTAAATATCTGCATAATTGTTGACATTACCTTAACTGTTGGGATATATGCTCTTTGCTACGAAGCCCATTGGACTATCGTTGGTGGGAAATTAAGCCCATAGAAACCTGACAAGCCATTTCATCGTCCAAATTTCAAACTCCGTGCTGTTTTAATGTAATACGACGACACGTGGTTTATATCTAAAATCATAAAATGCGTTGTTTCTTCTTTGAAACGGTAAGCTCCGTCTCCGGCGCTCTCCGCATCCCCAAGCCTCAAGTCTTCTGGAAGACATAATTGTGACTGTAAGATTTTTTTTTTTCTCCTCGAACATTTTGCTTGATTTCTTCTATGTATTGAACTGGTTTCCACAATTTTTCTTTTTTTTGGATGCGATGTGGTAGATTGGCTGATCTTGGGTCAAGAATGATAACTTAATTTCATTGAATTCTGATTTTCCTGATTTTTTTTTGTGATGATTAGTTCGCTGTCGTTGTGTAGTTCTTTGATTTTTCAATTAAAAAAACCCAAAAAATACTTTGGAGAGGAGGGCGGGGTCAAAGAAGCCCCGGAGAAGGCGGAGCCGAGGACGAACGGAACCTTGGAGGCATACCGGCGGGAGAACCCAGCCAAAGCCGGCCGGAAAAAGGGGGGAAGAGATATACGAGCGGTGGGTAGGGTTTTTCGAAGGCGTAATTGATTTTCGAAGGGGGAAGGAAAAGATGGGGATTTTGGTCGCTAGGGTTCCGGCCGGCCCCTTTTTCGGCCTAGGAGAGAGAAAATGCAGAGCTCCTTCCACAAACCTTCCACCCAAAAAGTATTAAACATGCGGTTTCAAGCGAATCTGGTTGACCCGTCACGAATTTGCTTCGATCCACAAAAATAATGGGTAAACGAAAAAACAAACAAACTAAAACATACATACATGATCGAGGGAATTGGCTACGTTAGCGTAATTTAGAAGGTAGCGCCGCAATGGAAATGGAGTTTTGGTATTTGATTAATGTATGGAGTTGCTGTATAAGTCTTATGAAGCTTTCTCCTTGGTTTGATTCCCAGAAGGGTTTTTCATCAACATCGTCCGAATGAGTACAAAATTAGGCTAACTAGTTTCAACGGTAGCACCGCAATTAGACTACTAAAAGTTCATATATATATACAGACAATCCACAATGCTTAGTTTTGCAACTAGTTTTTGTTTCACTTTAAGACATTCCAATGATTCATATGTTGCAAGAGTGCAAACCCCCATGCCTGGATCTGAATTTCTTATGAAACCTGTGAAAAACTTTGGAGCATGTTCCTTTTCGGAAAAGCAATTTTGCTGTACAATCATCTTTTAAAAAAATGCAGCATTAATCGGACAAAATCATGTGTTTACATTCAGGGCGTGATGAGAAAATAATCTCTGATGGTTCTTCTTTTGATGGATGAAGGTGGGTTCAGGACAGAAGATGGACTGTTGAACGCGGTTTCGGGTGTTCTCTCACACATTTGCTCTTCTTCTTCTTCTGATGATGTTTTCCTCTGAGTCTCTGGAGTTCTTATTATTGGCATAGACGCGTCTTCTTCGTCTGAAGGGTTCTTTCTCGGGCTTTCTGGTTCTTTGGCTTTGGTGCATGGCAACTCCTTTACTCTTCGTTTGTTTGAAGATGGAGACACTGTTGCCTTTGAGCATCGAGTGTTCTCTATGTTCCACAATCGAACCTAATGAACAGACATGGAAGTCAGCATTTATATGCTACCTTTCATTCCTATTCAATCTATAATGCAAAAAATTGATTTCTATAGCATTACGCCATTGCATTTCTTGTATAAAGTGTTCATTCATACCGTGAAGTCATCTGAGGCTGTTGCTATCTTCCCAATCTCTGATGAGCACCTACACCAGGAATTTACACATTATATATATATATATATATGAGCTTTTAACGGTGTATAAGCAACCGCCCAATTAATGTCGATTGGTTTTCAAGCTAGGAATGGAATTGTTGCAGGTTTTGTTAGATTACATGTTAGTTTCTTTAGTTGAGTTCATTGAATTGATTGGTCAGTCTATCTATCAAGCCAATGCTTTTGCAGAGGTCAGAAATATTTTTTTGGCTTGTAAGTTTTTGGCAAAAGGGAATTACCAATCTACTGCTGTAACCTCGAAGTCGTGGCCTTTCAAGATTACAGGATCTGCTTGAGGCTTGTTCACCTGGTTTTGTAGAAGATATCATTATTAGTATGCGCAGTCACATGATTAAGTTGAACATCTAACCTGTGACTGTGACTGAGATCAAACCTGCCATATGCAAGCGTTGCCATCGCTCGAACCGCTTAGAATGTATTCAGCATCAGGACTGATCATAGTCTGTAGAACAAAGTATCGGAATGGTGAATAGGAGGGACAATGGGACATAGAACATCATTAAGCAAGTCAACTGCGTCACATAAGGCCATTGCTGACAAGATCATTACCCTTACGAAAAATGAATCTATTCGGCAACCAGAGAAAGATTGTATAGGTCCTTTGTTGAGTTGCAGCAAGTTGTACAGATATATTCTGGAACAAGTAAAAAGTGTGACGGATTACAGATTCAAGATTTCTGACCCCAAACCTTCTACTTGTGCACATTGCCCATCATAAGAAAATTTAATCAGCCACTGAATCTGAAAAAAGATAAACACTTACCTATTGTCCTTGCATGATGCTGTAAGAAAGGACCCATTTGAGTCCTGGGACAAGCATACTATGCCGTGTGATCTCTTTTCCTGAAACCATTAAAGGGTGATGCAGGGATGAATCTAGTTGCTATGACCTGTATTAAACTGTAAGTTTCCCTTTGAACCATCAATTGAGGTTACCTTTGTGTTTGATGATTCTGGATGTGGAGATGCCTGAGTAAAAGGAGCTTTCAGCTTTCTCGCATCCCAAAATTTTATGGCACTGAAAGGGCAAAGTAAAAGCAAATTGTGTGAATGATGTTGCTCTGACCAAAACATCCACAACTGCAAGAAGTCATGCAAATACCTATCGGGCGCTCCGGCTGTGGCAATTGAGACCTCGTCCTTGAGATAAAGCACAGAGGTAATGCTCGTTGAAGCAGCCTGAAAACAGGAACACATAAGCAGAGCAAAAAAGACAAAAAGGGTGAGAGGGAAATTCAGAGCGTTGGGCAAACCTTGCTACGCCTCACTCGCTTTGAAAGCGGCGATAGATGAGCTCCTTTAACCATGGAAGTAGAGCTGTTCAAAAGTGAAACTGTTGAGATGGTTGAATGAAAAACCACAACGGATCTTCATAGATTGGACTAAGATTAGAGAAGCACTTACTTGATACAGAATTCCCCTCTGTGGGAGCTACTCTTACATCTCAAATCCCACAGAGCAAAGGATCCATCTCTAGAACCAGAGACAAGAAGATCTGCGAGTAACAAGACTTGGAGCTAACTTAAGTGACATAATTGAAATTAGGTCCAGCCGTTTCTAAGAGACAAACCAGAATTGATAGGATGTGAACATAATGACTTTATGGTTCCCGTGTGTCCGATCAGCACTCCAGTACATTTGCTCTCCTCTACATCCCATACTTTAATCTGCAGCCGTGGAAATACAAGCACAAAGCTTATTTGGTCTCAATCTAACATGTGAACGAAAGATATCAAGTTGATCTTCCAAATTAATAAATCCCAAATTACGGAGCAATTACTTACAGTTTGATCACCGGATGCAGTTAGAATAGAGCTATCTTCCTGCAAGAAATTCCCAAAATACAGCACATAAACACCAAATAAGTACCTCAATCCCTACAAAATGGTGATCAATCAACATATTTAATATTTTATGACAGGCATATGGAGTACCTTGATCCACAAAACATCGAAGACTGCATTGTGATGAGCAACCCAGTCACGAAATCTAGTCTTCTCTGCACATAATTCCATTCCAACCTCAGTTATTTTACGGACAAAAAAATTTAAGGGTTTCCAAAGGAAAAGACAGAGAACCTGTGTTCTCTTGGTGAGATGCTGAAGCGGCGGCCTTCTTACGAGAATCAAACAAGTTCACATGGCCGTCCTCATCAGACACCGCGAAGATATGGGAATTCCGGCTCCTCTGTAAGATTAACATATCAAATTTTGAACAACACTCAGTTTCTGCTTAATTGCCAATCATACAGAACAAAAATATTTCACCGAGAAATTCTAATCCGTGGGATATGTCACATGGTCCAGTTAACATTCAGCATGAATTGAGACAGGAGGACTCTTTCACTTGTACCACCTTACAGAACGAAACTGCCAACGGCGGTGTCCGATCTCCGTCGTGTTCCACGGCCACGCCGGCGATTTCTCTGCATCTCAGCTCAGAATCTGCGAAATACGGTCGTTTCCTAACTGCAGAAACATACACAAAAATAAGGAAAAAGCTTATTCTCGTATCACTCTTCAGATTTCCAGCTGCAACATAGAGAAACATCCATACGTCTAAATATATGCTATATACCTCGGAATCCTTTGAGCTCTCTGAGTCCGATGTCGGTGAAGACAGATCTCTGTCCAGAGATTTCCATTGGCGTATCGAGAGAGAAACAGACAGAGAGAGAGAGAGACAGAGAGAGAGGAAGGGGAGAGGCGGCGAGAAATGGTTGTATGGAGTTGATGGCGGGAGGAGGAAGGACAAGCAGAATTTGTTCTGTTTTGGCGGTGTGGTTTCGCTTTTAGGCGGGAATACCACCTGACTCAAAAATTTTCCTCTTAGGAGGGAAAATATAAGGGAACCGAGATAACGGGATTGCGAACCGGTGTCCGGTTTAATTTTAATTTTAGAAGCAAGAAATCCATCTTTAGATGAATCTTTAGGAAACGACGGCGTTTATGCTGCATAATCGGACCAACGTAAAAGGCCCGCTCGTGTAGCCCAATTAAAAATCCCTAGCACGACGGCGTTTCGTTCGGCCCATTTTCGTTTGCCGCGGATCACAAGCACACTATTTAACATCGTTTCCTCCGAAAGGGCCGATCAAATTCAAATTTTCAAATGCTTCCTTCTTTCGCTCGTTCGGCTCAGGAAAAGCTCCGTGATCGCATATATGATCTCAGGTAAAAATCTCTTCTCGATCTCTTGTTGTTGGATTCAGCCGGAGAAATTCGATTCCATAAACCCAGGAAGATTTCATCGCCAATTATACCAACAACGCATTGCTAGTTTCATACCTTGAATCGATATTTTTGCAGATTTTTTCTCGAGCGTATGCGTATTGCATTGTTTCTTCTTCTTTTTGTCGCCGTATATGCTTAAATCTGTGCCTATCAGTGCTTGAATTTCTGATGGAATCGTAATATACGGATGCATCTTTGTTTCTGATGGATAATTGAATTCGATCCGAGACATACCATTCAGTATATGAGCCTGTTTTACGTGTTCGTCTCACCAGAGGTAGGAACAGTTGTGTTTTGTACCTTTCTATGCAATTGGAAATTAGACATATACGGAAATATATGCAAATTCGTCCGCACACACGCGTACGTATCTTTTAGATCTATAAAATATATCAGTGTCGGGAAAAACACTATATTAAGATGCAAAAAAACACACCAGAAAAACATTCACAAAACGTTTCTGCAACGTACTGAAAGATGAACGGATGATCAACAGCTCTATAGTATTCACAAAACTCTAGAAAAGGGAGGGAAAGCCAATCAAAAAACAAGGGAAACGAAATAGTGGAAAAAAAAAGGAAGACAAACCAAATACCATTCTTATGGAGACTTTCTTTCTCCCACTTCACTTTGGCGATACGGGCTTGGTGTGTGAAGATTTCCCTGTAATGGCTTTCTTCACCTTGGAAATGGAATGCTTGACCTTTGATCCAACACCAGATAGAATGCCGTGCGATTTCTTGTGCGGGGTCTTGTCATTCACATCTCTGGCTTCCACCATGACAACAGAGTCAGGACTGGTTTTATCCTCCTTATGTTCATCTCCGTCCCCCTCGTCATCTTTGTTTTCCTCTGTTTTAGCCTCCTCGATATGAGATGCTTCTGTGTCTTCAACTTTATCAGTTTTTGCTTCTTCAACCCGAGTTCCTTCTTCGCCGGTTTTTGTTTCTTTCCCTTTCTTCACCTTCTGGAGAAGGTCAGATAGCGAATTCCTTCCTGACTCTATCGATGTTGGGGACTCCGTTATTTTTTCATCTAAATTGTCTATTTTACTTTCAACATGTTCAGTTCCTTTTATTTCTGAAGATGTGCCTTTGATGTTTCCAGCTCCATCTGCTTCTCTCTCATTCTTCTGCAAGTCTTCAACTGTCTTTTGCTGTGACAGTGTTGCTTCAACTGGTATCTCCTTATCTAGAATGAGTGGGATGCTTTTTTCAAGCTTCTGAAATTCCTCAGTGATTTCCTTCGGTTGGCTCAGGCAGTCTCCCTTCGGTGATATTTCTGTCTCTTGTTCCTAACACAGATTAAAAGATGAATATTCTTGATATGTTAATTCAGCTTATTGTTAGGGAATAAGCTATGTTTGTGGGGCTAAATTCATTAGAGTATACTGGTAATCTCTAGTATGCCTTAATGGAGTTCAAAGATTCATATAAATAGAGACCCGAGATTCTAATAGATTATTGATACAGCAACACAGGACAGTGAAGAAGTAGATTTACCTCTATCTTACTGCTTGCGCCTTGTGGGAGGCTTTCGGAGGACACACTTTCAATCTTCTGAACTTCGGGTTTTATTTCTCTTGTTTCTTCATCGGTGTCCTTTGTGTCATTAAGATTTTCCTGTGCTGTTTCTTTCTCAGCCAAAACCTTATCTGCCTTTGCAGGCAGTGACTCCGGCAGAAGCATGGGTTCGTCAATATTCTTTTCTGTTGAGATGTCTTCTTTTTGTCCAGAGAGATTCTTCATGAATTTAAAAGTTCCATTTAGATGTAGATTACGGGGAGGAGACAACAAAAACATAAAATTGCGTGTGCAACCATTCTTACTTCTTCTTTTGGGATATCCCCTGTGACAACAGTGGCAAAGCCTGCTTGCTTATTCTCCTTGTGTATCTGGTTTGTCACTTCTTGAAGGGAAATCTGATCAGATTTTTCTGATGAGATATTTTTCTGCATTCCCAATAATGACATATAAAAAGTTCGTTAGAAACGGAAGAGAGTTAGCGTAAACTCATCATTCACAATTGATTTACCTCTTCTCCAGCAATCTCCTGTAGGATTTCATCTCTTTCTATCATTTCTGGAGCCTGAATTTTCATAACATCATCAGGAGCAACTGTTGGACCATCCTTGGGGGTTGCCTCCTTCGACTGAATTGTTGATTCTGTTAAGTTCACAACAAAAGCTTCTGATGAACTCTTCTCTTCTAAGTTCTCCGAGTCCTCTTTTGCTTTTTCTTCAACTTCAGTTGCTGATTCTAAGTTTTGATGCTTGTTGTCCTCAGAAGCTAATGTAGATGACAGTTGTTGGGGTTCTTCCACCACTTCTGCTGTCTGCGAGTTCAGACTACATTCGACTTCATGTTTTATATCTTGTGGGCCTTTCTCCTCTTCCTCCTCTGACAAGCTTGGTTCTTTCCTCTGCTCTTTGGCTGAAGGTTCCTCTTGCTCAATTTGTGCATCTTTTACTAGAGGCTGATCAGTTAGAATTTCTTCTATTTGTGCTTCAAGCTCCCTGGGTTTCTCCTCCTGCATCTTTACTTCTTCTATTTGATCCTTTGGTGCTTGTTCCATTGAAAAAACCAGATTATTGGTGCTTTTCTCTGCTGTATAAATATTGGTTTCCTTAGTCTGCTCCTGTAGTGACCATTCTTCATTTTTTGCTTCAGCCACGGAAATTTCTTTTGTTCCCTCTCCACCCTGTTCCCCAGTGATCCCTGAATCAGCTGCTAGATCATGATGCTTCTCATCACTCATTGTATCTTCTGATCTGGCTTGTAGTTCAGCAGTTTCCTCGTTTGATTCAAACTCAATACCATCAGCTTTCTCTCTTAGTTCTTCTGGAGACTGAATAATTTGTTTTTCAGTTGGAACTGCACCATTGATCTCTTCTTCATTCCTCAACGCACTTTGGGGTTCTTCCTTTTCCACTTCTAGGGATGTCAAAGCATGATGAGTTCCACGCTCAGTTGCATCTCCAATATCCGTCTTGACTTTTGGTGAGAATGCTTCTTCCTTTTGCATTGTGGCAGAAGTATCCTCTGGCTTCTCCTCTTGTATATCCTCATTCTTCTTTCCCTCTATGATCGCAACATTTTCTCCCTCAGCCGGTTCAGGGCTATCTGGCTTCTGCTCTGTTTCTTGAGAAAGGGATGCAGATGATCTAGTTTCAGGAACAACTGCTGGTTCTTGGGCCTCTATGATCTGATCAAAAGTATCTCCAACCTTCTCAGAAGCTTTGGGATCTTTGGGAGGCTCCTCTTGCAGGGATGCCTTCTCTACTGCTGCAGCATTAGCATCATGTTGTCCCTGAGCTACTGATTCCTCTTCTTCCTTTCGTTCACCGTCATGAACCTTCTTGACCTCTGCCTGGGTCTCTCGGACCAGCTTCTCTGTTGACGTATTGGCGGATTGGGGCTGAAGTTTTTCATCTGGTATTTCTTCTGGCATATTTTGATCAGAAAAAGTATCTGGCGTAAAGTCTTCGTGACTTTCATTCTTAGGCAGTGAAGATTCTTCTGATTTATCTTCCTGCTTTTCAGTAGAAATTGCATGCTCTGGCTCTTCAACCTTCTCAGAAGCTTTGGGATCTTTGGGAGGCTCCTCTTGCAGGGATGCTTTCCCTCCTGCCCTCAGTTGCCTCTACAATTGTCTCAGCATCCTTTGAGATCGTTTCTTCTTCTCTTTTTGTAGCATCCATAGCCCCTACTGCTGCAGCATTAGCATCATGTTGTGCCTGAGCTACTGATTCCTCTTCTTCCTTTCGTTCATCGTTCTTGACCTCTGCCTGGGTCTCTCGGACCAGCTTCTCTGTTGACATATTGGTGGATTGGGTCTGAAGTGTCTCATCTGGTGTTTCTTCTGGCATATTTTGATCAGAAAAAGTATCTGTCACTCCTGGCGTAGAGTCTGCGTGACTTTCATTCTTAGGCAGTGAAGATTCTTCTGATTTATCTTCCTGCTTTTCAGTAGAAATTGCATGCTCTGGCTCTTCAAAAGCCAATGCAGAGGATGGAATCTGAATTTTCTCACCAGATCTTCCGTGGTAGCAGGAATTGTTTCCTCACGTTCTACAGTCTCCCTGGTTTCTTCTTCTTGTATCTTTTCTTCAACTCTGGCTTCAAGTTCCCTGATCTGTTCTTCTTGTACCTCTAACTCTTCTGTAGGCTTGTTTAGCAAATTTAATTCATTTGCAGGGACAGATTGCTCCTCAACACAGATTTCTTGTTTCTCAGCAGCTGTAACCCCCTCTTCCTCCTTCATGTCCGGTTTTTCACCAGTCTCCAACCCAGTTATTTCTGTAACCGGATGCTTTTCCTCAGTTTCAGAGTCCTCTAGCTTTATTGAAGTCTCAAAATCCTTTTCTTTTGACTCTACTTCATCATCACCAGCCTGTTGTGCTTCTTCTGCCGGTTCCATTGTCATCGTCTCCCCCAGTGCAGGTGCATCTCTGGTATCACTCTCAGTACCCAGAGTAGTTTGGAATACATTCTCAGTTTGGGCAGTTGGAAGAGCAGACGTAAGACCATCTTCATGCTCTACCTCCCCTGTTTTGTTTAAGAAAGAAGTATCATCTGGACTCTCACTCTTTGGAAGAGTCTGATCCTCTGTAATTCCACATTGTTTTGGAGCTCCATGGTCCTTGGTCTCTTCCTGGTTCAGGCATGCATCCTCCGAAGTGTTGGACATGCTTTGACCTTCTACAGTCTCAGTTACTCCACTGTTCATTTTCGTTACGTCTTCATCTTCTACTGGCGTTGCTTCAGTTGAAGGCTCCAGAACCTGTTTTTCCGAGGACAACTCTTGTGGTAGTTCCTCCACCTGATAATCTGATTTTTCTTCTATATGACTCTGATCAGCAGGAGTATCTGATCCCTCTTCAACATGGTAATGTTCAAGCTTTTCTTTTGCCTCATCTTCCAAATCTTTTGTTTTTGTATCTAAAATCATATCTTCGGTTTCTACTGCAGCGGGAACTTCTACCTTTCCCTTGTTCATTTTTGTGACTTCGTCCTCAGATTTACTTTCTTGCATTGTCACAGCATCAGAGGCAGTGACTTGTTCCGCTTCCCCAGAAGCCAACAACACAGAGGTTGGACCTTTGTCATCAGATGATTCTACTGGAATAATTTCACCCCGGGGGATTTCTTCTAATTGCAATTCATCTGCTTCCTTTGTTTTCGCTTCATTGATCTCATTGACTTGCTTTGGAGTCTGCTCATCCCCTCCCAGAACCAGCTCAGTGGACGGGGTTTGATCTGGTTCTGATGTTTCAATGGGAAGACAGTGATCAGCCTGAGCTTCTTGTTCCTCGGTTGTCTCAGGAACTTTCTGGTTCTTGTCTTCCTCCTTATCTTCAAGGTTTGGAGCTTCATGGTCCTTGGGTTCCTCCTGTCTAATTTCCAAAGTCTCTGAGGTGCCTGAGCCTTCTAAAGCCTCTGTTCTCTCTGTTTCCTTTATTTCTTTATCTCCTTCCTCTGTTTCTTCAGTAGGAGTCTCCTGTTTAAATTTCATTTTCGATTTGACCTGTTCATCTGAATTTTCTTCTAGAAACCTTTCATCAACGGTAACCTCTGTTACCTTTGATAGATCAGAACCTTCAAGTGTTTCATTATCTCCCACGTCAGATGGAATCTGAATTTGTTCATCAGATACTTTGGCATCTGCATTTGGCATACTCGATTGTTCCAAGGGAAGACCTCGATCTGCAACACCCGTATCCTTGCTTAATGGTTCAAGCACCTGGGGCCTTTCCTCGTCTTCTTTTGGTTTATCCTGTATACTTTCAGATGCATCTGTGGTTATTATCTTTGATTCGTCAGAGGGCAACACCTGAAGTTGCTCCTGCATTCGAATCTGAACATTCAACCTTTCATCATTCTTTGAAGGTTCAGGATCTCCATGCTGCTCCTCTTCTGGGAATACCGGTTCTTTTGTCTCTGTAGAATTAAGAACTTCCTCTTGACTCTCGTTCATTTCTGCTATTTCTTTCTCACCTTTTGCCCCCTGAATCGTCACATCATCAGATGCAGTCACTTGTTCCTCTTCCTTGGCCACCGATGCAGAAATTGGAGCTTCTTTTTCAGATATTTCTTGAAAAATATCTTCGCTAGAAGGAACTTTTTCTGCTTCTAACTCATCTGCTTCCTTTTTTTCCTCTTCAATAATTTCCTCTACTTGCTTTGGAGTCTGCTCATCCAATCCTGAAATTAGTTCAGATGATGGAGTTTCATCTGCCTCTGACTTTTCAGCTGGAAGACATGGAACACTACTAAGTTCTGGTGTTTCAGTTGTCTCAATAGCTTCCTGGGTTCTGTCTGATGCTGACTCCGTGTCCTTCACTTTTTCGTCTTCTACCCTCTCGGGTTCAGCTAGACTTCCTTGTTCCTGTTCTTCAGAAGGCAGTACCAAGGGAATTCTTATGTGCTCATCAGATTTTTCTTCCGTAATAGCCTGCTGGTCATCAGGAATTGCTTCATTTGACGATTCATGCTTCTCCGTTTGTTCTTCCTGTGAGTGTGTTTCGTCTATCTGCTCCTTTGGCAGACATGATTCTTCTTGCAGAGGACTTGGATCATCCATGCTCCTTTCCTCTAGGGCTCTTTCTTCAACTTCCTTACTTTCCAGTGGTGAATGTGTCGCTGCTTTTTTCTTTACAACAGGGGGACCCTCTTCTTGACCTTCTTGATCCAGATGTCCTGCTTCTTCTGGTTGCTCCTCGATCTTCTCATCTACAGTTTCGGTTGTTTGCTTCAATCCTACGGAGGGCAATTCAGGGCACTCCTCCATTTTCTCGATTGATTCCACCTCCGGAAGATTCTGGTCATGTGTAGTTTCGCCTAATCCAACGGATTCAACAGCAACCGGATTTTCTAGTGGGCCTTTCATCATCTCATCAGTTTTCGTGGTTTCTTGATCTTTGGTCTCATCTGATGCTCCAGTCCTGGTTTTGTTTTGATCATTTTTCTCCGCCTCTAGATCACCTGGAGTCCAACCTCTCTGCTCCTTGGCAATTTGACTTTCACCAGATTCCTCAGCGACCTGATCTCCGGAAGGAATGAAGACTTCAGATGTTATATTGGTTTCATCAACTTCATCTATCTTTAGGCTATCTTCTGTCAGCTTCTCTTTATCTTCAGAGCCATGATCTTCAGTCCCGACCTTCAACAGAATACCAGAGGGGCTTTCTTCAAGTTTCTGGCCTTCTTTCTTTGTTACTTGAGCTGCCTCAGGCTCGTCTTCTTGTAGGATTTTCTCTTCTGGATTAGTGCTTGATTTTTCAGGCAGAGGTTCATCTATCTTGATTCCTGAGCTGCTAGGTTCCATATGTTCTCCAGATTCTGCTGTTTGAACATTTTTTTGATCCGAACTTTTCACCTGTTCAGAAGACAATGAAATTTCATAAATGTCAAGAACTTAAACATGGACGAGGATTCACAGGCATGACTTTTTATTACAACAAACCGCAAAGTATGTTTCTGTTTTTTTTTAATGGTCCTTTTACCGGTTACAAAATGAGGTAGAATCTCACCTCAATTTTTGCCTAAGAATCAGAAATCTTGTGTGATAAAGGCAATCAACGCAAAAAGGCCATGGGAGTAGTATCGGTTATGAACTGGTGTAATTTAGTGTTAGTTATCGAAGTGACTCTGATAGTTCAAAATAAGTAAACAACCACCACTGAAGCAGGCAACCAACACAAAATAACTAATCTGATAGTCTGTCATTTGCTAGTCTAACCTCGTCATCCACTTCATGAGCTCCAGTTTCTTTCGCTGTGATCTTGTCCTTGATATATTCTACATCATCTTCTCTATCGATTTTCTGGGGCACCTGTTTGACATATATACAGAATATAACACATACCGATGATCAACAGCATAGAAATATAGGATCGAATATTATATGCTCACCTCTTCCGACAAGATGACAGTCTTTATAGCCTCATCTTCTCCTGTTTTTAATTCTTTGGTATCTTCATCTTCTTTATGGAGCATGCTGTCTCCAGTTGGAATCTCTTCTGGTTTGAGATTAACTTTTTTTGCAGTTTCACCTTCATCCAGAAGTTCAGTATCCTTTAATAATTTTTCTTCTGCAGGTACGGTGGTAGGTCCAGTGTCAATTGCATCTACATCAGGGTCAGCATTCTTCAAGATTTCTTCTTCTGCTGTTCCAGTAACTACGGCCTCAGTTTCGTTTACAGCGGTATGAGCATTCTTCTGGATTTCTTCTTTTGCCGTTCCTGTGGTTTGTAATGCTTCAGTTTCATTTGCAATTGTCTCGTCGTCTTCTTTGCGAAGCATCTCCGTCCTGTCTTCTTCGGTTAGATTTTCCTCCTGTTCAAGATGAACTTCTTTTGTAGTTTCACCTTCATCGAGAAGTTCAGCATCCTTTGCGATCTTTTCTTCTGCAGTTGTCGTGGTATGGACAGCCTCACTCGCATCTAAAATCGGCTCAGCGTTGCTCGAGATCCTTTCTTCTTCTGCCGTTGTAGCATCTACTGACTCAGTTTCATATGCAATGGTCTCGACATTGCTCAGGATTTCTTCTTTTGATTCTGCTGTGGTCTGTACAGCCACAGCCTCAGTTTCATCTGCAAGGGTCTCTCCACCTTCTTTTTGAAGCATCTCCTCCTTAGTTTTATTCTCTTCCGGTTCTGGATGACCTCCGTCTGTTGTTTCGCCTTGATCGAGAAGTTCAGTATCCTTCAAGAGCTTTCCTTCTGAAGCCTTCGTGATACATACAGCCTCAGTTGCCTCTACAATTGTCTCAGCATCCTTTGAGATCGTTTCTTCTTCTCTTTTTGTAGCATCCATAGCCCCGGTTTCATCTACAATGGTCTCGGCGTGTTTCAGTTGTCTCAATAGCTTCCTGGGTTCTGTCTGATGCTGACTCCGTGTCCTTCACTTTTTCGTCTTCTACCCTCTCGGGTTCAGCTAGACTTCCTTGTTCCTGTTCTTCAGAAGGCAGTACCAAGGGAATTCTTATGTGCTCATCAGATTTTTCTTCCGTAATAGCCTGCTGGTCATCAGGAATTGCTTCATTTGACGATTCATGCTTCTCCGTTTGTTCTTCCTGTGAGTGTGTTTCGTCTATCTGCTCCTTTGGCAGACATGATTCTTCTTGCAGAGGACTTGGATCATCCATGCTCCTTTCCTCTAGGGCTCTTTCTTCAACTTCCTTACTTTCCAGTGGTGAATGTGTCGCTGCTTTTTTCTTTACAACAGGGGGACCTGCAATGATCTCTCCACCTTCTTTCTGAAGCATCTCCTTCTCAGTTAGATTCTCTTCTTGTCCAAGATGACCGTCTTTTGTAGTTTCGCCTTCATCAAGAAGCTCATCATCCTTTGTGGTCTTTTCTTCTGCAGCTGTTCTGGACTGGACAGCCTCAATTGTATCTAAAATCGGCTCAACATTGTCTGAGATCCTTTCTTCTTCTGTTTCTGCAGGATCTATAGCCTCGGTTTCATTTACAACGGTCTTGACATTCCTCGGGATTTCTTCTTCTGATGCTGCTGCGGTCTGTACAGCCTCGGTGTCATCTGCAGTGGTCTCTCCACCTTCTTTTTGAAGCATCTCCTCCTTAGTTACATTATCTTCTGGTTCAGGAAGACATCCTTTTGTAGTTTCGCCTTCATCAAGAAGTTCAACATCCTTTGAGGCCTTTTCTTCTGCAGCATCCGTGGTAAGCACAGCCTCAGTTGCTTCTAAGGTCATCTCAGCATTCTTGCAGATCCTTTCTTCTTCTGCAGTTGAATTATCCGCTGCTTCCGGTTCATTTATAATGGTGTTATCATTCTTCAGGATATCTTCTTCTGCCACTGCTGTGGTTTGTACAGACTGGGTTTCATTTTGAACGGTCTCTTCACCTTCTTTGTGAAGCATCTCCTTCCTGTCTTCTTCAATAAGATTTTCCTCCTGTCTAAGATGACCTTCTTTTGTAGTTTCATCTTCATCAAGAAGTTCAGCATCCTTAGCGATCTTTTCTTCTGCAGCTGTTGTGGCATGTACGGACTCAGTGTCATCTAAAATCGTGTCAGCATTCCCCGAGATCTGTTCTTCTTCTACTGCTGTAGGAACTACCATCGTCGTTTCATTTACAATGGTCTCAATATTCTTTGGGATTTCTTCTTCCACAACTGCTGTTATTTGTAAAGCCTTGGTTTCATTTGCAACAGTTTCTCCACATTCTTTTTGAAGAGTCTCCTCAGCTAAATTCTCTTGTGGTTCAGGATGACCTCCTTTTGTGGTTTCACCTTCATCGAGAATTTCAGCATCCTTTGAGATCTTTTCTTCTGTAGCATCCGTGGTATGTATATTCACATTTGCTTCTAACTTCGTCTCAGCATTCTTTGATATCCCTTCTTCTTCTTCTGTTGTAGTGTCTGCAGCCCCTGATTCCTTTAAAATGGTGTCATCATTCTTCCGGATTTCTTCCTCTGCCGCTATTGTGGTTTGTACAGCCTCGGTTTCATTTTCAGTTGTATCTTCACCTTCTTTCTGAAGCTTATCATTCTTTGTTTCTTCAGTTAGATTCTCTTGTGGTCCAAGATGACCGTCTTTTGTAGTTTCTTCTTCATCAGGAAATTCCTTTGCAATCTTTTCTTCTTCAGATGCCGAGGTATTTACAGCCTCAGTCACTTCTAAAATTGTCTCAGCATCTTTCGAGATCTTTTCTTGTTCTGTAATAGTGTCTGCAGCCTCGGTTTCAGTTACAATGGCCTCAGCATTCCTCGGGATTTTTTGTTCTGCTGCTTCTGTGGTCTCTTCATCTTCTCTCTGAAGCATCTCCTCCTTAGTTAGATTCACTTCTGATCCAAGAGGACCTTCTTTTGTATTTTCACCTTCATCAAGAAGCTTGGTATCCCTTGCAATCTCTTCTTCTTCGGCTTTCGTAGTATGTACAGCCTCAGATGCATCTAAAATCGTCTCAGCATTCTTCGAGATCTTTTCTTCTTCTGCTGTTGTGGTATCTACAGCCTCACTTTGAGTTACAGTTGTCTCATCCTTTGGCACGTTCTCCTCTGGAACATGTTCTTCGATATCCTTATCTGTACTGCTTCGCTGTGATTCTTCGTGGGCCTAAATAAGAGTGTAATGCCTTAATTTTACTGATAGAGGACAAGAAAAAACGGGAATAACAAAAACTAAAACACACATTTGTGTTTTCTTTATTCAAGCTATAACCTGGTTGGAGTTCTCCTCAATTTCAATTTTTTTGCAGCTTCTAACCATCTCTTCCTTCGTGTTTGCAGTTGCAGGTGGAGCATCCATCAATGCTTCAGAGCTTTCAACCATTGTTTCCTCGTGAACTGGTGAGCAGCTTTCTATGCTGTGTAGTTGTTGCTGTGCTGTATGCTTTTCCGTGCTTACTGCTTCCTCAATCACCTTAGAACTTTCATGGATCTGCGGGGACAGAATAAATATTTATTTGTTAAGGACTTTTCATACATCAACAAGTTTAACTCTGACCTGTAGATTTCAGGAACTAAAGCAGACCTCTTGAATTTTTCTGGTGATTTCATCTTCTGTTTTACTGTCTACGGTTGCATCATCTAAGGTTCTCTCTGAATCGTTTATTGTGCTGATTGTTTCCACTGGTTGAGCTTTTCCAATATCGCCATGATCATCCCGGTTCAAGCTTTCAGTTTCAACTATAGACACCATACCAGGGTCATGAACTCTAGTTTCTTCATTACGAACTGAACTAGCTTCCACAAAGTCTGATGCTTGTCTATCGAGTGCAACATCGAAATTTTCTGCGGCAATAGATTTCTCTTTAGTGATGTCGGTAGTTTCTGCGATTGGATTATCGTGTGTTGCTTTCTCTTCTTCTGCTCCTTCATTTTCTTTATTCCCTGATCGTGTCGTGTAATTAGTGTGTGTATATATAGAGGGATGCAGAAAATTTCATTCAATTTATCAACATTAATATTTCTTTTTAGTATATTTTTTTTTATGTTCTATCTCTTACTCGTATTCTTCTCGTATTCTTCTCCGCAAGTTTATATAGTTTGTCCATATTCAGCTTTTGTTCATATTCAGCTTTTCCTAGTAAGCATCCATACGTTACCTGACCCATTTGGAACTTCTGCAGGATCTGCAGATCCTATGGTTACTCCATTGCTGCCACTGTGGCCAATGCTTATATCGGGAACTACTTTTGCCTCATGTGCTTTAATGGAGCGGTCAACTACTCCAGGAGGTCCTTCAATATCGTCATACTTGACAGTTTCATCGGCTTGTTTGCTCACCAGGTACTCGTTTGCACCTTCACTTATCTGCATATATATATATGAACATGTTCAAACATATATACAAATCATTCCCATTTCAATCAATATGCTATACCTTTTATGATGCAAATGCTCGGATACATCACTATAAATAGGTCAATTCCAGTAGGTGTTTACGAATAAGCTTCGGGTTGGTTTCTAAGTCTGTCAGTTTTGTAATACCTGATTCTCTAAATGGGTTTTCATCTGATCAAAGGATCTTTCAAAACCTGGCTGTTGTTCTTGTTCTGCTGAATCTAATTTCGCTAGGTAGTTGGTTTAGGCACTTAACCGGATCCTATAATGATAGAAATGAGTTATGTTACGTTTGATCATCACTTTCACATTTGATGAATTTTGTTTAACTAGGATCAAACGCATAGATTGTAAGTTTTTCATGGCGTATAGTCGTATACATATATACACAACAGGGTATATTGAATATTTTAGCCAACCCCAAATCACGTGTTTATCACTTTCACACTACCAACTAGTAACATCTATTCTAAACGTTTGAATTGACACGCATAAAAGAACCCTTATCAGGATATGGTAGATTTGGTGGGTTTGTTTCCATATGAGGAAAGGTTCTGTAGTTGCAAATCTAATTCAGGAGGGTTAACTTTCCACTAAAAAAAAGTTTGGAGATTCTGATTTTGTGGAATATGCTTAGAACTTGTTTGATTAAGTCCAGAGATCATCCGAATCGAATCCCAAGATGCTAGGACTGCAATATTCATGCCGAAGAACACAGGTAAGGGTCAGATCTCAGCTTCTGTTTGTTTCAATATAGAAACTTGTGTCTAAGGGAAAATAGATTGTAGATCATGGAATTCAGTTTTTCAAATATCTGATAAGATTTCAATGTTTAAACAATCAGATTACAAGTAAAAGTTATAAATCAAAGAGCTTGTGACAAAACATCATGCATCTAACAAACAAAAAAGAAGGAAATAGAAAAGCAAAGTTCAGAAGAGAGATATAGGTAGATCATAAATGATCATACCGTTGCAGAAACAGGTTCTTGGACGATTACGACTCCAGTTTCCATCTCTCATGCAGGGGAAAAAAAGAACCCGCAAGGATCAACAGTTGTTTTCTCCGCAAGAAACCTCCTGTGAGTTTTTTTTTTATGAATCTCTAGATCATTACGCATCTATAACCTGATAACTTTTATAATTGGTACTGAGGAAAATAGATGATAGTAGTGACAAAAAGTAGTCCCATTAGTTGTTCGGGGACATCGGTCGTCTGAGTTGGCAATAGATAATATTGTGGTCCTACTGATTTGATCATCCACATGCCTTCGGTGGTAGAATCTTAATGCAGCTTTTTCCCTAAAGGCCAATTATAGAAAAGGTTAAATCCAGGGATGTAATCATTAATAAGGTAATTGAGATGCTCCCCCTCCAACGATAACATAGAAATTGAAGTTGGGTCTAGATGGTAAAACTTAATTAAAGTAAGGGGTGGGCGTTTTTGTTCTGTTTGAGAAACCCAACCATACCGAACCGAAAATATCGATTTTTTCCCGAACTGTAACATTTAAAATTCTCTAAGGATATAACTTTTATAAAACCGAATTTTTCGAAATCGAACCGAATTTTATCAAATTTCCTAAAAACCAAAACCGAACCGTATCGAAATCGAAAACGAACCGAACTGAATAATATACGATACTAATTTCGTATAAATTTTAGGATATCTAATAAACGGTTTCCGAACTAAACCGCTAAAATTTCGAAACGAATCCCGAAACGGTCATCCCTGATTAAAGCGGTTGAGGAGTGCTTTTCATACACACCATGTCTAGTAAGTATAACCTTTTGGTTGTAGACGATATAGTTTTAAACTATATTCTAGTTGATACAGAAGATGAGTCTTGGATCATAATTATATTAGAATCATTTTCTCTGTAGAATTAAATGGTGAGAATTGGTAGATCATAGTGTCCTGTGAGTTCATATCTTTGGTCCTCGCACGGAAATGTTTGTTCCCTTTCAAATTAAGCTTCTATCATTTTATGGGAAACTTCTATTTGTTGATACTTCGTATTCATCGCGCTATAACTGGGTTCATTTAGGGGTAAAAAAATTTATAAAAATGAAAGATTCTTTTAAAAATATTCCAAAATTTTGCTTAATAACATTTGAACCGAATCGATTTGAAAATGGATATAAAACTAAATAGAAACAGTTTCTACAAATATAAAAATATCCAAAATATCCAAAAAACTGTTTTCAGACCATCTAACGGTGATTTAGTGGTCGGGTGGATAATAAAGTCATTTCAAAATTATAGGTTCGATTACACTAATGTAGAGGAGGGGACGCAGTTAATTGTGTGACTAAAATATGATTTTGAATTTAAGAAATTAAATGGATCGACTGTCAGTAAACTATTGGTTATAAAAAAAAACTTCAGTAGATTAATGTCTTAAATCTTTATCTCGGTGATAAATGAATTGAAAATTTTAGGCTTAAAAGTATTTTGAGATTGACCCGTCTCTTTTGTTACTCCAATTGGTTCAGAATAATCTCGTCCCCTTGGTAATAATAGCATTGCTTATGGCAACGTTATTCCTAATGAAAAGAACCAATAACCATAATTTTAAATCTCGTCATTATCACTCATCACAACTTTAGTGGAATCTGCTGCCAGATTTAGACATCAGCATTTCAATTTCAACGAAAGCTGGCCACCATTAGGACCGACCATTCAGCTCCTATGGTATAATTTTATCATGTTGACAAATATATGCATATATAATATTATAATTTATAATTTCCTTAACAGTCCAACATAAAATATGTAACTAACGTTCTTGTTCAGGGTGCAGGTTGAAACTGTACTTTCCGCCATGGCTTTTTAGTTTTTACCGTACGTTGTCGTCGTCAGATTCTTACTGCTTCACACACACACACACACACATATATATATATATATACACGTAAACACAGAAAAATATATTAAGATTAAAAGTAGTAGTTAGAAACTACAACATTAATCATGAACTAGGTTGTTTTATAGCATAAATCACTCATATGATCAAATTGCATATGAATGATTTGATCATGTTTTTTCCCTCTTGTCCTTGAATTGAAACCCATGTGGCGTTTTCTTGTCATTTTTCGCTTGCTGGGTTTTTTTGCTCTGGGCATTGATTTTATTATTAAGTATAGCTCCAAATTAGATGTTTAAGTATACTTATTGAAACCAAATTATGGCTGATTTCAATTATGCGGCTGGTACAGCCAAGCTGGCCCATCATTTTTTACTCATATATATTAATAGTAGAACAAGGTTTTTTAGTGGTCAAATAATATCTTATATTGGATTACCATTTTGTTCGCAATCAATTTCAATTCGTCATATTATGTCATTTTTTTATATAATTCATAACTTCATTACACCTTTGATTTAACTACATCTTCTACACGTTCGAAAAAGTTCGAAGTTGGGACGAATGTTTTTTTCCGCGTTTGGATTTGAACTAAGGATAAAAGCAAACTTTGTATTTAAAATATCTACGAAAATTAATCAAATATGTATACGTACCTATGTGTGTTGCATCTGAAATACCTTTTCTTCGTCGCTCGCTGGATTGGACCGTGTGATATTATCGAAATTTATGTGTACAAAATTGGCATAGCGACCTTACATTTAAACCGACCAGTACCAACATTATTGTCCTTACGTTGCCGTCCCTTATTACATAATTGACTATTATTTCCAATTTTGCTTTGCCTTTACAGTGAGAAATTATAAAGGTATTCAGATAAGAACACGGATATATATATATATAATGCGGTGGTGTGATCACTGTGATGTATTTAATCTTTTCGTATGAGCTTAGAGCCTCAGAGTCAATACGTATTTGCATCTCCGATTGGATTGCTATGTACTTGAATCAATTATTTAAAATTTGAAAACAAATGCATCTCTTAAATTATATAAAAAGTTTACACTCAAAACATTTCTAATCTGATCATTGAAATGTTATTCGTTTAAAAAAATATATAAGTACGGACTATGTTTATATCCAATTTAATTTTGAAAATGAAAAGTGGATACCAGTCGTACGATATTTTATCAAAATTGATTGGATAATCAAAGTAAATTTCACGGTTTCGCTATATATATATATATATTTAGAGTTTCATTGAATTTTATATTATTGGATAAAAAAACTTATATAATTTATATATCTGTATATGTATGCAATATTAGCACGTAATTCGTAAACATGTATATTTCAAAAAGTTATTAGAAAAAAAAAGGTTATTATAGATCAGAAATTGTATCTGTTCGATCGTGCTTGTATGTAAAAAAAATGTGTACGTACTCGAGTATAAAATATGGAAACCATTAACATAACATTGTTTTGGTTGGTATCACTTTCTAAATTAAATGGAAGCATGGCCCACTGATACCCAAAGTTGACCAATACGGGTCCCACTCTTCACTATATTAGATAAGAGGGCGGCTCTTTTGTGGGTCCACTTTATGATCCTCAATTTTTTTAAAAAATTATAATCCCATTTTTATTTATTTTTTTGCCCAATTTGAATAATTTCTATACGTAACATGATGTTTTGGACGATACCAAGTTAACAAAGCATACGTGGTCCGTGCCACGTCACCTCTGCTCTCAACTTGTGTCTCATGCCAGTTTCTCAAAGCTCCATTCACCATATCCACGAATTTTTCGAATTTTTATTAATTGCATTATTTTAAACTATTAATTTTTAAAATATTTTTATTATATATTTCTTACCTTTTCCAACCGACTAATCCCGTTTTTAAATTGTCCTTTTTTACGTTAGTTGCAATATTTTTATATTCGGCGTTTATTATTTAATTCATATAAATAATTAAAATAGTACGAATTAAATCCGATATTTTATATAATTTTTGTAAAAAAATGATAATTATTAATCCAGTTTATATATATCGCTTAAATATATTAAAAAAACTACGACCCAATTTTGTTGGTTCTTTCGTTAGGAATCGAACTGTAAAAAAATAGTATAGATGCCTAGGAATGATCACAAATCACAAATCAGTAAAATATATAAAAAAAATTACTCATTAATTTAAGTTATGACAGAGAATTCTAATTTTGCAATATGGTTCTGTACGTACAAATTATTATTTGGAGTGAGAATGAATTTAATGTCATGTCGCTATTAGGCTTTTGTCATGAAGCCCGTGTTTGTCTAGCAAGGCCCATTGTATTAATTGGTACGACACCGTTTAGCATCTGACAAACTGACATAAAAACCTGGCGTATAATAATATATACATATCAGCAGAATGTAATATACATTTAGATAATATTCCAAACTATAGTGAAAAAATATAATATTAAAAATTATAAAAATAAATGTAACATTGCAGACGTAATGAATGGAAATAGCTTTTTTTTTTTAAGATAATAAAAACCGTCATTGATGTATTTATTGTTGATTTTTTTATTTGTTTGTTAGGGTTTATCAGTACAAAAATTAAAATATATTTATATAGATAGTGATGATGATGATGAGCAATGCTGGGAAATAGTTTTTTTTTTTAAGATAATAAAAACCGTCATTGATGTATTTATTGTTGATTTTTTTATTTGTTTGTTAGGGTTTATCAGTACAAAAATTAAAATATATTTATATAGATAGTGATGATGATGATGAGCAATGCAAAATGCTCCCAGTAATTATCAGAAACTCGATCTTATCCATTTTTATGGAAATTATTATTATTTTTTAAATATTTCGCGCTTCCTGGCGAGGAATTTTTTTTAATCATACAAGACAGGGGGCAAAATCGGAAATCAATAAATTTCACCAAGGCGGGAAAAGGAGCCGTTGTAAACCAAAACTCTCACAACTATGGCGCCAAAAATCCTCCTCACTCGGGTTGTCAGATTGCCCGTAAATTCCCGGGCAGCCTAATTTTCTAAATTCCGAAATTACCCTCTTTCATGTCTTCTAAAGGACCCCCCTTTTTTTCTGGGGGCGGCAAAGGCCAACTCATGTTTTAAGAGAATATTTCTTTGACTATATAAAGGCTCTCTCTTTATCGCACCCTCACATTTCCTGTTTTTTCCACTTCTCCAAAAATCCATCCCTTTGAAATTCCACAAAAAAAAAAAATATTTATCATGTTGAAAAAAAACCTAATAAAGCCCTGGAATTAGGCTCTTCTTCACTCACTTTCCTCTTATTCCCTCTTCTTTGTTCTTGTTCTCTGGTCCTTCTTCCTTCTCATTTTGTTCGGATTCCTCGTGTTCGTATTCCGTTTCCCCCACTTCTGATCAAAGAGAGAAAGACCCTTTTTTCATTCCCTCTTCTCGCTTTAAGAAACTCAACCCTCTTCTTGTTCCTCCACAGGGGCACACTGTACGGATTCCTTTCGCATCGTAACCACTGATCGAGTTACCGACAAAAATGGGGTTTTCGAAGAAATCGCAAGTCGAAGGAGGCTTAGACGCCGAAGGTAAGAAATGGGTCATTGCCGGGATTTCAATACGGGCTTCGCTCAAGCCGGTGAACACTAAAATCAGGGCAGAAGCCGAAGAGCAGCAAGAAGAAAATGAAAGAGGAGAAGAAGAAGAAGAAGAAGAGTGCTCGACGACGCCGACGGCGAAGGAGGCGAGGATTCCGGCGAAGTTGAAGTGCCCACCGGCGCCGAGAAAACGCCGTCCGGCTTTGCGATGCCGGAGTAACGCCGTCAGAGAGTTCTTCACTCCCCCTGATAATCTGGAGACGGTGTTTATACGACGCCGTTAACCCTTAAAGGGAATTAACTTCCAGAGTTTGGAATCTCCAAAATCACAATTTTTAGGATTCTTTTTTTTTTTCGGTTAGGGGTTTTGATTTTTGATTTATCGTGGGAGGGTTTTGCAAAATCTGTTTGTTTTCCCTAGTTTAATTTTTTTAGGGTTTATTTTATCCTCTTTCTTTAAGATTAGATAAGGTTTATTTCTATGTTTTCCCCTTTTTTTCTTGTTAAGTAGTGGTAAAGAAAGGTTATGTACAAACGTATAATATAATATAATATTAATGATAATCAGCAGCTTCTGAGTCATATTATTCATGTTTGGTTCATCAAAAAAATCTTTTAAAACTTCTAATCAACAATTAATTAGTGTCCATCACATCGAATCAAAGAGTCTTCTTATTCTAGCGAAGATTCTTTGTGATCATTTCTAAGTCTATTGACATCAAATTTAATCACATCAATGATAGAGACGGTCCATGTAATGAAATTATTGATTATGTGAATTGAGTTTTACAAGTTGATCTATAAAGGGTATGGCGTAAAACTGAGGGCTGAGGTTTGGTAGACTTGTGGGGGCTGTGAATAAAAGGGTAATTTATTTATGTGAAATTCGGCAATTTTGGTGGTTTGGCCTCTTTGGTAAGATTTGCTTGCGTCAGTGGTCCTTTGAAATTCGGTCGGACTTCGTAGCCGATCATATGGGGGCTCGTCTTCATCATATCATAAGTGTTTTTTTTTAAACTTTAGGTATTTAATTTAGTAGATATTTCAGGTTTTTCAAATATTAAATTTTATTGAAATGTTGATTTTTATATTTTATGACATTTTTTAATTGCTTAAATGTCATGTAGGACCAGAAGTGAATACATTGTTATAATATATATACCAATAGTTATTTCAAAACTCTATAAATTATTATTATTATTATTATTATTATTTAAAATGGATGTCTAGAATTTAAGGCTATTCATATATTTGAAGCATATTGAATTTCGGATACTTTTATTTTGATCATAGCAAAGCTATATTATGGTGTATATGTCTGTGTGTATATACACACGTATTATATGGAAATGCACATATATATATATATATATATATATATATATATATATATGTAATGTAGAATTCGGTGCGTGAATTTCTTTAAGAAGGGCCCAAAGTCGTCCAACAAATTTGAACCTTTTTTAGGATTGCATGCACACTCTTCTTTATTTAAATTTTTATTGACTATTTTACCAATATTAATAATATATAAAGTAATCAATATCCCACCAAAATAAACAAAACCAAAACTCATTAAACTATTCAACAATACAATACGATATTAATGTATACACATGCGATTTATTAAACTTTATTATTTTATAATATATAAATAGTCACATCATACGGTGGCGTGTTGATTATGATTTTTACACAATTTTTATAACCCACATGATTAGTGTGCATATGCATGTTCATGTATTATCTATACAACGTTATTTATACAATGATGTAGAAGCTTTCGCGAGTTGTCAATCAATCAGTATATTGTTGTAATAATATTAATATTAAAATAGATATTTAAGTAATAATTATTTAATAAAAATGGTATTTCAGAGATAATTTTTTAAATCAAAATAACATCTTTAAAGTTTCTATTCAACTAAAATTAAAGTTTATAAGATGTTATAAAAAAATGTTTAAGGTTATTAGTTTCTTAAAAAGAGAGAAAACAAAATCATATTGGTTTTATTTTTTAAAATCACTAGATCGAAAAATTTTATATATATATATAATTTATATAATAATGTAGATTAAATTCCACTTATATTTAGATTTTGTAAAAGTAAACATCTAAAATATTAAAATCATCTATTATAACTTTCATGTATCTTTATGATGATACAAAATAAAGATAGAAAAAACGCATGAAAAAAAAAAACATACACCTTCTACGCTGGTGTTGAAGAACTATCTAAAATATTTTTTTGTAAATTTTGGTCTAATAATCCATATATTTTTTAAAAAAAGAATTAACATGTATGACAACAAAAGGAATACTGATTAATGCCCATCGCAAAAGAAAAAGGGATACTAATTGCTAAGTGCGATAATTGCCGAAATTCACTTCATTTATTAACTATAATCTTGATTTGCTTATTCGGAACTTAGATTCAGAAGTATGCATGGGGTTTTCAAATTCCATTATTGACTAAACCACAGTGATTATTTCATATACGACAATAAATGTCGTATATAGTTACGAATTTCATTTGTCTTTGTCTCGTCATTTGATAGCGTCATCACCTGTGGAAATTTATTATTGTAAAAAAAATAATAATTCCAGAAAATTATCGGTCTTGGAATGCTATATCTCTCTGGTCGGAAAAGGACAAAAGAAGGGGGGGTTCAGAGAGCGGTGGGATGGGAGAATCCTATGTGGGGGCTTAAGGCCATGTTTGGCTAATCCTCCGCGTTTTGTTCCTCCTCCACCCATCACCATGTGTTTTGCGCCTAAACGAGTTTTACGAATTATGGTTTTCATGGAATCCAAATTTATACTAATAAAACAAAATAAAATCGGTCTAATTATTTTTAAAACGGTGTAAAATAAATAAATCTACAATTAGATAACAATGGGAATGAGTACAAAAGAGTGTGCTGTGACGCCATAGTGTGTGGAGGATATATACCAACATTTCCAATATATGTTTGTATCTTTATATATCTTTTATTTGTACTTTAAGGATATAAAACGTGGGAAACAATGGTATATAAAATTATCTATAAATATCAAGAAGAAAATTTGCAATCTTTTTTTTTTTTGTTAAAAGAAAAATTTAAATGCAATTAAGTAAGTATAGATATCTAAAATCTATGTCTTAATTTGTGTGAAAATAGGAAGTTAATAATTTCCTTAGTGTCTCATTTTAATATGTATATATGCCTTTTCTAAAATACAATAACTGATACATACACATTAAATGGACTATATATATGAATATAGTATGCGTTGTTGATTCTACATTGCATGGAAATCTGAATGATTCAAACATGAATGGGTGAAATATGTGAAAGGTTCCCTTTTGATATCTAAAACAATAATAAATGTTATAGGGATTAGGATACTTTTAAGAAAAAGTCAGACCACAAATGCGGCAATGCCAAAATCTATGCCTTAAATTTGTCAGATTATTGTCATTTTTGAAATTTTGTATAAAACTATAATTAAAATATTCATCGGATCGACTGTTGTTTTCATAATTTGGACCGTCTATGCATATTTAATGAAACCCCACATTCTGTGTTTGATATGTTATATATAGTTTACTTCAGGGTTTATTATTATGAAGTTTTTTTTTTAAAAAATTTCGGCAGCAAATATTTAAAAATGGGCTTTTTTGTGTTTATCTTTGGACGAGGAAACACGAGATTTTTTCAAATTTTTAACTTGTCACAGTGTGTGAAACCGCGTAATATATGAAAATATTGAAATATCTAAAACTTTGTAGGACATAAAATTACAGCTTATCACCTAAAGTAATGGAATTAATGATCTGTTTTTATATCATTCGATATAATTATCCATTATCTTATTAAGTACACCATAATTAATTGTACCTTTCTTAAGATGAATAAACGTACGTAGTCAAAATTTGCATGTGGTGTGTGTCATTGTTTCATGTCTAATAGACAAACTCTTTTGTTTTTTTTCGTTTGGATACAAAGCTTCGGTCTATGGCTTGGACAACAAAGGAAAGTACAATGGGTATATCGTTCGTGTGTGTGTATATATACATATATATATATATATGGAACTTGTTTGTATTATCAATGTATATAAATACATACGTTATATCTTCATCAATACATGCATGTGCTTTTGTTGGGGGGCCAAAGAAATAACACTATCCCTACATCTTGATAGAGACATCGAGGAAAAAGTTTACACGTTTCTCTTCGTTCGTTTTCGATTTTGAATCTCTCTATCTTGTAGCCTTTTGATCATATGAATGCCGAACCATATGGAACATATGTCAATTTAAAACGTTACTGCATTTATATATATATATATATTTATTAATTTAACTGTAAAACATTATAATTCAAAATTATAATAAACATATTTTTCAAAACCCTTTAATTTGGCTTGTGTCTTACAATTAATATAGAGATCTGATTATTATGGCAACACACACACACATACACACACTACACATATATACATGCTGAAATAGTTTGTTATTTTGGTGTTAATTAGCATGATTGGGTTGACTTTGCTTTTAAATTTTAAATTGGAATAAGCCTAAAAATACTAATGCAATATATATTTAGTTAGTCAAGACCTCATGGGAAAGGAGAATTTCGAAGATTCTCTTTAAATTATACAAAGCACATATATACATACATACATACATATGCATGTAAGTTTACTGGTCTAATATAATAAGTCAAAACACAAAAAGAAAGAATATGCCTATGATAAAAATAGATACATAGTTTATCTGCCCAAATTCTATTTTTATAAAAATACATATTCAAAAAAAGATTCGTTTTGTCTCTATTCTCACTCGTTTAATTTATTTTAAAAATTATATTCAATCAATTTTTAATTGAATTTGGTTTATATATATGTATTCCAATATTATTCCATTCAATTCGTTTCCATTTAAAATATATCAAATCGAAATATCCATCTCTCACCTAAATATTTATCTTGTTATTTCATGTCACCAATTAAACCTGAAAAAAAAAATCAAGATCCGTGGTGGTAAGTAACCGAAATAGAATTTAATGGCGTTCCCATGCATCACATTATTGGTGTCTAGTAATTTCGAGAATTTGGAAAAAAATAAAAAATAAAACATCTAAAGACAAAAAAAATGATGTTCATGCATTAGGTTACTTGCACCTTATCTTTGCAGTTAATAAGAGAGAAGATGAGGCATGGCTCCATGATGCTTCACTTACCATACCCTTTTTTTTAAAAAAATCTTTCACTCAATCTGTTTTCATTATTTTGAACTTTTTATCCAAAATAATCAATTACAAAAACCATCAAAATTTATACAAATGAGTTAATAACTACCTAATATTTAAAATATCAAAGATTTTTTTTTACTATTATAAATGTTGTAAAACCTAATAATGTTTCGCGAACAGATATATCTGTTTCAGTTTGAATATGTAAATCCAAAAAAAAATGATCGTATTAGAGTAAATTCCATCTAAAACAAAAGATTTAATATATGTAATTTATGTGTCAAATGTGGCTTTATATATATATATATATGTATCTCAATATAAATTTTTGATGCGGTGGGTATCCCACAAGGATTCTTTTTTGCTACAATCATTATATATAAGATAAGGTGGACGATTGTGTGACATAAAGCGGAAAGATGGAATTGTAATACTGAGATATTATAACTGTGATTGACTATATATTCGACATCGACTGATGATGAATTTACGACGTTGCATGCTTTTCTGATTTTATAGGACCAATGTATATGTATATAATTAATGGCATATATATTGAACTTATAGGGGAGTTACTCTCAATGTTTAATCATATGAAACTTTGGTTAATGGGGGCAAAACAATGAACTTGATATTCTACAAGAGTACATATAAATGATTTCTCATGAAACCCATCTCTTTCCAAATCTTGTCATTGTAATTTGTAATGGTTAACCAATTATTTAAACTTTGGGGAAAAAATTGATCTACATACCTAATATATTATCATTTTTTTTAAAAACGGATTCGGGTTGAATTTGGGTCATTTTTTTTAAAATAAATTTATCTACGCTCATAAGGAATATTTATCGAACCGATATTTGTTGCTAATTTTAAGAGAGAATTTCGAGAGGATAATAATGTGATCGTGGGTTTTTGTACTCATAGATTCTTTTGATAAAATGATATATATATTATAATAATAATAAGCTGAAAAAACCGAATCCAAGGCAAAGTGAAAAATTTTGAGATTTTTGAGGTTAGGAATAGTAGAGACACGTACACATGGGCCGCCAAAGGTATCCTATGCCAAAACGCAGCTTCTACTTATTTTACAATTTTTTATTTATTTATTTATAAATATCTAATCACATTATTTAAGTTAAAGATGGGTGTTATTGTTCCGTACAAGCTTTAACTTGCCTTAAACGCGTAGATAAAGACGAGTTTTGTCCCTCGAAGGACCGGCAAAGTTACGTTTGTGCCCCTCCTTTTAACGCGGTTTCGTGCCCTAATCTCTTACCCTGACCGAGCTGCCCGTTGATATTGGCGGGAAAATTGTGAACCCCTAACATTCAAATTGTATCGATTTGGCGCCAAAAAAAAACACGAGTCAGCCCGGGAAAAGCGGGCTGTGGCGGCTGCGTTTCGGAGTTTGTCAACACGTGTCTGTCCGACTTGACCAAGGCGTAGAAATTCCCACGTCAGCCTGTGGGACCCTCTGACATTTAAAGAACCGTGACCATTGAGACGTAGTCATTCGTCACATATGACGGCCCAAGTGATAATAAATAGATAATATCAAAATGAAATAGAAATACAAGTTGGTAATAAAAAATTAAAACTGGAGGGTGAAATTTGACAGTAGCCAACGGATGCAGTCGAAAAAAAAAGGTGACGAAAGATTTTGAAATTCTAGAGTTTATTATTTTAGTTTTAATCTAATTTTCAACAATAAATATTTTTAATTTTTTTTTTGGCTTCGATCGATTTTCACCGGTAGAATAATGTAAAAGAGTGAATTTCCCATGAAATTATAAAAGTTAATTATGAATTTATTGTTTTAATTCAAGATTTCGTTTTTTTTAGATACAGTTGCCACTTGCCAGTAATAATATGTTTGCGTTAACTCAAATGTAAATGAGATCCCTTGGTAATGGGCCACCTAAATTTTGTGGTGAGATTAGGAAAATTAAATTCAGATTGTGGGTTTTGACCACTAAGCCCAATAGTAAAAAGTATGAAATAAAATGGACAATTATACTATATTAGAACCCAAAAGCCCAAAATAATCCGTAGGAAAATTAAATTCACATTGTGGTAAAAAGTATGAAATAAAATGGCCCTTATACTTTTATACTTTTATGTTAACTAAATCTTTAGAACCCAACAGCCCAAAAGTAATCAGTAGGCCCATATTAGTAACTGATTGTGTCAGTTCTATTATTCGACACCGTCAGTCACTTCAGTTGTAACCCTCTCTCTGGAGTGGGAGGTTGGGAAGCGTCGCCTCTTAGCTTTATTGGGCCCGATTCAGAGAGTTATTGGGCTTGTGGGCCATTTAATTAGGCCCATTAATTGTTTAGCATATATTTCATCAGTATATGGATACATCGGATCTCCTACCAAATCCATCCAAATCCGTATTTGACTAGTATTCAAGAAAAACAGATTTCATGGTGTGATCACTCGGGAAATTCCCAGTTCAATTTTGTCACAGAGAAATATGAAATGTTACGCACCAAGTATTAGCGAACAGCAAAAAGCGAGGGGGTAGGGAATCTATCTTCAAAAGCGAAAACGGCAGGCAGACTTTTCCGTAAAACACGAAACGACGCGCTTTTTGAAAAAAGTGAACAGAAACGGGATCGTGCACTGCGAGCCGTTTCAAATTTTCGATCCCCCGAGCTCTGGGCACCTGAAGCACAACCACCACCGTCGAGCGGCGCGTGAGGAGCACGCGACCCCGTCTCTGAATCCCCATAGACGTGCTACTGCGTCACCACCAATAGCCTCCCAACACGTGTCCTTGTCGCACCTTTTCCTCCATTTTTTTCTCTCACCCTTTTTCTCCATAAACCCTCTGAAAACCCTGTCTAGGGTTTCTTCTCTAATCTCCACATCACAGCATCGGTCCATCACTCTCCAACACTTGAGAACTGTTTACTCGGCTTCAGATTCTTCCTGATCTTTTTCCCTTTGTTTTTCTTGGTTTTCTTGATGTAGCTGAAAATGATTCGTTTAGCGTTCAGCTTCGTCGTTCTGGCCCTGCTCGCGGCGGGTAAAACGTCGTCGCATTTGGGTTCCGGTCCGCACATTACCGATGTCAATATACTGTTACCTCCAAGAATGAAGAACCCAGTGGAGTATCGGCTTCAAGGAAGTGATGGCTGCTTCAAATGGTGCGTGCCCTTTGTCTGAATCCATTTTGTGTTCTCGTGGACAGCTTATTTTAGGTTTGATGTTTGATAAACTCTGGTAAACAGGAATCTAAGTATGGAATGGTTGCCTTTTCTGAAATTGGTTTTCCTCTAGATATTGGAAATTTCCTTAGAAATATGATCTCTAGCTAATTTATATTTTTGTTTTTCCCATTATCAAGCTGACAACTGATTTCGTTGTTGTTAGAATCTCATATTTTGCGCGTGCCTTTGTCTGTGAACTTAAAATTGTTCGAGTTTGGAACATGGCTTCTACAATTTGAGCATAAACTTTGATTCTGGTGTAGTTAGCGACTCAGCTCGATCCATATGTTTCTTTATTTTTAAAGAATTTTCTCTGGCCGTGTCAAGTTTGCTAAATTTCTCGATTTAAATTTTAGAGTGTGGAAAGAAAGTATACAAGTTGGCTGCATAATTTCTGCTGAGGGTGATGTTGACTTCTTTGAAAATTTCCAGGTCATGGGATCACCATGATATTCTCTCGGTTACACCGGAGTTTAATGCGAGCAGTCACTGCTCGACCAGTGCACGCCTGCGATCAACTGCCCCATATACTGGTAGAAAAGAGACTGCAGTTTATGCTACTGATATACATACAGGAATGGTGATTCGCTGCAAAGTGTTTATTGACAACTTCTCCAGAATCCAGATTTTTCATAATTCTATCAAGCTTGATCTTGATGGCCTTACGACACTCAGAGTTCGCGCCTTTGATAATGAGGGTACTTGATTACGTCTTCGTTTAGCTTCCGCCCAAGTCTTTTAAGAGCTGAGAAGTCATTAGCCTTGACTTTTGATACTACGTTCTGGTGTTGTCTTCGGTATGTTTAACTCTCTTCATGGTTTTTTGGACCGCTCAAATCTTTTGCAGAAAATGAATTCTCCTCCTTGGTGGGTCTTCAATTTATGTGGAAGCTAACACCTGAAAGTGAAGGATCGTCGCATCATCTTGCTCATGTTCCTTTGAAGGAGTCTCCCTTGACTGATTGCGGGGGATTATGTGGCTATTTGGATATCCAAAAAAGGCTTGAGGATAGTGTATGTATTATCCCTGAGTATGAATAGGTGAAATTAAAGGTTTGATGCATGAAAAATCTCACGTTGCATGGCAAACAAACGTGCAGGATGTATTTTCAGATTTACTCGTGGTAAAGGGAATCAAAATTGGACATGAGAAGGTTTCGGTTAATTTGCTCGAGCCCCCTCTTAATCATATAGCAGATGAAATAGTTCTAACTGTAGCAGAGGCCATGTCGCTTCAACCTCCCTCGCCTGTTTATGTCCTCATCGGAGCTGCTTTCCCGTATACTCTCAAGGTTATGCGCGGGAATAATCCTCAAGGTCTATTTGCCTCCTGAATAATAACTTTTGACTCTTTTTACAAAGCAATATGTGTCCTTTAATGACCTTATATTTCAAGCTCAGCTTTTTTTTTTTCCATATGTTTTATAAATATGATGTTAGTGATTTCTTTGTTCATACATACGTCAAGAATGTGGGCTCCTAGCTTTAAGTCATCTTGGTGATGCAGATATGTACTCTGAACATTTCTCCTAATTGTAGTCTGAGTGAAAAATGATGTACTATGTTGTGCTGTTTTATCAGTCTCATTAGTCATTCTTGGTTGGCTAACCTTTCCGTCATATTCGCAGTTGTGGCTCTACCATCACCACATCACAGATGGTCTGTGTTGAACTCTTCAGTTGCTCAAGTGGATTCTTTGACAGGCCTGACTGAAGCATCAAACTTGGGGTTAACAACTGTCATTGCTGAGGATACCAGGGTTGCTGGAAACATTCAAGGATCATCTCTTAATGTGGTCATTCCAGATACTTTTGTCTTGTACTTGCTACCTTTGTTAGCATCAGGGGAGCCTGTTACAGGGACAGAGCCTGTTCCATCATCTGTGCGTTGGCATGTTGTATCTGGTCGCCAATATCTCATTCAAATGAAGGTTTACACAGGAAGACCTGATGCACATGAAATCTTTTTAACCAAGGTACTTTCCTGTTTACTTGTTTTCTTCTTGCATTAGTTGGCAAAAGTTGCATTTTTTTCTGTATCTGTTCTATAGTTTCAGCATGGTAAATATTTCACCATGCCTTCTAGATTTCTTTTTATTAAAAAACAAAACAATCTGTAGTTTCTTTGTGATAGAGTGACGGTCATCTTAATCTTGTTACAGAAGCTGCATTTTCTTTTGACCCTCTTTCTCGATCATCTTCCTTATGGTTCCTTTATCAAGAAAAGTACTCTCAATTGCAAAATTCATTGGCCGAGGACTATACAGTTTAGAGTTGTAACACTTGTTTGTCAGAGCCTGAATCTGAAATTGACTACTTAAGACTGGAAGAAATCCTCAAATGCTGGCTTTCTTGGTTAGTCACCTTACTGCTGGTTTATCGTCCCTGCACATCCATTTTTGGGTAGTTTTTTTGATTGTAGATGATCTTGTTTTTAATATCTTGGTTCTTTCAACATATCTATCTCTGTTGTATTGATTGCAGACAGATGATATCAAATTGTATGGAAACGAATCGGATTATTGGAAAACCTTCTCAGTGCCAGAGGATGTTGTCTTGGAATACAGTTCGCTAAATTCTAGAATTTTGACTGCAATCTCACCAGGATTGGGAGAGTTAATGGCTGCATTGAGTTACTTCAGTGGGCATGAGAAGCCAAAGAAGGTGAGACATATTATACCCTCTTTACATAAGTGGAGGATATGCCCCAATTTCATCCAGCATGTTTTGTTTGTTATGCTACTCTAAGTTCAACGACTTTTTTACTGGCAGGTTCTCAAGGTTGTGCAAGAAATTATGGTTTGTGAGCAAGTGAAATTCACATTGAACTACGAAAGAGGTTCACCTATGGTTCTACTCCCTTGGGCCCCTGGCGTTTATCAGGAGATGAAGCTAATTGTGACTGGAGGTCAGTGCCAAGTTCCAGCTCTCTTGATATTTTTTCTACATTTTGAAATCCTTTGGGATCGTAATATTTGTTCTCCTTTATATAGGTTGTGCAAAGGCATCCGGTGACTTTAAGTGGTCTTCTTCAGACATGAGCATTGTGTCTGTGTCAGCCTACGGAATTATCCAGGCCAAGAGGCCTGGGAAAGCCATTGTGAAAGTGTTGTCCATTTTCGATTCACTAAATTTCGATGAGGTAGTAGCAATATCTGAATTTCATATTTTAAGTTAGTCGATTTTAGGCTCTATTTTTTTTCTGCTAAACAGAAAAAAGAAGATTAACTTTTAATTCTAAGAGGGGTTAGTGGCTTTCTGTGATATGAAAGACTCCAGTTCCCTGAACCTAAATGTACTGCCTTTTTTAGATGTTTGCCACAACGATTTTTATCTCTATCTTTATGTTCTTCCTGGTGATTCTTGTAAACATTCATAGGTTGTGGTTGAAGTGTCCATCCCATCCTCTATGGTTATGCTCCAAAACTTCTCAGTAGAGACCGTTGTCGGATCACACCTACGAGCTGCTGTCACAATGAAGGCTCCAAATGGTTATGCCTTCTACTTGCCATTATACTTCTGGTGCTCTTGTCATCTTTTTTCTTTTTTCCCCTTTTGTTCACTTAGAGTTTACTTTCAGGTGCCTCTTTTTCTAGATGTGATGCTTTCAGTTCTTCAATAAAATGGAACACCAGGAGTGACTCTTTCATCATCGATAATACAACATCTGAGAGGTTGGTGTTGGATGAATTAAGAAGCACGAGTTCAAGTCCTCCTTGTTCATGGGCTTATATTTATGCTTCTTCTCCTGGTCGGACAACGTTACTTGCAACTCTGGCGAAAGAGTTTCATCATTTTGATAAGCCTTTGAGTGAATCTCTTGCGTTGAAAGCAACTTTAAGTATTGGGGCATATCCTCCACTTACTGTCAAACAAGTTAGCGATGGAAATCATTATGGTGGATATTGGTTTGATAAGGCACATGAAGAAACATCTTTTGGCCTTAGAGGCTTGGATAAGATGTATCTTGCACCTGGAACATATGTTGATGTGATGCTTGTGGGGGGACCTGAAAAGTGGGATGAAAGTGTGAAGTTCAAACAGACTGTGAGGACATTAGATGAAGAGCAGGATCTTACTGGTGGAATTAGTGTGCATCACATTTTGGACAGTCATGATAACCTGTATAGACTTTCATGCCAGATGCTTGGTTCCTATGTAAGTTTGCAGGCGTTCAATGATCATTGTTTTTGGTCTTATTTTCTACTTTAAATGTTAAAGCTGATGACACGGTATCTTTCTTGCCTGTCTTCATCCAGAAATTGGTCTTTTTACGTGGGAATCTGGTGGGTAATGACCATCCTGTCCCTGCTGTAGCAGAAGCTTTCTTGTCTGTAGGATGCAGAATTCCGTCTTCCATTGTACTCATTGTTGATGAACCCGGTATGTTTAATATCTCCCACCATACTAGAGTTCTTGCATGTCCCTAGAAAATTTTTCTTTGGCGCATATTCATATGGATGCCATGTTTTGTTCTAACATTGGGGTGTTATATATTATTTTACAGTTAACAAGCTTGATGTAGTAAGAGCTGCTCATCAAGCTGTTAGGGCACCAGGACGAATTCGTGTAACTCCTGTTACTGTGGCTAATGGGCAAACCATTCGAGTGGCTGCAGTTGGTATCAGTGATTCTGGAGAAGTTTTTGCAAACTCCTCTTCTCTTTCGCTAAGGTGGGAATTGAGCAATTGCAATGGTTTGGCATACTGGGCTGATGCTTATGATTCGAAAACGGCAATGGCTAGCTGGGAGAGATTTCTGGCTCTTCAAAATGAATCAGGGCTGGTAAGGATATCCGCCAATTTTCTGTCATTATCTTTACCGACTGAAGTTGTTTTATGATGTTATATCGGTTTCCTTCTAATGTATCTGTTTATTGGTTTGACAGTGCACTGTCCGTAGCACCGTTGATGGTTTTGATGATTCCATGAAAAGCCTGTATTCTACTTTTCTTCCGGAAGGTTCAGAGAATGTTCTCACTGATGCTGCACGCTTACAGGTAAGCAATTTCGGTTGTTTAATTCTGTAAGGCAGGTTGCAATATAACCCATCAATTTTGGGTAATATTAGGTTTTTTAACAGCTCCCTCGTTACTATATTATGTTTAATAATGGTTGAATTTCTATCTTTTCCTTACCATTCAGTTGTGACTTGTGATTGTAGCTGGTTCCCATTTCTTTCTAATTTACAGTTGGTTTCCACACTGAGGGTAACCCCGGAGATCAACCTGCTCTTTTTTAATCCTGATGCCAAGGTAAATCCCATTCAATGACAATGTTTATTCAAAAAATCTGGTAGATAGTCAATTCATACTCACTCCACACATTTGAGTTATACACTACTGACGATGGGCAGTTGCGTCTACTTTTTTTTTTCTTCTGTATTTGTGCCTATTCTGGAGCCACTTAGTTTTTCTAATATTTTAAATTTCCCAACCAAAGGTAAATTTATCAATCACTGGAGGGAGCTGCTTGTGGGAAGCAGTAGTAAATGATTCTCGAGTAGCAGAAGTTATTCAGCCACCATCTGATCTACAATGCTCGCAAATGATGCTGTCTTCGAGGGGACTGGGAACTGCACAAGTGACAGTATATGACGTTGGGGTTTCTCCTCCACTTTCAGCACTTGCCACGGTACAAGGCTTTACTTTGAAATGGATAATAATTTGGTTCTTTTTTTGGGTTGTTGATTGTGGTGAAATCCACAACTATTCTGCTTTCCACGCAGAAGCTATATACTATTGGAGATGAATAGATATATGACATGTTCTTTGAAATCAGTATCTGACTTATTGTTTTTTTATTTTAGTTGGTGTTACACATATGTTCGACTTTATGAATCTGAGTCTGTCATTATGGTGAGTTATGCAGGTTCAAGTGGCTGATGTCGACTGGATAAGGATCATATCAGGGGATGAGATAAGTCTTGTGGTATGTTTATTGTTTACTATGTTTACTATTCTTTCCCTGCTAGTGTGGAACCATAGCTAGCTATCCCTTCCACTCCTCTTTCTGTTAATTTTATTTCTTTCCAGATTTGAAAATGGCACTCGCTTTTTAATGATGATCTCGCACTTAATTTCAATGTGGCAGGAGGGATGTACTCAATTCATTGATGTATCTGCTGGGATTAATGATGGGACAACTTTTGATTCTTCCCAGGTTATAAGGATCTTCTTAAATATATTTTGATAAATATATTTTTTTTCTTTTCTTTTTTGCTGTGACGTGCTACGAACTTATTCCCTCTAAGTCGTATCTATCTAGCTTCCATGATCAACATATCTGGATTCTGAACTTTGAAACTAGCAACTAAAAGAGATGTCGATCACTACTTTTCCTTGTTGCAAGAGTTATTGTTGATTTCCCATGTTTCTGCTTGTTTGTAGATGATTGTTGAAATGTCAATATTACATATTATGCTCTGAAGTTGTCGTCTTCTCCAATTGTTAACTTTCTTTGCAGTATCCACTTATGGACATTATGGTCCATATTGAGGACGATATTGTAGAACATGTCACGGATGGTGACAATTCATTTTCTGGTGGTGAACACTCGTCAGCTTCCTCATTTAAAATAGCAGCTAGATGCCTGGGAATCACAACCCTATATGTGGGTTCACTACTTGGCTCCTTGAATGTTATTAGCATTTTTAGTCATTTCGATGTTGATTTTGTACAAAAAACTAGGTATATCTGAATCTGTATTTTCTAACAGGTCAGTGCAAGACAACATTCAGGACATGAAGTACTGAGCCAAACCATAAAAGTAGAAGTTTACGCCCCACCAAGTCTTCACCCGCATGAAATATTTCTCGTTCCTGGTGCTGCATACATGGTATGTTGGGAACACCTTGCTTGGAGTTATCTGAAATTTAGTACAGGACATTTTCCTGATGGAAATTCTTATTTTAAATGATCGAATTGTTCAATTCTACATTCTTTTATTTCCTCTTGACTCTTCAATGCTGACTGGTATTTTGTCGTCATTTTAGCTCACTGTTAAAGGAGGACCAACAATGAATGTTTCCGTTGACTACACTACCATGGATAATCAGATTGCAAAGATCGATAAATCATCAGGACGCCTCTATGCAACATCACCTGGCAACACGGTGCTGTATACAATTCTCTTACATCAGACCTGAAATAAACATATAGTACTGTTTTATGTCTAGGTTTTTGAAAAAGTGTAAACTTAGAAGTTATGATATCTTCACCTGATACTGTTTTCTTCAATGACCAGACAATCTATGGGACTATATATCGGAAAGAAGGTACTGTAATTTGTCAAGTGCGGGGCGTTGTCAAAGTAGGTATTCCTGCTACTGCTATGCTGCTAGCTCAAAGTGACACCCTAGCCGTTGGACATGAGATGCCTATATATCCATCATTTTCTGAGGCAAGAATCATAATCCAGAAAAATAAATCATTTTTATATCAGTTTTATCTGTCACAGAAAACTGACTTTTCCTATTATCAGGGAGATCTGTTGTCCTTTTATGAGCTCTGCAGAGCATACAAGTGGACTATTGAAGATGAACAGGTCAGTTGTATGCATTATCCCTTTTAAAGAGTTATTTATTTGATAAGTCATATGTTAAAGTCAGTAACAACATATTAAGTTGGATTGATTGTATATCTCTGTTTTTTCTTTTTAGGTGTTGAGTTTCCATACATCAACTGGTGTGGAAGAGAAGGAAGCTCGTTTTGTCAATGCCATAGAGGGGAGGTAAACTTTGGTCATTGTGCTGTGTTTCTCCTAAATATATTAAGTCCCCAATAAAAATGTTATGATCGAACACCATTTGCAATCACTGTTAATAGATTTTTTCAAACTTTTTAGATTCTTGATTATTCTTTCAGTGAAGTTAACTTTTACTCCTATGATAATCTGCCATTAAAGCATGATCATGCTCTAGATTTTTCAACTTTTTATATATACAAGATTTGATAATGCAATCTTTTAGTAATCATTTGAGCTCAGTATTTTTTTGAAACATGTTTGACGGAGGTGTTTGCTGACTACTATACTTGCAGTTCGTAGCAAAATGACTCCTTATATGCTTACGGCAGATTCTTCTCCATTTCAGATTAGCCGGCAAAGCGAGAGTCATGATTGCATTTTCGTGTGATTTCGTATCTCCTGGCTTGTACTCTGAATCTAGAACTTATCAAGCATCAACAGTTTTATCCGTGGTGCCTGATCTCCCTCTTTCTCTTGGGATTCCTATGACCTGGATTCTTCCACCGTTTTATACGTCCTCTAGTCTTTTGCCTTCTTCATCAGAACCTCGAAAGCAAAGGGATGGTCAAAGTCACAGAGGCAATATAGTCTATTCCATAATGAAAGTCTGTGATTCTCGGGTTGATGTTGAACAAGAAAACATTTCAGTTGATGGGGAAAATGTCAAAACGACATATAGCAACAATGTTGCATGTATTCAAGCTAAAGACCGCACCAGTGGAAGGACTGAAATTGCTGCTTGTGTGAAGGTTGCGGAGGTATTGTCGATTTTAGGAAAATATCTATTGAATTCACACCTTATATAGGGAAAAATAGCATGGGAGGCTCCACCTAATTGCTGGCAACCTGATTATATTTTTCTCCTGTCTTGTTAACTTCTTGCGCCACTTTGACTTTCTTCATCTTTTACATATTTACTTTGTAAAACTATGAATTCTCATAAGGTGACGCAAATAAGAATGAAGAGGGAAGAGAATCCTTTACATGAGGTGGATCTTGCTGTTGGTGGTGAATTAGAACTTCCAGTAAGCTACTATGATGCACTAGGTAATGTCATGTTCTCATGCTTTTACATTTGAGCTTCATTTACTTGATTTCTGATTTTTCTAAGATCTCGTTTTGTTATGACAAGGATCCACTTTTCACGAAGCACGTGATGTTATTCTCTACAATGTTGAAACCAATCACCGCGATGTTCTATCCATTGAGACTGTCAAGGAAAAAACAAGTATCTATGTCAAGGTCCGTTGATCACTTAAAATCAACTTGCTGTTTCAGCCTTCTAATTTTTGCATGTTTATGTAACTATTTCAAACTCAAGTACTTTATTTCGGCTGGGTAAAATCGTCTTACCTTTAAATTGTTGACTGCTTTTATATTTTTGCTCTGATTTGTTTGATCACGGGCATTGTGTTCTCTTTGTAACTGAAGGGAATGAAACATGGCAAAGCTCTTGTCCGGGTGTCAATGAATAACGACTTAAGGAAGGCAGACTACATTCTGGTATGAGCTAATTCTGTTATTTTCATCACACATTTGATGGAATATCTCGATTTGAAGTTGTAATTTGATGGCGTAGTATTCGTCCTGCAAAACCACAAGCTAAGATTGTGCTTATGTTGCTATGTCATTTTCTTTTCCTTAGCCAGGCATAGTTGGTGTGCTAACTGTGCACAGATTTGTTATAATTTCTGCAATTGAGGTATTATTGGTGTTCTTCTTGTTCAGATATCTGTTGGCGCACATATCTATCCTCAAAACCCAGTCATTCACAGTGGAAATTTACTTAATTTCAGCATAGAAGGTATAATATCAAGCATTGATCTACTTGTTAAAAGCTTTTTAATGATAAAGGGACTGGACTCTCATTCTATATAAAATACACATCCTCGTGCAAAATCTAATAGTCCTTCAATGTGGTAGGTGCTGGTGATGAAGCCTCTGGTCGATGGGTTTCTGCCAACCGAAGCGTCCTTTCTGTTAATCTGGCAACTGGAGAAGCTGAAGCGATAAGCCAAGGCTCAACTCTCGGTATCTGCAATTTACCTTTTCATGCTTCTTTTATGCGTATGATTGTATTTCTACAACACTTGCGAGTGATTTTTCTTTTATTTCTGCTGATCCGTGTCATGCCTGCACAGTTATATTTGAAGGTCAGGAAATGAAACTGCAAACCAAGGTCACAGTGCTATCTGGAAATACCATATATGTGGACGCTCCCAAAGAAACATTAACAAATGTTCCTTTCCCCACGAAGGGATATAGCTTCCCCGTGAAATTCAGGTCTGGAAATTTTATATTTGTGAACACGCCTTTATGAGTCCATGTATTTGCTACATTGTTACACTAGAACATATATCATGATCACCTGTTCTGTGATGAGTTCTTTTCAATTATGGTTTACCAATGGTGATTTTAATTGCTGCAGTGAGAACAAGCTCAGAGGTTATGGAAATGGAAACGGGCCAGAATTTACCTGCCAAGTGTACCCTAATTTTATAGGGTATGATGCTTATTTGAACTGTGTTTGGCTGCATCATCTATGTCAATTAATGTGCAATCTTGACGACTCCTTGTCTGGTTTATTGCAGATATACTAAGCCATGGAAGGACCTTGAGACTGGCAACAGTTACTGCCTTTTCTT
>NW_010961290.1:1296336-1347544 GCF_000463585.1 Tarenaya hassleriana | reverse complement strand
TTCCCTACTCGCCTGAGCATCTGGTCCACTCCATGCGTACATCAAGGGACATGAAACCTCATGTATCGATCTCCATTAATGCCTCACTAACTGAAGCTAGTCATGTTTCTGGATCTGCATCTGCCCTTCTCATTGGAGGATTTTCTCTATCAGGAATGGGCAAGGTATTTTTTAAGTTTTTTTTTTCATGTCTGCTTTTCCGGAATTGTTCATCTGCCTGTTAAGATTATGCTATATAATGTGAGTTTTGACTCATGAATATTTTGCAGCTGAATCTAACTCCAGATGCCAACAAGACCATCATATCGATTCTGGGGAATACCGGTAAAAACAGCATACCAAACTTTGCTTTGTTGATTCTTAACCCTTATTCTAGAAATACAAAGCGGATGATCCCTGATCTTGGATTGTTAATTTAAATATCTGAATGATCTTTTGCCATTGCAGAAGTTGAAATTCACTGGCATAACAAGAATAAGTTATCAATCAGCTTGATTAACAGAGAAGAATTTGGCATAGGAGGGCGTGCACATTATGAGGTAAATACTCATCTGAAACCCTGCTCTTTAGCTGATTTACCTGTCGAACTTGAATCCCGTTGTTATATCCAAACTTTTTTTGGATAGATGGTTTGAAAAGCCTGGATTTTGCAAGAAGGTGGCATTTCAGTGACTGACTTAATGGTGTTCCTTCATTTTGACATTATTGATTATCCAATCTTCTCAGGTTAAGGTGTTAAGATCGGAGAGATTCACTGATAGAATTAGCATCACACTTCCTGCAACTGGTAAGCCTTTTTTTTTTACCGTAAATTCTTTCTCTTTGTTCCTCCTGACTCTACACACACACACACACACACACGTATATGATATAAACATATTTGTTAATTGCAAGAGCAGTTTAGTAGATGCTTTGTTGCATAGTTGTAGAAATCTGTCTTCTCCTGTGGTGGTTGCAGGCCAGAGTGTTGAAATGGATGTCTCCTATGACACGGGAGAAGTGCCATCCTCTTCTAATAAAAAGGATGGAAATGCACTTATGCTGAAACTCCTCGGAAGCATTCTCGTGCTGATAATAACGGTGTTTATCCTCATGAGAGTGATCGATAAACCCTTCATCACATCTAGATCTGGTCCACTTGTCCCGTCCACAGCCACGGCCACGGCTACTGCAAACACGGCAGGGCCAGCGACTCCAGAACGCAGGAATCCAGCGATTGTGTATCACGAGCAATCTCCCAGAACTCCGTCGCCGTTTGTGGAGTACGTGAGAAGGACCATTGATGAAACTCCAAACTACAGAAGAGATGGAAGGAGGAGGTTCAATCCTCAGAACACTTTGTAGACTTCCAACAAAAGATTGTTGTTGTTAATGTAGATGTAGTAAAGAGCTTTGAGGATATTTATGGTATATCATACATCAAATCATGTAAATGGGCCTTGAATTGGGCCTTTTTTATGGATTATAATGGGCTGAAAATCGTATGCGGGTTTCTATTCGGTGTTTGATGAACTACCTCTATTAATGGGTTATTACATAACGATTTAAACATATGGTATAATATATGAACAATTTCTAAAATAAAGGGATTTAATTTAATTGCCATTACCGAATACCTAGAAAATATCAGGCAGGCGAGATAATTTAAACGGCTGAGATTTATCCATTAGGAAACTAAAATGTGAGATCTGCCGTCCATCATCATTTGACATAACATGCGAGCTACAATCCAGTGCAACCGAGAGTAGCGTAAGGCATTTTAATTTATCCGTCGGTCCCCGAGGGTTTTAGGGCTCAGTTACTGGTATTCTTCGACATTAGGGCTTCTCCTCCTCCAATCGAAGCTCTGTCGCAGGGAGGTTCGGATTTGGCTATCATGGAATCGTACGGAACAGAGTCGGTTCGTGAAGATGAGACTAACGACGTTAGACCCTCCGACCACGTTGGGGATGAGGACGAGAAATCTCAGCCTCACGGCGGTGGCGGCGTCGATAGCCCCGGGTAACTTTCTCTTTCGTTTCTTGTGTTTTCCCGGGAAATTTTGAGGTGGAGGAGGTGAGGAGCCTCTGGTATCGTTATTCGACTCTGTTTTCTTTGGTTTGAGTTGAAGAAGGTTTAGAAAAAAGCTAGATTTGTTTGGATGTGGAGAAGAAGATCGGGATATTTCGTTTCATTTGCTTAATTCTGTGAAAATTAGTTCATTCTATATGTTTCCGTAGAAATAATTGAGATAGAATAGAAAAGTTCAAGCCTTGATTCGCTTCTCTTACTGCTGTGCGGAATTAGCTAAGTGTGTTTTCTTTTTATGTTTGTTTCCAGAGAAAATCGTAGTGGAAAAGGATGCGTTTAGATTTGTTCTCCAGTTCTGTTATTTAGTGGATAGTACTTATACAATGTTTGTGGAATTTGTAGAAAGATATTTGTTGGAGGTTTAGCCAGGGAGACAACTTCAGGTTAGCTCTTGTGTCTGCTTGATGTTAGATACTAAGTGTTGCCCTTGTGTTGTGTAAAGTTCAATATTTTAATTGGGTTTTGATTGTTCATGTAGCCGAATTCGTCAAGCATTTTGGGAAATACGGAGAAATCACAGATTCTGTGATTATGAAGGACCGTAAAACCGGGCAGCCCCGTGGATTCGGGTTTGTGACATATGCTGATTCCTCTGTGGTTGATAAAGTCATCCAGGACACTCATATTATAAATGGGAAACAGGTTGGTTTTCTTACTTAAGCAGAGAGGTATGTGGTTTTGATGTAGTAGAGTGAAGTTTGTGATTGTGTTTTTCGTCAGGTTGAGATAAAAAGAACGATACCTAGAGGATCTATGAGTTCAAATGATATCAAGACCAAGAAGATTTTCGTGGGCGGGATTCCTTCTTCTGTAGATGATGGTAGAATGCTTTAAGCTTTTATCTGATACCATTGTTATGACCTGATTCTCCAGGAATGTTCTTTACCGTGTCTTCTGATGTTACTCATCTGCTCGTCTGGATTTGTTAGATGAATTCAAGGAATTCTTTATGCAATATGGAGAGGTGAAAGAACACCAGATTATGCGTGACCACATGTCTGGAAGATCACGTGGTTTTGGATTTGTTACGTACGAAAATGAAGATGTGGTTGATGATCTCTTGGCAAAAGGGAACAGAATTGAGTTCGCCGGGGCTCAGGTATAACTTGGACAACTTCGTTTTTCATCGAGTTTAGTAGCTTGTAATTTGGAATGACTTCTTTAACATTCTGTATATGCCTCATCAAAAGCTGCAAAGATGCACTGAGATATATATTGTGTATGGATCTGGAAAATCTCTCGTTATTGTGTGCTGATTGTGTAAAATTTTCGGGTGAAATTATGATACAGGTAGAGATAAAAAAGGCAGAGCCAAAGAAACAGAACCCAGTTCCACCACCATCAAAGAGGTTCAGTGACACGAGGTCTAACTATGGTGGTGGGGGATATGGAGAAGGGTATGGCGGTGGTGGATACGGAGGAGGAGGAGGAGCTGGTGGTCCATACAAAGCAGGCGGTGGATATGGAGGTGGCCGCTCAGGCGGTTATGGAGGAGGGTACCCGGGAGGGGAATACGGAGGAGGGTATGGCGGATACGGTGGAGGTGTTGGACCTTACAGAGGAGAACCATCCCTTGGATACTCCTCCGGCCGTTACGGAGGAGTAAGTGGATATAACCGAGGAGGCGGTTACGGAATGGGCGGTGGGTATGGTGGACCCAGTGACATGTATGGCGCCCCCTATGGTGGAGGCCCGGGAGGCGGGTACGGTGGCCCGGGTGGCAGTTATGGAGGGTATGGTGGAGGAGGAGGAGGAGGCTACAGAGGAGGAGGAGGCCATGAGATGGGCGGTGGAGGAGGAGGATACGGCAGTGGATACGGCGGTGGTGGAGGCTCGGTCTACGGAGGAAGTAGAGGCGGCTATGGAGGCGGAAGCGGCCGGTATCATCCGTACGGAAGGTAGAAAGTGTTCGAGGCTGCCTCTTCCGTGACACGGCCCGAAATGTCTGAAAAAAAAGGGTAAGTCTTAAGTTGGAAGATTTATTTGATTGTGACAATGTAATTTTTGAACGTACGATTAGGTTCATATTCCGATCTAGGTTGTAGACTTTGAAATGAAAAACTAAAAAAATCTGCACATTCTTTTGATTAGAACACGCTTTTAGAGAGTTAAGTAACTTTCAAATGATGTTGTCGGCTCTGTTCCTTCTGCTCCTGTCCATCCCCATTGTCACGTAACAGGTTAATGTAAATGCAAAGAGCCGAGAACAGCAGTCAAATGGTTGACCAAAAAAGTCAAGAATATGGGCCAAATGGGTATCTAGGCCCAATCAAATATGAATAAGCCTCTGATACAACCCGAGGGATCGTGACAGCCACAAAAAGGGGGCAAAAAAATATCCAGTGGCAATAATCGCCTATGCTCTCTCCTGCGTTCATTCACCAAAAATATACTCCGACGATTTTACCTGGAATTTTGGAATTTCTCCCGGGAAAATTTTGCCAGTATAGCCGTCTCTATCTCGATCGATCGAATTTAAGGATCCTGGAATCTGAATTGTGGTAATGATGGCGTCTCTTGCGTCCAATCTCATCTGCTGCAGAAAGGTACTTGCTGGTTCTGGCGGTGAATTTATGAGCTCTTTATTTTCGAAATTGATTTAGAAAAAAAAACGATGATGGTTTCAGGTGGAGAGATGGCAGATAGTATGCAGGAAAAAGGAGAGAGGAAGAGATCATCATCATCAGAGCAATCACCCTTACAAAGTCATCGAAATCACTCCTCCTCCCAAATGCCTCGGCGTCCGCTGCCTTCCTCATGTGAGTTTCTTCTTCTCCTTTGGGTTTGCGATCTCTCTTCCACTTTTCCGGCAAACTGCTTAATCTTGTGTGTGGGAATCACTACGGTCTCGGAATGACTGAAATTCTTTTACTTCTATTCGTGAATTTGAATTATGAGTGACCCCTCATGAGTCATGACGCATTTGTTTGGAAATCATAACCGGATTAGACCATTACCGGTACCGGTTATTCATCGGTTAGTAGCACGGTTAACACCCAAGAGTTGCCGGGATCATGCATGACATTTCAATCCCAGCATTTATACCATGAAACATACATTTGACGCAGAACCTTCAGTGCGGGGAAAACGTGATGATAGAAGGGCAGACGTACACGATCTCGGCAGTGACGCACCGTTACAAACTGCGTAAAGGCAAATACGAGCCGAGCGAGAAGCGTCTCGACGTCCTCTCCGCCGGCAGATACGTTTTGAATCTCTATCTTGACAACTTGCTCCAGAAATCTTGACCCTCCTTTTATTTTTTTATCCCTTGTTGCTTGTTAATAATAGTACTGGTAGTGTTGTAATTGCTACCCCAACTAGTATTCATGGCTAGGGTCGCATTTTGTTTATTAACCGAATAGTCGAAACCAACGGAATCCGATATAAAAACTGACATATTATGATTTCTAAAACCGAATACGAACATAATCGAACCAAATAAAAAAAGATATAAAAAAATGAGTTTTTTACTGATAAAAATCGAACCGAGTCGATCCAAATCAGTCCGAAGTTAATATAAAAACAAGTGGTTATAGGTTTTTTATAACTGAAATAACCAAATCCGAATATATTCGAACCGAAAACTGAAATCCGAGATGGTAACCCTAATCATTGCCTTATCCTTGCAAACTTTTTTGTACTTTTCCTTTGGGAAAGTTTCATAATTTTATGTCTGCTTGACCCCAATATGACGCCCCTTTTCTTCTACTAGTGAATTTGATAGATACTCCCAAGTCTTTATATGTCGGGCTTACGTTACTAACTATAAACGCCGAGCGAATGTTTTTCAACCGGATAAAAGAATGACGCCTCCATGTTTAATGGTTTATAGGCTCTAATATATGCATTTAAAATTAATCTAAAACGAAAATCTTGTTGAAAATAAAATCCATTCCTTTGAGAGAAAAAAAATATAAAAAAAAAACGAATGAGTGAGGTTTTAAATTACTGGATTGGGCTGCTACATAACTCAATTGTTGACACGTGTCCACATCATATGGTTTCGTTAAATCTTTTCTGTACCGTTGGATCAACATACCATTAACAATATTATATCGTGTTTAATCCGTAACCAATTACTATAGTTCAAGCTTGAACGGTCAAACCATAAAATCAATCATCAATAAATGAAAACATCCATCAATCGTGTCGTCCCATGGATTACAATTACATCTGTTCGGACCCCTTTGAAGAAAGTCGTTCTGCGTCCATGTATCCATTATGGACCCATTTGTCCCGTAGCTCTTTATATAATAATATATATCCCCACGGGAAATATATATATATATATATATATATGTGGCTTTGGTACGAGCCACATATTTATGAAAGGACTCATTTACCCCTGGGGAAAAGGATGCGTAGGATAATAAAATGCGCCGAGGAGGACAGCCGTCCACGTGCTGTTGCCGCTCTTCACGTGCGTCCATGTGAGTGTTAGGCTTTGGGGCGCGCCTCTCTCCCGTCGTAAACTACCGTTCCCGCTCTTTAAGTTAATGGTATTATCGGTGTAAGCAGTTAATTAATTAATTAATTACTCTGTTAAATCTAATAAGCCAATACGTATAAAAATGTATAAATAGCTAATGATTGTATATTTAATGATGCAGAGACAAAAAAATCCATTTGAGAGATTGAAGAAAATGTTTATTTAATATTTTAATTGATCATAATCTCAGTACAAGTAATCTGGACTGCATAGGCAGAAGAAAGGGTTTCGTGATTTAAATAATGCCATAAAATCCACCCAAAAAATTGCATTGGGACATTAATCGTCCACTGATTCATTGCATTATTTCATTGAATGTATATTAATGTACGCACGGTACGGTTTTTTTTAAAAATACTGTAAGTAATGAAAATGGATAAGTTTTGTTTTTCCTATGTATGATAGTGTGATCTGAACCATAAGTTTTGAGTTGGAGATTTTAATAAACTAATAAAAAAAGAAATCTAAGAAACTATTCTTATGAAAATTTTTAGGAAACCCCTAAAATAATTTGAAAAAAAAAACCCTACAGATGTCAATTATTGGCCAAAATTACTACATTTGTCGACACATTTGCGTTATAAATATATAAAACTATATAACTACAGACAATATTTCATGAATATTCCAAATAAATCATTTTCACCTAAAGAGAAATGTCCACTCCTTTATAATCACATTTCTCATGCAAGGACGTGGGATTCGGCGGATATGCCCGGCATTTTACATTACTTGTCTCTGTACATGTGTGTGTGTATATATATATATATATGTATAATCCACTAATTAGTAATTAGTGGTTAAAAGCGGCTTAATTAGCTTTAAGCCTTTTTACAGCAAGAACAAGAACCGGGAAAAGGCAGAGGAAACAAGAAGCATTGCTTTTGAGGGGAACATCACAAGATCGAGAGGAGAGAAAAAGCTGCTCGAGCTTTCCCCATAAAACGACGAACAGATTTGCATAATTCTCTCCGCTCTTTTTTTTTTCCTTCCTTTTTCTTTTTTTGTTGCTGCTTGCTTCGTTCGCATCCACCTGAAGAGAGAGAGAGAGAGAGAGAGAGAGAGAGAGGGAGATTAAGCGGCATTTTTTTTTTTTATTGATTGCTCTTTTCTCTCGAGGAGATCGGATCGGATCTGGAAAAACTCGTCGAAAGCTGCGTTTTCAGTCACTGTGAGAGAATTTTCTTGAACGGATGACGGGCTGTCTATGATCAGGTTTCGATTTCTTCCCTTACTTCAGTCTTTCTTCTCAGTTCTGTTTCCGCAATCTTTCACGGGTTTTTGCGTGTTTTTGTTCGGCTTCTTCTGATTGGCCGCCGAGAAAATGTCGCGGGAAAACGAGGGGAAGGTGAAGTCTTTCTTTCCAAGCGGCCGTTTTCTTCCACCTCCACTTTCCTGCATTTTCTCGGCACCCAAACGGGTCACTTGGGGTTGTTCACGGATTAAGCAAGCAAACCCAGAGTCGTTGGTTTGAGTTAGACGAATCCTTTTTTCATTTCCGTAATCTTTGGTGATTTCTTTGATTGCAGAATTTGATACTTACAATCACCTGTGTACACAAATGGAGTCGTTGGTTTGATTGCAGAAAAAAAAATTTCAAATTGTATTCTTTAATCTTTTCTCAGGAATTTAGTCGAACACCTTCAATGGAATCACCAGCCAATAGAATCAGTTCTTCCTCCAAGACGGCGAACCCTCCAAGCGGCTCCAAAGGTTCTACTTCAAGCAAGTCCATAGACGGAGCCACCGAGAAACCCGAGTCCGTACGGATGTCGAGCGAGAAACAGGAATCGCCATTGACGACAGAAGCTTCTGATTCGCCTGTCTCGTCGAAATCTCGGAACCCTGTCTCGATTAAGGAGACGAAGAACCGATCAGAGCCGAGGTTTTGTCCAAGCCCTTCGAACACGTTCTACACGGCGACTCTCTACACAGAGGCCAAGCAGAGCTTCACGACCACCGAAGCGAGCGACTGCGCGAGCACGAGCACGGTCGACAAACGCGGCTTTGGTGGCGAAACCGCTAGCGACGGCTTCTGCGACTTCGAGAAGGCGAGTGCCATATACAGAGGAAGCACGGGGAGTGACGTCAGCGACGAGAGCAGCTCCAGCGGTCTGAGCAACGCGGCCCACAAGCCGCACAGAGCCAACAACGACAAACGCTGGGAAGCGATCCAGGCCGTGAGATCGCGTGTCGGGTCGCTCGACGCCAAGGACTTCAGGCTCATGAAGCGGCTCGGTGGCGGCGACATCGGTAGCGTTTACTTGGCCGAGCTTATCGGGACGCGAACGTGTTTCGCCATGAAGGTTATGGACAAAGCCGCCATTGCAGCGAGGAAGAAACTTCTTAGGGCTCAGACAGAGAGAGAAATACTGCAGTCGCTGGATCACCCGTTCTTGCCGACTTTGTACGCACATTTCGAAACAGAGAAGCTTACTTGTCTGGTCATGGAGTTTTGTCCTGGCGGTGATCTGCATTCTCTTAGGCAGAAACAGCCCGGGAAGTACTTCCCCGAGCACGCGGCGAGGTAATTGCCGGTTCTCGTGCTTACGTTTGCGTTTTGGTCGATGGTTATTATGCTGAGATATATCGCGATTGCGTTTTGCAGGTTTTACGTGGCGGAAGTTCTTCTTGCCATGGAGTATCTTCATATGCTGGGGATCATATACAGAGATCTCAAGCCGGAGAATGTTCTTGTCCGAGAAGACGGGCACATAATGCTGTCTGATTTCGACCTCTCCTTGAGATGCGCGGTCTGTCCAACGCTGGTCCGGTCATCAAACCCAACTCTTGACTCCAAGAGCTCGAGCTACTGTATCCAGCCAGCCTGCGTCGAGCCGCCGAGCTGTGCGGTCCAGCCAGATTGCATCCAACCTGCGTGCTTCACGCCACGTTTTCTCTCGTCCAAGAGCAAGAGCAAGAAGAAATCCTCGAACGAGATGACCCGTCAGGTCAGACCGCTGCCAGAGCTGATAGCTGAGCCGACGAACGCTCGGTCCATGTCGTTCGTGGGGACCCACGAGTATTTGGCGCCAGAGATCATCAAAGGAGAAGGCCACGGCAGCGCGGTGGACTGGTGGACGTTCGGGATATTCCTGTACGAGCTTCTGTTCGGGAAAACTCCGTTCAAAGGGGAGGTGAACAGGGCGACGCTATTCAACGTGGTGGGTCAGCCTCTGCGTTTTCCGGAGCATCCGAGTGTGAGTTTCGCGGCCAGGGACCTTATCAGAGGGCTGCTGGTGAAGGAGCCGCAACACAGGTTGGCTTACAGGAGAGGAGCCACCGAGATAAAGCAGCATCCTTTCTTCCAGAGCGTGAATTGGGCATTGATCCGATGCACGAGCCCTCCTCAGGTGCCTCAGCCTGTTTTAGCCATGGGCCATCATCATCAACATCAACACCCACAGCATCATCAGCAGCATGGTAAGCCAAATGTGGATGTGAAGCCTTCGGGTAATTATTTGGAGATCGATTTCTTCTGATTCTTTCTTTTCTTTGGTCGTGCTCGTGTTCTTCTTCCTGGGCTTTATATCATCAACTGTATGATGGTTTTGTTTGTGCTTTCTTTACCAATTGTTGCCAAAGATTTCTGTCTTTCAGACATCAATGTCGTCATGATGTTGTAACTATAGACGTAAACACAAACAGCCTTCCGAGACCTATATTCATATTCTCAGGATTCGGTGTTTTCATCAATTTCGTCAATCACTAATTCACTATGATATATAATAATATTAACTCCTGGCATTTTTAATTCTTTTCTATCACACAAGTGATTTTCACATAATTAGCGTCTGAAAATGGGCGTGATAACGTCTGATCTTCCTAATTAGAAAAATTAGTTGAACAAGAAAGAACCCTTCGTTAACCTAACCGCCTGTCAGCGAAGACCGTTTGACGGGCGAATAGAATGGTGGGTAGCTCGTGCTGTCGCTAAAGGCCGATTTCACCGTCGAGGCACTTTATCATATCATGTGGGACCCCCATGATTCCACAACGTGAGGAAGGGCTTTATTTTTGGCGAAGATGGTGTGAAAAATGATAGCCAAAGTCGCTCTTTGTCCTCCACTCCGATCGCTTCGATTCTTCAACTCTCTCTTCTTCTACGAAACCCTAGCTTTTAGAGAGAGAAAGTGTCTCTCTTCCATGGCCGCAGTAGATGACGAGCAGTATGGGTTCAAGCGGCAGGAGATGTATAGCGGCAGCCTCGCCGGCTCCGTCAGTCCGTACGATCGCCATGTCTTCCTCTGCTACAAGAGTCCCGATGCGTGGCTCTCACGCGTCGAGAATGAAGGTCTCCCGAAGCTTTTCGCCTCCTCTTTCAAGGCTCGCAAAGCCGATATCTCTGTCGAGGTATAGAATGCTCGATATTTGTTTACTTCTCTCGTTTCGTGCATCTTTCTTAACCCTTTACTGATCTTTTCGGTTTTGCGTCATAGACGAAACTGACGATTTGTGGAGGAGGTGAATCGGATGGGGACGTGTTGATTTTCCCGGAAATGGTCAGATATAAGTAAGTGCATCTGAGGTTTTGATACTTAACTGCTTGTTTGAATTTATTTTTTGGAAAACGCATGGCTACGATTTGAATCATAGCTGTGGGAAACTGTTTTGATAAGATTCTGGAAGCTGCACAAATTCGATTCTGGATCTTCGGAATTCGATCAAATTATAGAAACTGGCTTGTTAAGACTCAAAATTCTGACCCAAGATACATGTATGATAAGCTGGTTTTATATCATTCACTTGATGTGTGCATCCATTCTCCTATGTTACCGGTGAGATCTTAAACGGTGTCTTGTAATCTCTCTCTTCTTGCTTATGTCACTGCAGGGGACTTAAGGACACGGATGTGGATGCTTTTATTGAAGATGTGCTTGTGAATGGGAAACCATGGGGCTCTGGGTTCCAGGAGGAGTTAACTGGTTCCTATGTGTTTGTGTGTGCTCATGGTAGTCGGGACAAGAGATGCGGTGTTTGTGGACCGGCCTTAATAGAGAAGTTTAAGGAGGAGGCAGATTCGCATGGACTTTCAGGTCAGATCTTCGTTGAGCCATGCTCTCACGTCGGTGGACACAAGTATGCTGGCAATTTGATCATCTTCAGTTCTGATTCAGCTAGAAATGTGTCTGGCCATTGGTAAGAAAAATGCCGAATGTATAAATTGCTTGTAAAACTCGGAGAAGGAAATGGAATGTTATACTTTATTCATAACGTGACTGCGCATCTATGTAAATGCAGGTATGGCTATGTAACTCCTGATGATGTGCCCGAATTGCTTGACCAGCATATCGCTAAAGGAGAAATCGTACAAAGAATTTGGAGGTATTTTTTTCCCACTCCTCTTCCTAGCCCGTAGTAGATATTTGTCTTGTTGAAGTAGCTTTACGTTTTCGCATAAAACAAACAATACTCGATGACATTCCACGCTGGTGTAACCTTAGATAGGTTAGCACATTACTGCGTAGCGATCACTAGTGTTATACTTGACAAGCTTCTGCTATCAGAGACCAGTATCGATGTATTATCTTTGCTTTCGCCGAGCTTTTGGTTTTGTGTAACTTCTTAAGGAACTCATAGCATTACAGTCACTTCAGCATATGATAATATTTTCTACAACATGACATGAGATCTTTCCGTTTTTTTACTTGTTCTGATTCCGGAATGCTTCTTCAACAGTGTCTCTCCCTTTCCACAAAAGTGACAGAATTGTTTAATTCCTCTCAATGGTGGTAAATATTACCCAGCCTCCTAAACCAGATACATTTGGATTCAGGGGCCAAATGGGACGGCCAGCAGGCGAAACTGCAAAAGGGGAAGAGCAGAATCTGGCAAACGGGAACAGCATTGAAGGGAGCAACGGATTGACGGGAGGCTGTTGCCAGGGTGTAAATGGCGTTTCGTGTTGCCAGGGAGAAAATCCAGAACCAGCCAAGAAGAAGGAAACCTGCAAGCCACCGGGCTGGTTCAGGTCCCTGGAGAAGGACGAGGTGTTCTTGGCGGCTGCAGTGGTTGGAGCCGTTGCAACAGTGGCTGTGGCTTACAGCTTTTACCGAAGGTCAGGATAGAACCAGAACGCACCCTCGCCATTGGAGCTTTTCATCTACAAGTAATAAGCCTTTTTTCCACCCCCACTTTTTTTTGGGGGGTATAAAGCCGGAGGATAGTAGTTTTTTATAATTAAAAAAAAAAAAAGGAGAAGAGAAACATGAAAGGAATAATCTTTCGGGACCATGTTTTTGTTTTGTTTTGTTTTATTATACTGAGCGATATGGTTTGATGCACATCAATTATGGTAAACAAAACCCAATAATATGGTTGTGCTACATTTTTCTTGGATGATTGTGTGTATATAAGTAGATTGGATTATCCAGATTTGAGATTTGAGTAGTTTAACCAGTGGAACGGAATATAAAATGTTTGTTATGTTCTGAATTCAGACACCCTAAATCATATGATATGATTGGTTTCCGATATTAGTCTGAATCTTGATCCAATAGATCCGGTAGAAAAAAGAAGGATAGATTGGAATCGGGTGTTATAATGGCAAAAGATGTCCAAGGACCATGAAGTTTTTGCAGACATGACAGAGAAATAGGAGAGACACCCCAGAGAAATAGGAGACTGAAGGAATGTATGATGATGATGATGATGATGATGATCCTTGAGTAGACTGCAACATCACCTCCTCACCTCACCTCACCTCACCGGTTTCTGTTTCTTACATAATGTTACAATTTGATATTCTTAAAATAAATAATATTATGACGGTTTTTTTAGCATTGATTGATTATTTTAATGATAATGACTTTAATTATAATTATTTTTACGAGAAGTTTAAGCTTTTTGAACGGTGCAAAGCTATGGCTAAAACTATTTTTATGTATGGGCCTTTAGATAAAGACTAATGGGCTTTTCTCCATTATTAGGCCCAAAGTATATATCCCTTTTTCTCATTCTAACCTAACGTAGACAAAAAAAAAAAATCTAAGCGCGGTAACGTCAGTGGAGAAGAAGACGGCGAAGTAGCAGAGTCCGCCATGAAAGAGGAGGGGAAAAGCATGAGACGGAAGGGGCAACGGCACCGTAAGACCCTAAATCAGAATCTCAGAGAGACATCGAATAACCATAATGACAAGAAGCGTCCACGAGAGATCGAACTCCACAATGGCCATGAACAAGGAGGTTCTTCGGCCTCCTCGAAGCGGTCAAAATCCTCTAATTTCCTCGACATGGTCCTCTCTCGATCAAAATCTATTTCTATTTTTATGTCAATTTTTTTTTTTTTTGGAGGTTTTAGCAGGTTTTTTCACAAGAAACGGTTTTGATCATGGAGTGTTGTTATGATTGCAGCTTCGAGCGAGATTAGCCGGTGGACACTTCAGGATGCTCAATGAGAAGCTCTACACTTGCACGTAAATCTATTTTCCCCTGTTATTTTCCATTTGTCTCTCTAGTATTTGGACTAACGAAACTGGATTGGTTTTTTCCAACACCCAGAATATGTTTTTGTCAATGTTTTGCTGAGAAAAGTGTCTATCGTTTGCTAGATTTAGCTTCATTTGATGTGAATCTGTGATAATGTTTCTAATTATATATGTGATTGCTCTGATACCAATCTACTTTATGTTGTATCAAAATGGATGTGCGGAGGAGTCCCGAATTAATTGCAAGTAGTATTCTTCAGTTCCAAATCGTTTGAGTTCATTTCCTTTTACCGTTTTCTCAGCGGCAAAGAGGCGCTCGAGTACTTCAAAGAAGACCCCCAAATGTTTGATATGGTAAGATTAGTTTGAAACCATGGTCTGTCTTTTAAAGGATGCATCTTTCAACATTTTTCCAATTTGTTCGATGAATATTTGCGTCTCTTAATATGGCTAAGAAGCTCCGCACGTTGATGTCTGCGATGTTTACTCCCACAATTGACTTTGCTTTGTCAGTATCATACAGGTTATCAAGAGCAAATGTCACATTGGCCTGAACTTCCTGTTAATACCATAATAAACTGGCTCAAGTCTAGGAGCCCTTCTCTGGTCGTGGCTGATTTTGGCTGTGGTGAGACTTTCTAAATCTGTTTTTTTACCGCAGCTTTCTCCTTAATCTTCTGCCGACATCAGTATCTTGATGCAATTGTCTTTCAGGTGATGCACGGCTTGCAAAGAGCGTGAAGAACAAAGTGTTCTCTTTTGACCTTGTCGCTAAGGATCCTTCTGTTATTGCATGCGATATGTCAGATGTACATAATACATTTTCCTTAATCGATGTCGCATTCTCTCTACTTAGTGATCCTTTTCTGAAGCTTATTAATGGTGGTAATGGTTTTTTTTTTGTGATTTCTGGCAGATTCCTCTCGAGTCTTTGGCTGTTGACGTTGCTGTATTTTGTCTTTCATTGATGGGAACCAACTATTCCAGTTACATTCAAGAAGCACATAGAGTTCTTCGCCCAAGGTCCCCTGACCTCTCCATTCTTTTATTTTATAGCTTATGATATGTGATGGTTGGTTAATAGCCTCAACTATGGTGCACTCAACAGTGGTTGGCTTCTCATAGCAGAGGTGAAAAGCAGGTTTGATCCAAACAATGGGGGAGCAGACCCGAAAGCATTTGTAAAGGCAGTATGTGATCTTGGATTTACATCGGTTTCAAAGGCATGTTCTCATATAAATTCCCCCTACTCTACCTACCATAATCAAATCCTCTTTCAATTCCTCTAAACCTTACACCCTTTATGCAGGACTTTTCAAACAAGATGTTCATCTTATTTCATTTTCAGAAAAAGGTCAGTAAAGATCCCTCCTCTTTTTTTTCTTTTTTTTTTTTTTTTGAAAATCCGGAAGTTCACTGGGCTTCGGTCCAACTACATCCCCAAGAGGATTGATGAAGTCCAAGTGAACCCGAGTGGAGACTCGAACCTTGATTGGGAAGGTTGCTCTATCCTTACCATTTGAGCCACCCAATCTTGGGTTAAAGATCCCTCCTTTAGTTTCAGTTAGATCCTGGATTTACATCCCTGAGGAGGAGGTTTTGTTTTTATAATCTCTCAAACCGAAAACTCAATCACTTGCATGATATTAAATAGGAGAAGCCAAATTCAAAGAGGAAGGAGGGGATGAAGTGGCCAGAACTAAAACCATGTTTGTACAAACGCCGATGATTGTAAGTACACAGACCCCTAGTTCTCATTCTTCATCTGATGCAAGATTACGTAGAGACCGCTCTAGTAGGTTCTTGTCTGTTGTAGGCTTGTAGTGTATCTAAAAGCTTATGATTGACTGAAAAAGTTTTGGAACATTCATCTTCAGTTTTGTTGTTTTCATTTAAAGTGATTTTTTTTCTTTTCCTAATGAAACTCGAAATGTTTAGTTTTATATTCAGCATTGCCCAAAAAGGCCATATCTTTCATATTTTCAAACCTAAGTTTATGTATTGTGTTTTCTTGTCCAAGTCTTTTTTTGGTCGGTTAGTCTTCGTTCTTCGAATGGTCACACAAAAGTCTTATGAAACGAAGTGAGAGCTTTAAATGTTTCGCCGATTCGGTGTTCCTCTTGACAATGTTTTGTTGGTTTTGTTTTTTTTTTTTTAATTATTTCTTTTTCCATTTTGACTTTTGGTTTACAATTCCTTTTGTCTGAAAGCATTTTTTCTTTGTCTGATTTTTTTTAAAATGAAACTATATCTTAATTTATCGTCGGTGAAATAAGATTTTGTTTTAATTTATAGGGACAATGCAACATTTTTCTGCTGCAAATTTTTGTATCCCTTGAAAAAATAAATAAATGGGAGATTCTGTTCATATCTAGGACCTATTGATCTTTTAGATGGTAGATATTTCGGTTTGGAGTGTTGTAAACAAATGAGAAGACAATAATATTTTTCAAATGTTAAATAATTACGAATTGAATTCTAACTGATTCAAATCAAATCCAAATGTAATTATATTTTTAAAACCAAAAGTCCTAGTATTAAAATGATAAATAACCAAATTAACGAGTTTAGTGTTTGTTTCAATGCATCAATTGAGTGATTTATATATATATATATATATATATTTATATATAATGGAAACTTCAAGAAATTGATATTTTTTTAACCAAATTATCAGTACATAAATCAAGAACCGAAAGTACAAAAAGAACATTGAAAATCCGATCATATGCGACACCGCAAAGTACAAAAAAACATACTTGAAACCCGACTCCCGCTTTTTACTTCGCCTCGCCTCCGACAATATATTCAAAAATACTTTTTTTGTTTTTTTTTTCTACTATTAAACAAATAATATCTTTTTACTGTTAGCATTCTATGAAACGAAACCACATTTTTTTCCAATTTAATTATTTTGATACGATATAATGACAGTCCAGTGTAATTTAAGCTAAATATAGGCGAATGCCGTTGCCAAAACATTAAATGTTTTGAACTAAAACTGTTTTTATATTTATTTATGAGTAACTTTAACAGTTCTTATTCTTTTCCTCGGGCGACTTTTACCGTATTGTATTGCGTGAATTTTGATTTTGTTTTTTGCTTTTACTTTTTTTTTTAATATATATTTTTACACGTATTTGACTTTCACGAGATAAAACACGTGAAGGAAAAAAAACAAGAAGTGGGTAAGAAGTGAGGGGGGGTTTTATTGACTGGTCATAATAATACTTATATAATATATGGATATATAAACACAATATTTTAATATAAAAAAAGTGATGGAGTGTCGGTGTGTCTCATTGTCTTGTCCAAGAGAGATTGTAGATGAAAGAGGTAAACCAAAAAAAAAAAAATCCAAAAACTGCTGTTACAAATTTTTTTTTATAAAAAAGTCAACTATATATAGATGTCATGCTTTGCTGAAATTAATGTAACACAACCAAACCAAACCTTGAAATTAGATTTTTCCGATTTATTTTAATTTTAATTTTTTTTTCTAGTTACAAAAATGTGCATGAATATAAATTTTCTTTGAATTTATTTTTTTATAAAACAATCATTTAGAATTTTACCACAACGTTTTTCTAAAAAGTAATTATTATCCATAAAAATTAATCTGCGTGTTTTCCTAATAAACAAAATTAGCCTTTTCCTCACAGAGCACAATGATCTCTTATCCCTCTTTTTTTTTCTACAGATTAATGATGGGTGTGTAATTTATAAAAGAGGAAGAAGGGGAGATCAAAGACCTTACGCGGAAATAGCTAACATATTTTTTTTTGGATTAAAATATACAAAGGAATTTTAAAAAAAATCATAAATTGAATTTTGCCCAGAGGAACACGAATCATCAAATTTTCAACCCAACATACCCATTTTGACCATTTCCCCATCTGGGTTTTTCCTTCAGTTCGAGTGTCAACTTCAGTTCTTTCCTTCGTTGTTGTTCTCCTCTCTCTCCTCTTATATCTCCGCCTTGTTTCTGCAGATTTTTTCCAGAGAAATTAAGGATCTTTCTTTTTCGTGCTGTTGACAAATCGTTTTTTTTTTTTTGTTGTTTTGCTTTCTTTCTTCTTTTCTGTTCTTCTGGGTTTCTTTATTCTCTGCCCCGAATTTGCCGGAATCCTTTGGTTTCGCTTTTAATCCCCGAAAGCATCTTGTTTTTGCGATTATATTGTTCCACTATCAGAATTTCCTCCGAAAAAGAATGTACCGTCATCAAAGAGATCCGTGTTTGATTGATCTCTAGCTAGGGTTTTTGCCGCAAGTTTCAGTTTTTTTTTTGGTCTGGGTTGTTTCTGGAAATGGGATCTGCTACTGGGTTTTACTCAAACCAAGAGTTTGAATTAGATCCTAAATGGGTTGTTGATCCTAAGCATCTATTTGTTGGTCCCAAGATTGGTGAAGGTGCTCATGCCAAAGTTTATGAAGGAAAGTAAGTTGATTTCTTTCCCATTTATCTGGTTAAATTCCTTCGGTTCATGTAAATTGACTTCAATCCATTCTTGTTATGATCAAGTTTTGTGTCTTGATCCAAGATTATGGTTCTTTCATGGGATTAATCTACTTGAACCGGAATCTGAACAATAAGACCTTTCACGTTTTCAAAGAACTCCATCTGCTGAAAATCCCATAACCGTGTTCCAGGAAGAACTTAGGCTTATTTGGGTTCAAGCTATTCACTTTCTGTCCAGCAGAAGTGTTTTGTAATTCAAAGTTTTGTCCTTTTATTGTCAGACGAAATTCATCGGTCTGTTTTAAACATTTCATTCATCATTGCTGAATATTTTCAGAGTTGTGTCTGAGTTGAATAACTTTGGCATGCCATTGAAACATTTGCTATATCAGTTGAACATTATCCAGTTAGTTCCCTCTTGGTGAAAATGTTACTTATATTAGCATTTCAAACTTTGAAGAACTCTTGATTTAGAGAATCGAAGACGGGTTTTCTTCTTCTTCTGGAATCAACATTTTTGCCCATCAATCTTTGAAGAACTCTTCATTTTGATATCTGTTTCAGTTTTGATGTCTGTCCCATGAGCTCTTTCATGAATCACCGCAGCCTGAATAGATAAATTAGCTTGTGGTTTAATGATACTTTCACCTCTGAATCTTTGGTCAATGTAAAACCCGAGGTGGGTCTCGAGCAAGGTTTGGTCGTAGAGCTAGTTTTCGTAGATTTCTATGGTTGTGGAGATGTTTTTGGGAAGAAGAAAAAAAGGTTGTATGAAAATGCTATCTCTTTCTTAGGTATAGAAATCAAACTGTGGCTATAAAGATCATTAAAAGAGGAGAATCCCCGGAAGAGATCTCCAAAAGAGAGAAGAGGTTTGAAAGAGAAGTTGCTATGTTGTCTAGAGTTCAGCACAAGAACTTGGTCAAGGTCCGGCTCCTTTCTGTTTATAACTTTTCTCGAGATTTCGAGCTTTAAGATCATGACGATGCCGTGGTTTTGTTGGTTATATAGCACCTCTAAATGTGGAACCATTCCATGCCTGAGAATGGTAGGGGCTTAATGATTATGGTAAATGATGATTTCAGTTCATCGGAGCGTGCAAAGAACCCATTATGGTTATAGTCACCGAGCTCCTACTGGGTGGCACGTTGCGTAAATACCTGCTCAACTTGCGGCCTCGGCATCTGGGCATTGATGTGGCTATCGGGTTTGCTCTCGACATCGCTCGTGCCATGGAATGCTTACATTCCCATGGCATCATCCACCGTGATCTTAAACCAGGTAATGTCACTATTGGCAGAACTTGTAATAGATCAGCATGAGCGAAAACCTGTTTTGCAAGATCGATCTTTTACGCTGTTATATCGATCCACTCGTAGAATCAAATATTTTACCTGCATATATTTCCGGGTCTTGCCTCGCAGAGAACTTGATCTTAACCGCTGATCACAAAACGGTTAAACTGGCGGATTTCGGCTTAGCCAGAGAAGAATCGCTAACCGAGATGATGACTGCAGAAACCGGGACATACCGCTGGATGGCACCAGAGGTACTTCTCTATAAACTCAGTGTTCTTATCATTATGTATCCTGCCTTTGCTTCGAAACGCTGAAATGTATCGCAAACGCAAACGCTGTGCACAGCTTTACAGCACGGTGACGTTGAGGCATGGAGAGAAAAAACACTATAACCATAAGGTGGACGCATATAGTTTCGCGATTGTGTTATGGGAACTGATCCATAATAAGTTGCCGTTTGAAGGCATGTCTAATCTACAAGCGGCCTACGCCGCTGCGTTTAAGGTACAACCCTCGTCGCTCTCTTCTCACGTTTTACTGCGTTTACTTGATGGAACCGCGTTTGCAGTGTTTGCGTCGTAAACCAAACGCAGTTTTCTCTTTGTTTCGCTTTCAAAGGCTCTCGACCTCTCCGATTGAACCGACGTTTGCTTTTCGTGTTTTGGAAACGCCGTTTTGATCGTCCTGTTTTTTCTTCGTTGAATACTTTTTTTGGCAGAACGTGAGGCCGAGTGCCGATGACTTACCGGAGGACCTAGCGACAATAGTGACGTCATGTTGGAAAGAAGATCCGAACGACCGACCGAACTTCACGGAGATCATTCATATGCTTCTCCGCTACCTCTCCACCGTGTCGGCTCCCGAGCCTGTCCCTCCACCACGCCGTGTCTTCTCTTTGTCGGAAAACGCTGTTCTGCCGCCGGAGTCGCCAGGGACGAGCTCTCTTATGGCCGTCAGAGACGACGGCTCCGACCGAATCCCGGGCGGCAGAGACGGCCCCGGCGAGCCGGAGAAGCCCAGGGGAAGCTTCTTCTTCTGTTGCTCGTAATACGATGAATGGTGTGTGTATGTATGGTACCGATTTTGGAAATCAATGTATCATAAAAGTGTATTACCACCACTGTTCCGCTATATTAGATTACGAAATTAAGCTATAAATTTGCTATCCTTTTCAGAAAATGGACATGGATCTGTTCTCTGTTTACTTATCCCACAAGGAAACCTGCTTGAAGCCAAAGAGAATCTGTTCTCCGTTTGAAGAACACAGAAGGACCACAACCACTGCTCAAGATTACCAGAAGATTCCTTTCTCAATTTAAGAAGAAAAAGACATCTTTTTAACTTGAAAGCTAAGACCTTTTGCCCTAATTTCATCCCGTTGGCTTCAAGAATCTCTCTGCAAGTCTGCCCAAATCTAAACTTCCGAACATTGTTTGCACCCGACAAGAACATGCTTTGCCAACGAACCTTTTTCAGACAGAGATGAAGCAACCATGGTTATGTGACACTAAGCCTAAATCTGGAGGTAAAGGTTGAGAAAAGGGTGTAAGCATTAAGCAGATGCAACTAGAACAAGAATGAAGCAACTCTTACAGAACTAAAATCATAACAATCGAATCCCCGAGAAAAAAAGGTTATAAACGAATGCAACAGAATTCCCTATATGGAATTAGATTAGCCCGGAAACGCAAAATTTCCCATTGAAGAAAAACCTGGGAAATGTTGCCCTGCTAAAAACAATGAGCTCTTATCTTATCTCGCAAACCTCTGTATCAGAAGAAACTGACAAAGTCCCGGGAAGAAGGAATCAACAGAGCCACTGTCTGAATCCAAGGTTCTGTCAGATTCTTTCCGGCAACTGTGTATCTAACAAATTCCCGGCCTTTTCTCCTCTCTCAGTTCAGGTGGACACTCTATGCCGTCCATATCGAGATCATCACAGTGGCATCAGTAACAGATCATGAAGCTTTCGTCTCAGCTGAGCAATCTATTCAGTGGGGTTCAAACTATACAAGAAACACCTCAACATGTTCATATAACCACTGTCACCCACTTTCTCTGATGCAGTTCCCAGGTAATAGGTATTTGTACTGATCTGCATTATCGAGCAGATGGGCAGGAAGATGAACCGCTGAATAAGATCTAGGGATAGGTCCCATCTTACCGATAATCTCTTTGAACGTGTACTCCTCGGGAATCATATCGAACAGATCAGTCCCTCTGCAAACAATCTCTTGAATCCTCTCCGGGTTCAAGTAATGAGAGAATCTGATGCGGTCAGAGTGGCTATAAGCTTTCATCTTGAATATGAATTCACTTATATGGCGGAAGCAGAAGCTGCAGTGCCATCCAGCGTCAGATAACATAACATCACTCTGGCGGAAATGAGCATACCGAGTTTTCCCGGGTCGGTACCGGTGGATAGATGCTCTCCAGCTCTTGTTATCGACATAGTACTCGAAAGAATACAAGTAGTTCTTCAGCTGAAGGTGAAGGATTGGCGGAACATCGTCACACCATCTCAAAAGATTAATCGTGTGGGCGCTCGGGATCTCGTCCACATCCGACATGATCAACAAGTCATCCTCTTGAATGCCCGCAATTCTAAGCAACTGATCCAACGCAACCCGTTGATATGCTTCCTCGATGAACGGGTTCTCGCCCTTCTTGAACCGTCCCCCGATAGTCCCGTAAGTCAACCGAGGCTCCACAAACTTGAACTGCTCCTTACTGCTCTTGAAAACCAACGGCTTGACCAAACCAGTAAACGTCGAGTTAGACTCGAGAAGAACGAACTGAGTGACATAAGGGTAAAGCTCTTTCCAACGGATGGTTAGAATATCTTTCTCGTTGCTGAACAAGACAGAGTCAAAAACCCTTCTCGGGGATTCACGGATTCCCCATCCGTGAAGCTTGCAGAGAGTTTCCATGGAAACATTCTCGTGATAATAGTGAGGAAGGACGGAGAATGGCTTCGGAGGAGATTCCCAGAGGGGTCGGAGGAAATAGGTGACCTTCTGGCCGTGCAAATACATTGCCAAGATACAAAAGGGCATCACCATGAACATGAAAATGTAGGTTTTCATGTCGAAACCTCGAAGAACACACTTAAGCCTCGTCATGGCTGCTGTCCGTGATCCCTGCAGCAAAAGAACAATACGCCCAAACAGGGTGGTCATACGGTGAAGAACAAGATTCCATGGAACATGTTGGAACCATGATCTGCACAAAAAAGCTTACGAATTTCATGTTTTTAACATAACTTGCATTGATTAGATCGGCACCAAACTCATAATCACTTGCCCATTGTCTGAAAATTCAAAATTTCCCAATCTCCCCAGAAATTTAGGCGACAACGAAAAGCGGAATTCTTCCAGAAAATAAAATAGAAAGCGATTATCAGATTCCCATCGATTCAAATCCAAGTTTACGGTACAGAATTGCGTAAAAGAACGATATCGATAACTGCAGAACCAAAAAATTAAAACTTTCCACGAAATTATAATTTCAAATTAACCAACTAATTGCATTGTAAGTGCAAGGAGTGGGAGCTCTGCGTAGAAGCCGATCTCTCTCCAAACACAGACCAAAAAACAATCATTCTTATGAAAAATTAACAAAAATAAGAATATAATTTCGAAAAGGGGAATTAGAATTTACCTCTCCACAGACATCTGTGCAGATATCATCCGTCTTCTTCGAACTGTAATACCCATCGGACATGATTCACTTGGATGTATAACCACGTGCGATGGCAGAAACAACGCTCTGTTCGTCTAATGCTTGAGCCGGAAACCGGAGAAGCCCAGATCAAGACCGACGAATTTCAACCAAACAAAAAAAAAATAACCAGAAACAAAAATAGAGAAATCTCCTCGTAACTCCTTGGCTTTCCGCAAAATTCAATGCATCTGTTTTCGCTTCCGTCGAAAAAAAACCTAAAAACATCAAACTATAGCGGCTTTTAAGGAATCCGAACCCAACAAAAAGAAGGAAAAAAAAAAAGAATATTTCAAATTTAATTCTCTCCACACAGAACAGAACAGAACGAACAAAAGGAAAAGAATTTAGCCAAAATTGCAAGTTTTTTTTTTGGTTAATCAAAATTGCAAGTTGGGTAGCTATTTCGGTTATTAAACGAAACTGAATCGAATCGAATGGAACAAAATATAATCATATTCGAATTGAACCCGATATTAAAATCGAAACGGTTATGATTTTTTTAAATCCGAAAAAATCGAAATCGAATTGAACCGAACTGATTAAAAAAATAACCGAAAAAACCGACGACTTTCTTTTTAAAAAATGAATTTTTTACTGAAATCGAATCGAACCGAATCGAAGTTTTAATGGTCTACAACCGAAATAATCCAATCCCAATATAATCGAACTGAATGGCCACACCTAATTGTGGGCAAAGCGTTTGTTCGGCGTCCCCGATTACGCGTCTTGTAGCCGTTGGATTAATCTGGAAGGCGTTAGATTAAATCGTACGGTTGATGTCAATTCACGCGTGGGAGAGAACGTGAGTCGCTGTTTTGTCAAATTGCGGCAATTGCCAATTGCCAGCGCATAAAAGACGAGCCGTTTTCTCGCCTCTTCTTCACAGTAATTAAGAAAAAACGACACGTAGTTTTTGATAGATAGATAAATGACTCAATGAGAGGAGAGGAGGTTATTATCGTCATTATGCTTTGTTTATTGTCATTACGTTATATATTTATACATAAATAATTAGAGATTTTCTTTCCAATTCATTCTAACTCTGTATATTTCTAGTAAAAAAAATCCATAGATTACAAAAACTCAAAACAAAAGAAAAATATCCAAATAATTTTATAAAAAAATCTAAAAATTTCAAAATACATATAGATGATAAATGAATCAAAGTAGAATAAAAACTGAATCTAGAAAACATATAGAAATAAAATAAACTACAGATATTATAGAATATCAGTTTAAAAATTGAAATTATAATATCTTATACATATTATATTCATTTGTTAACAATGTTGTATAGCACTCTGATTATACAATTCGTTTAGATGATGCCTACCCAGTTGTAATTGAAAGTTGATCAGTGGATACCATTGGGCTTTCAACAACCTCGTATAAAATATTTGCATAGTATAATAACGAGTCTCACACATAATTGGCCGCAAGTAATGATTAAATATTTTTAAGAAAACTATAAAAAAAAATCAAGCAAACCATGATTATAGTGAAAAATAAGTTTGAAAAATGAAATGAGAATATGGACCAACACAAATTTCTAGGCTCGTTAGTTATTTTTTAATATGTTTTTGCAAGCGACAGTATAACAAATCTAATAGAGATTAGGATATCTGTATCTAACTTATCTAACCCGGTTCTTTCTAAATTATTTAATCGACATTGATTATTATCGTGTTGTTGGCGATGAAATTTTAAAAACCATATGCATACATGTATATATATATAACTATTGATGTTTTTATATTCTATTATTGGCATATCATTATGAGTGCATGCGCTCAAACTTTAGAAATTATTGAGTTTTCCTTCTAGTCCAAGCTTAATTTTGAAAATTTTATATTAATGCTCATATTAATTTCAGTTGCGTTCTAACGGCTATTAATACTTTTAAACCTGTTAATAGAAAACATACGATTAGATAGATTCCAAATCATCTAAAGTTTGTGTTTTTTTTTTGAAGTTAATTAAAGTAGGAGATTTCGTAGCCTATTTCTATACTGGAATTGCTTCATGTTTAGAACACCAAAAGGTGCCTAGAGCACCATATTCCGCAGCTTGTGGCTTTGTTTATGGAAATTAATAATTATCCTTTTCAATCCCAGTATTTAAATGGATGTCACTGTAAAGTGCAGCACTTGGCTTTTTATGATCATCGCTTGGTCGTCCAAGGTTGGTATAAAAATGGGGAATAATTTCACGCCACATACAACATTCCTTCTACACAAATGGGTACTCTTAAAATCGAATCAAATTAAATATAATAGCATAATTGTCTTTTAATCAAGTTTATTAGAAAAATGTATTGAATGTGCATAAAATCAAAATAAATATGAAAAAAAAAAAAATATATTTTAGAAACTAATTTCAAGAATCTAATATGTAAAATTTTCGTGTTTTTACTCTATATAAAGGATATTTCGTAAACTAGCTTTCCAAAACAAAAAAAAAAATTCGAAGTCACTAAATTTTTGCATCCATTCTAAGAGTATTGAATTAATTTGAAGTGCGTAGTTATGGAAATATAACTTATGACTATTGTTGTACCACATATGTGGACCAAAACAAAACGGCATTCGGCATTCGGCAATAACTTGTGGCCCATCATAGTAGGACTGTTACACTTCATGCATAAAGCCCATTAAAGTTATGTAGGCCCAACGTCCCCTTTGGCGAACACAGAAGGAGCTAAGATTCAGTACGGGCTAGTGCACAGTAAGCGACCGAGGTCCCCTCTTAAACTCCTATGTTTCAATGGAAAAGCCAAGATCGCGATAATCAGACGGTTTTCAGCCTTTTCAGACTCTGTTGAACTTCTCGCTTCTCTCAATTCCCATAGGTTTATTCTTCAACAAGCAGATAATTAAAAGGCTACAATGATTTAAATATATATATATATATATTATGAAGCCATGGGCAGTGTCATACGTATAAACCCACAGCATACCAATAGGATAAAATCTAAAATACTATTTTTCCAAAATATCATCAAACTCAATAAATTATTAAAACTAACAATTTTTAGAAAATGAATGAGCAGGCTTATCTTTAATCTTTAAAATACTAAAATCAAAACCTAGCTAAATGAATGAAGACGGGTTCTGAAAACACAGATATTTACCAATAAGCCAAAGTTCACATACATAGCCTATGTACTTGGATTTTTTCCAAGTAAGAGCAAACCAACCAAAAACCACAAGTCAAGCAACAGAACCTTTTCTTTGGTGGTTCATGGTTGTTTTAAAACAATTTTACAAGCCCAAAAAAAAAAACAGACAATGACACACGTGTTAAAAGAGCTTTGCTTAATCAGTGAAAGTGAGTAAAAGTTTACCGGAAGGGGACAGTGAAGAAGTTAGTGGAGGTGGGAAGTAGATTTGAAATAGGCTTTCTCGGCATCAGACATCCTGTCTTGGAACATCGTCCACTCTCTCCTGCACCTCTCCCTCACCTGATTTCCATTAACCAAATGACTTTAATCACACTCTTTAGATGGATGCCAAACTTTTGTACCACAGATAAATAAATAAATAAATAAAAACTTGACTTATCATATATATATATATATATACCCCTTCCCATGGCTGCTTCCCTTGCTCCGGTTGGCCCTGTGGGATTTTTTTTATACGCATAAGAAACAGCCATTACAGAACATTGTTATGTTGGGTTCCCTTTGAATACAACAATATGGGCTGGGAAACCTAATGCAAATGTGCTTTTGGCATTTCATCTACTAACTTCCACATCAAGAAATTCAGTTCCTGCTTCTGTAACATCCGTATTTTTGCAACTGTCTTTATATTATATACAGAGAAATTTGTTAATTTCCACCGTATGACAACACAATAACCTGCAAACCATGCAGTTCTACTAAATAAATTGCCTTCTAAATAAAACGAAAGCCAAATATCGAGCTTACTTGATTTCCCAGCGAAGGAACGCCTTGGTGAATAATCCACTGAGCATCTACGACTCCAATTTTCTCATGCGCATTCTGCTCGGAAACAAAGGGTTGGTAACGAAGAAAGTTCAGATTACGAGTGTATTAAAAATATTCAATGAAATGCATTCTACACATTGCATGGATAGATATCCCAGATGCACGTATGCCTGCCCCAAAGGAAAATTCAGTTGCAGACCTGAACACACTTCCGAAGAGCAAAGTCCAAGCCCCATCCATGAACTAAATCGTTCTGCAATTAACAGGTAACAAATTGAAATTTGTCGAAGATAACAGTTAACAAGCCAATAATACAACAAGAGAAAAGCTTTACCAAACCTGAATCATATGCCACACACAGCGCCATGCCTTACGAGAAAAAACAGGAGCCATAATCTCAACGAATCTGATTGGTTTTCATAGGAGAAAATATTAACTCTATTTTCAAACAAATGATACTGATTTAATCATTCATGAAATGCCCAATGAGGTGAATGGAAATGGATAGTTAAGTAGATTAGCATACGCAGCACAAGGGGGCAGATTCGGATCAGTACACCAGCCATTTTTCTCATCAGCGTGCCTGAAAGGAGAAAAGATATGAAGTAACACCAAAGTATTGTATGTGGTTAGGCTTTAGGGGAAAAATAAATTGATAGCTTTTATTTTGTTGCCCTAACTTGTGAACTTCAGTGTCGTCTCTTTTCTTTGTCATCTCCCATGTCAGCCCTTCATACGGCTGTAACCCAGGCTGTGAGATTTCCAGTCCATGTTTCTTTACCACAGCCAGATATCTGTACTAGAAATGAACTATTTACATCCGGCCAGGCAATAAGAGGAAGTAAGCTTTAGAAACATACTCTTCTGAATCAAAGTGCTCCACACCAAGATCTTCATCCCATATGAATATATATTCATAGGGGGCAACAATATCTGGATGTAGAAAACGCTTAGCATACCACCTGAACAGAATATCAGATAGATTTGGGTAAAGCACAACCTTCGAACAGGAAAATTCCATTTTAGAGGGAGGTCGAAGTTAAAATTCAGGAAAATGGCTGCTGACCATTTAGTTTGCTTTCGCACGCTCACATGAATGGCCCGCTTCGACCATTCAAACTCTTCCCATTCACTCACCCGACCGTCGTAGTGAAACAACATTATGGTGAAGTTTTCTGAGAACTGCCAGTCATAAAGTTAGGGAAAGGGAGAGGTTAAGACAAGAAAAAGAGAAGAATGGAAATGGAAAGCAAGATGACCTTTTTCACTGCTGCATCTATATTTTTTCTCTGATCATAACCAACTGTAAAAGTTACTAAATACTTCTGCTTTATGGTCAAGTCCTGCACAGTCCATAAACATTAGATAATGTTAAGTCAGTTAACCAGATATCTATCTCGATCTAAGAATCAACCGGATATAAATAGAAGCCTGTAGACTGAAAAAAAGTGCACCTCTCGAGGATCGCCCCACAACCGACGGAGGTAGAGATCTGATTCAGGTGTAACTATAGCAGGGGGAAGTCTTTCAGCACCACGAGGATTTGTCGGATCCCATATCTGCAATATTATGCTCTATGATCTGATAATCAAGTATAACATGGAAAAACCAATAGGTAACGTACCAACCTTTTCGTCATTCAAGTCATAGGAAGGATCGGGGATCTCTCTCATACTTGTACTATCCTTGATAGAAGACCAAGCACCAAATAGTCCTTGTTTGGAGAAGCCAGAGTACTTGTCCTCGATATATGAAAGATCAATTGCAGGGAATAGCGTAGATGGAAGATTCATCTAACCAATTTAAAAGAAGAAGTTGAAGCCCATTAAAAATTAGAAAATGGATATCATGGGTATGAGAAAACCCACGCAATTAAGCTGGGTGAAAATTGGAATAAGCCTTATATCTGCTGTTCCAAGCAAGTTGCCCAATGCTCACCTTAGTTAAGGAAAGAGTTGGAAATGATATGCCCATAAGGAAGCCAACTATAACCCCGACAAAGGCTGTTATAAGAAGCCTCATCATTTGATTGGTTCTTCTCATTTTTCCACTGTAAGCAAAAAGAAAAACATCTCTTTTCATGTTCGGAAACGTAATACAGAAAGGACCCAAGGATCAAAAAACACAAACAAGAAGATAAACGTACTAATTTAGATGTAGGGAAGTGCTAAAGTTGATATAGACATTAACTGGTACTGACTTAGTAAAGAAAACCTCTTCATTTGATGACATGTAATGTTGTGAAACAGAAAGTGCAGAGGTACCCACCTCGTGTAATATGAGTACAGAGTGCTGTCTGATATCTTGTATCAATGCAAACGTAAAGCTATAGGATGAAAACCAGTAATTTGCATTCCTTCATATCATCAGAGTTGCATGCTTCAGGGCCTACACGTTCAAACAAACACGAGATTATCAATTTAAAACAAATCAAGAAAGTATGACAGCTTAGGATTTCTCATAAGACAACTAAGGATATCAACGCTGACTAAGAGCTTGATCATTTCATGCAGATGCTACAGTCTCTTTGCTAAAGCGGATTATATATGCCAATGCACAACTTCTGTAGATACACATGGATGTCTGATAAGTTGTATTCCTCTTTCTGTAAAATAACTCCTGATAGGAGGCGTCCTGTTCTGTTTCATTAGGTAATATATAAAAGCTAATCCTATAAATGAGAAAGCAAGAAATCATAGAACATACATAGAATAGACCATGTTCGATCAAAATCTCTGTAACTCAAATGAGCTTCAATGTTCTTTAATTGAACAAATTCCTACACTAACGTTAAACTAACACTAGTCCACATCCATGCAATTGGGGAGATATCTACCAACCAAGCCCCCGGTTACTAGGTCATAAAGGCTTAAAAAAGTGCATAAACACCGCAACTCCCTCGATTAACTTAGCTTATTCTTACAATTCAGATTCAGTCGATCAAAATGCAATTACGCATTTATTCAGCACTCCAAAAAACTAATACAACCGAACCCCCAATGTTGTCGCAATCACCATTTCTATGACGAACTCGGAAACGCGACACCGCGAGAAAAATCAAAGCAGATTACGAAAAGAAGACAACGATAAAAGTAAAGAAACTAACGGAACAGAATTGACCTGTCTTTTCGCGACAGAGAACGGGAAAATCCCGATTCCAGCAACACCGAATTCAGAAATCGTCGACGATACCGGGAAGCATTTGAACGGAGAAAACATAAACAAGTGGAAGATTTGGCTCTCCAAACTGCTTATTGCTCTGCTCCGACATTTGGATCTTCAGCTTGGAAACCAGAAATGGTGGTCCATGGCTTTTCGAAATCTCTCTCGAACGTGCGATCAAGTAGCTCATCACTCGAATTTATCCCTCCGATGAGCAAGCGTCTTTCGTCTCCTCTAAAGCCCAAATAAGGCCCAATCAATTTAAATTGGGCTTCCAAGAAGGCCCATTATTAACGAGGTAAACGTAAGATTACACGTGGCAGCGTGATAGGGTTTAAGAGATTTCATCGGACGGACGTGATCTCGTCCTCCCCACGTGGCAGATTAATAGCTAAAAACTGATAGATTAAGAAGGAAAATCACGATTAATTAATTTCATTAGTTTAAACTTCTTTGACTAGGTTCAGAACTTTTCCGTATTTACAATAGCTGTATTCGAAGCTCATTCCTTGAGCCAGAACGGCGTCGTACGGTGCTTCTTGATCTATGAATCCTAATTCGAAAAGATCTTGAAATTTTGAATTTTTTCAGGAAAAAATATGAATTTCCCCTTTTATTGTTGATTTAATTAAAGCTTAATTTTGTTGGAGTTACAGCAGAAGATCGAGCTGCGAGATATTTTCGATTCTGGGTTTGTTTCTTCCTTTCTCGTGCCGGGGATTTCGCAGGAGGAAGATGTCGTCGCCGGACATTGCCGGAATCCTGGACAACACGAAGGAGCTCGATCGGTTAAGGAAAGAACAAGAGGAAGTTCTTGTGGAGATCAATAAGATGCATAAGAAGCTCCAAGCTAGTGAGTGTTTCCATAATTATTCGAAGCAAATTTGGTATTTAAGGGCAAATTTTTCATGATCTGGGATTTGTTTGGATCTTCTCGTCAGCGTTATTTCAATGGGTTCTTCTGTGATAACTAACTGTGTCTACTTATTGCTTCCGACAGTTTGGATTTCAATCATAATGTCGGAGCGAAGTATCATTTAGTGATGGGATAATGCCATAGTCGCTGTAGATAACAACTCCATTGATACGAATTGGATGCTGATACATTCCAACTCCAAACCCTTAATTTAAGCTTCGTTGTAGAGAGTATTTAGAGCTTGTTAGCTTTCTGTGCTTCAATGGAGGCCGATTTGGCATAATGATCAGCTCTCATTGAGATATGCTTGGTGGGTCTCTAACTTCCCCGATTAAAAATCTCAAATTGGAAAGTCTGTGTTTAGGATCAATGTTGCTTGTTTCTCTCATCCGGTTTTTAGGATGATTGATTTGGAAACAACTGATGAGAAGCCGCGAAACATTATTTGCACGAGATTGGTATTTCTTGGAATGAATCTTGATGAAGTTGATTCTAGGGAATGCGTTGCTTCTATTTACTCAATTGAACATCTGTCTGGGGGAAATGTGTATCAGCCACACGTAGTGGAGGCCGTATGAGCTTGTGATGGGTACTTGGTTTTCGCTTTACCCATGTGTATTTTCAAGGCATAAGGGTAATAAATTTCAGTGTTTGCTCTGTTGAGCTTGCACAATTATCGGTCAATTAGCGGAACACGAACCATCTCTTCTTGTTCTTCTTGGTTATTAGCATTCTTCACGAGTTCATCTGACGAGTGATTATGTTCTAATGCAGGTCCTGACATAGTGGAGAAGCCTGGTGATATTTCATTGTCAAAGCTTAAAAATTTGTACATTCAGGCTAAAGAGCTTTCGGAAACTGAAGTAACGTAAGTTGGAAAACTAGTTTCCAGTTTTCAGTTTTCTTGAATTTACTTGCAGCAGTTCATCGGTTTGTTGAGAAGTTAGACTTTGAGTTAGATTAGGGAATGATGTTATAAGTAAATGATCCATTTTCGAAATTATATAGGCTGCCAAAGACCTCATCATTTGTTTGAGAATTCGAATCCCGTCCTTTAAGATCTGTAAATTTGTGTTGAATGCTGCTGTTGTTGCTGCTGCTGCAGTGTATCGAACATTCTGCTTGCTCAATTGGATGCCCTGCTTCCATCTGGACCAACTGGACAGCAACGCAGAAAAATAGGTACATGGGAGTCATGGTCGTCGATCAGACAATCTAGGAATATGTTTATAATTTGATGATCACTTACACTTATCATTTAAATATTGTGGTCTACTCCTGTAATGTTACCGACATTTCCTCTTCTGAAAAGGGAAAACAAGATCTTTCTCAGAATGCCAAACTTTTCCAACCATTTATTAGAGATGAATTAAGTGTTCCGATACTTGTAATGATATCACGTAAGTGGCAGAAGGCACCGATCAGAAGAGGAAGAGAATGAAAGTTGATTCAGATGTAACAAGACTTTCTCCTTCCATGAGAAATCAAATTGAGGCATATGCCAGTCTAAAGGGTGAACAGGTACACACACCTGGCTATTTGCTTGTCTGGATTTGTTTGACAAGGAAAAATTCACGTCTACCTCTGTTCTGTGTAGGTAGCCGCAAGGGTCACGGCAGAAAATGCCGAGAATGATGAGTGGTTTGTGGTAAAAGTAACTCATTTCGATAAAGAAACCAAAGAGTAAGTCTGAGCCGTTAACAAACCCATCAACGATAGTCGATAATTTCTTATCTTTTTATCATCCATACTTGTCAAAATACCCAGAGTCACAAAATTTTCGTCGGGTCACAATTGGGTCTGTAAAAAAGTTTCAAACTTTTTCTGACAGAGTGGAAGTACTTGATGAAGAACCAGGGGATGATGAAGAAGGGGGCGGGCAGAGGTAAGTTCTTGTGAGAACTTCAGTTGTGCATTAATATTGAAATACTTTTCCTTATTCTGTTACCGATGTCATCTATAGGAAGTACAAGTTACCGATGTCGTGTATTTTACCGTTCCCCAAACGGAATGACCCTTCTAGCACCCAAGAGTTTCCTCCCGGGAAACACGTCTTGGCTGTATATCCCGGAACAACAGCTCTCTACAAGGCAACTGTCATAAGCACCCCGAGAAAGGTCGGTTTTATTACCCTAATGCCAACCAGTCTTTACAGTTGCAGCCTTAGTAATAACTAACACCCAGATACCAAACTTGCATGTTTCAACCCGGCCTTGGCTCTCCAATTCATTTATGAATCCAGAGGAAGTCTGATGAGTAAGTACCGCCATTATCGATAATAAACAAGCATTAATCATCGAGAATTTGACTGCGTAGAAATCAGAGAACAGAATTTTACATTATCTGATGAACAGGTACTTGCTTGAATTCGACGATGATGAGGAAGATGGAGCTCTACCTCAAAGAACAGTGCCCTTCCACAAGGTGGTGGCTTTACCAGAAGGCCATCGCCAGTAACGACAATGTCTCCACGGATCACCAGTCACTGTACATAATCACCCAAAAAACCAAAAGAATATCAGAGGATTCCGTATTATAGTAATGCAGTATATACGAGATTTAACCTAGGTTTTCTGCATTGCTTATTATAATACCCTTGTATTAATATTTCGCATGTGCATAAGGCTCGGTTATCTGACTGGAAGAATGTCTCCGGGAACTTGCAGTTGGTGCATTGAGACAGGTTCTTGTGATTGTGAATGTGTATGATTCAGTTTCAGGCAAGACTTGAAGTTCTTGCCTTTGTCTCAAGTGGGGGTGAGATGAGAGTATTGGTAATAAGACTTTTGAATGTGTGTGGATCAAAAACAAAGGGAAACATATTATTTATCCACTTGCCATTTTAATGAATTCCCGCTTAGTATATTTACCTATACATGTTTATATACATATCGATTATGTCTTTTTTATTTTTTATTTTTTATAAAGGATCAAGCTCTGCTTTAAGGTATTTTGAGAAAGTATTTTAATTTACGATTCTTGGCAAATCTTTTTTAAATCCACCAAAAAGTTTAGATAATGAATAATAACCTCAAAAAAATTTAACCAGCGCTTAGAGAATTTCTTTTTTGTAGTAAATAAAAAGAAAAAAAAACCCGTATGCAGAGACTCAGAGAGACTCGGTCGTTCGAAGCTTCTGATAGAGTCGGAGGCTTTCAACCTAAAAAAAATGCTTCGAATCTCGAAGTCTCCGTAGGCCGAGCCAGCGGTCTGAAGCTCCTGCAGCGACGATGGATACTGAAGAAGAGAGCAGGAACAAGGTATCGAAGAACAAAGAAGGGACGAATCTGATTGGATCACCGACGTTCACCGAGATCGGAAATGGACGGCTGAGATGCATCGAGACCGGGCACGAGGTTGTCGCCAGAGACAAGGAGCCCTACTCGCGGAGCAAACGGTGTCGTTTGGGCCTCATCGATCACGCCTTGTCTCAGGGGAAGCCTCCCCTCAATATGTTTACGCAGCATCGACTTTCTCGGTAGGAAAAAATATCTTCCATTTTGTGGACAATAGTTAATTAATGGTTGGAATCGGTTTTACATTTGATTTGGGTTTAGGGTTTCAGCGTGAGGATCAAATCAGTGTCTCTCCATGCTGTTTTTTTCTTAATCTCACAACTAATTTTGAATCTTCGACTGCGAATGTCGAACTGGGTAGGGGTTGATGATTCGTTTTCAACATCCCGTGATTTATCTTTCACCATGTCCATTATCATATGAACAGTCACTGCTAATTGAGTAAAGGTTAAAACTTTCTTGTTTTTTTTTTGTTGATGGGTATATATCGTTCTTGCCCCTTTTTGGGTTAAAAGATGAAACCCAAAGACGAAAATTTTGATGACTTTTTGTGCAAAAAGTGAAACCTTCGTTGCTTCTGTGAGCCCAAAGATGAGGCTTTCATGTTTTTGGGATCTCCGGACCGATTAATACTGCTGAAGGAACCTTTCTTTGTAGTTTCTTTTACGTTCAATCCCGTTGATTTGATTGTGTTCTTGATGTGTTTGAGCTCATATGTTCTCGTGCATTACCCTGAGGTTCCTTGATTGTTGTTTTCTGCCGTAGTCAATTTGGTTGGTTTCCGATTCTGATTCAGGATCTAAGGCTACTTCTGGTTTTGTCTTCTGTCTGTTTTTATCAGCTCGAAGCTGGTGTGTAGACTCACAGGCGATACTGTGAACAAAAGCGAAGAACATATCTGGAAGCACATAAACGGGAGAAGGTTTCTCAACAAATTAGGTCAGTGACAGATGCCAGACTCATCATGGAATCTGTATCAGTGTTTAAACGGTCAAAATTATCACTTGCAGATCAAATGGTAAGGGGGATTGGATTAAACGAAAGGGCCGAGAAAACCAGAGGAGGTAGATCTAGAGGTGATAAGAAAGGAAAAGACGTTACTCAGATTGTATACGGAATACGAGATGAGAGCGGTAGTGATTCTGAGGGCCCCGACTTTTGGATGAGTTCTGGTTCAGAGTCGAGCGATGAAGGAATTACAACGGGTACTTTTGTATTCTCTTTTATGCCAGTTGGAACTTTGATTCTACGGTTTTGCAATCTGATCTGGGTTATGGTGATGTGTTCATTGCACCAGTTGATGGTGGTGGTGCAGGGGACGACTTTGAAGAGATTTCAGAAAGGTAAGCTTATAGCTGATTTCAGACAACAAACCCTTGATTAGCTTTTTTTCATGTTGTGTTCTGTTACTTTTTACATTGATGATGATGATGTCTTCCGGGTAATCTGCCGGCAGAACAAAGAGATTGTCGATAGAGATGGGACCGAGCAGCTTTGCTTCGAGGAAGAAAAAGGGCAGGAAGGAGACAGAGTCTTGCCCTGTCTCTGATTATTTACTACTGTAAATGAAATTAACTAACGCGTTTACAGTGTACTGTATACGACGAGCAGTTTCGGAGTGAGCGTTTTCACTTTTCACACACGTGAAAGTTTGTGTGTATCTTCTAGCTGTATCTTTAGAACAAAGCCAGTGAGTTAAAGAAAACGACGCCGTATAAAGCGCGCAAATCAATTGTACGAGGCCCATTATGTTCGTATGATATTATTTTGGGCACCCAAACGACGCCGTTTAGGGTATATACAAATATTTTTGGGCCGGTAAACGACGTCGTATTAAGTAAAGCTACACTCGCATAAGCAGAAGACCTACGTATATTGAACCGAATCATTAAAAAGTTCGGGCAGCAAAATGGCGGCTTCTTCTCTTCTTTTTATTTTCTGAAGGTTACAGATCTTTAATCATTGCACAAAAAACAAAAGACTTAAACCTGATGCTGTCCTGTCTCAAAGGATACATCCGTAACGACATGAAAGGGGCCCGAAGAAAATCAAAGCAGGTTCATTCCTCCATTGCATCGCCCACTTCTGTAACCTCCACTCTCTCCGTCAATGGCGTGATTTTCGTCTGAAGAATCTCTGTTTCCAGCCATAAAAAAAAAAACAGATCGAGCAAACACCTATAAATACATTTGCCACATTGACAACTATGAAAACAAACCCATATGCTATACAAATTCACAAAATTCTACAGACAAAGGGAAGGAGCTCACCAGTTTTCTTGGGGAATGAGTACCCTTTGCTGCTGACATATGTTCTAGGGTTGGGCAGCATGTAATTTCTGAGGTATTCCTTGTGCCCCTGTCCCTCATTTACAGTCAGATGAACCAAAATTGCTACAAGTTTTATACATACTTATTCCTTCAATTCACGTGAAATCGTAGGTTTCGAACTGAATTCCTATTAGTTTACGGTTCAAAGCAGGGTGTCTATATACCTTGGTGATCACGCAAATATCCACATTGCTTCCACTGCCAAGGTCGTTGAATATACCCGAGCATATGGCTTCAGCCACCAACTTGATTCCTTCATCTCTCTGGAGTATTTTTTACACTAGAATACATTAAAATACAGCAGAGAGACAGAAGAAGTTTGATCAGTGAAAGAACTGACGAACTTACTGTTAGACCTTCTTTGTACTTTGCCTCAAACACAGCCATAGCAGCCAGAGAGCCAGATCCCATTGTAGCAAATGGCAGAGTATCAGTCGATCCATGAGGGTATATCTACAAATCAGACAAGATGTGAGGAGATTAAGAGAAGTGACTGAATTTGTATGATAAAATCTCTTCCTGACCAACGAGGTTCCTATTAGGCTTCTAAGAGTCTATTTCAGGAGCAGCATAATGAAGCAGAGGAAGAGTAGCGGCTAAGGATTTCAGTTGGCTTACTGCCTTGGTTTGTAATTCTGTTAGTTGGTTTGCAATTCTGATTAGTTCTGTTTGTTAGTTGTGTCGGTTGTTGTAGAGGAAAGAGTATAAATAAATTGTATTAGCGAGGGGGTTTTATGCAGAATTTTAAGAAAAGGTTAGGGTTTGGTTGCAGAATGAGAGTTGGGGTCCTCTCATAAAACAAGATCATCCGAAGTTGTATTCGGGTTTCGGTGAGGAATAAAGTCTCGATTTGTGCTGGAAAATTGAGTTTCAGATTCTGAAACTTAACAGTTCCACGGGTAAATTAAAGAAAACTCACAGTGTGCAGATGAGGGCCTGTTACATCAACTCCGCCAAGCACAAGAGCAGCCGACACATAACCTTGGTAGCTAAATGGTAACATCAGTTAAAAACCGTATACATGCTCCTTATGAACCAGTACACAAGTTCCTCGAGAAGATAGGAAGGACATACCTGAACAGGTGTCTTTTCAGAAGGGTCAAAGCAGTGATGACCCTAGACTCCCGACCAGTCCGATATCTGTGCAAGCGCAACTGCGAACTCACCATATCTGAAAAAGTGGGATAGAAACCAAACCAAGTTACAAAAGAAACAGGTTCGCTGGTTTTTGTTAGCTTTTGACTGTTTTAACGGACGGGGAAAATACCGGTTACTGCTTCAGTATCAGCAGCAGTTCCTGCACCACAACAGTATATGTTTGGTGCCATGTAATGAATCTTCTCACAGTTCTTATCGGCAACTATGGGCCCCTCAGTTGCCCGGGTATCAGCCCCAAGTATCACACCATCCTGTATAAACCGGAAAACAAAAAAATCAACCACACATTTCATGTTGTCGCTACATGGGATGGACTTAAACCAAACTAGTTGTCACACACGGAGCACTACATGTTGAAAGAAATAGACTCTACACAACAAATGGCCATGAATTATTGAGCAAAAAAAAATTCAGACAAAAAACAAGGACTACCCCGAATTTTCTATGGGCTACCATCGAAAGGGCACCACAGACTGATGAAACAAATTGACATAGATGATGAAGTTCTGGCTAGAGGTTGATCTTCAAACAACAAATACTAATTTCATGTTGCAAACGAAAGCCATCATGATATGTAGGGCAATCCAACCGCTCTGGCCGCAGCACTGAAGCGGCAAAACAGCAAGGTGTCCCATTGATTGATTTGCGCCTACGCACCATTCGTGCGCCACTCAAAGAACCCTCTCTCTGTGGAATACCACGCCACCCCTAACTCAAGAGGTAAGCGCTCGGCCTTAGGCACCAACTTCTCAACAAACTAATTTACAGTAACTCAGGTTTCAACTTCTACTTTGCAAGAAAACCAAAGCATCTTAACGAGAAATTTTTAAACCCATTTCCCACTTTCGCTCAACAATAGAAAAGCTCCCATGATTGTAAAGAAAAGAGTATTCAATCTGCCTAAAGTGATATATAATATGAAACCCATTGATGCGAGACTCTCCATCTCAAGCACCGACAAATCGAAACACTAGAATCTGGGAGTCCATTTATCAGTATCGATTAAACGAGTACGTGTCGGAACGGAACAGGCCTGGAAAATCAAACCAACGATGGTTGTCCCCGTCTTCAGGAATGAAGGAGCTTTAAGACCCTTCTGAACAAGCATATCGTTCCTCCTACACAGATCAAAGCTGAAACCGCCCTTCGGCGGAACATCCACCGATGACTGCGACATTTTCCGATTTCACCAGTCTACAACAACAAAATCAGCTCCAAATCAAACAACGACCCCACAAAAATTACTAACCATCATAAGTTACTTCACAAATAAAGCTGAAAATCGATCCAATATCCGAAGGCTCAAAAAATTTACTAAAACAACACAAAAACCCTAACAAAATTGAACCGAATAATCCAGATCGAGTTGGTCGAAATCGAGAAGAAAGAACAAGGCAACAAAAAATGGAGTAAGAAAAATACCTATGTTTTTCCGGAGAGTGATTTGCCTCTGACTGAGCTCAAATCGAAGGAGAAGCAGTGCCTAGTGCCTACAAGATTTCGTCTCCCCCAATTAACCTTGTATCAGAATATGGAAAAGAGGGCCTGAAGTTAAGCAATAATCTCATTTTTGGGCCCTAGCTTCGGCATATTTGTGAATAGGCTCTCAATCAATGAAACAGCGGTTTGGTTTTAATTTAGTGCTTTTTCCACATAAATCCGGTTTGGACAAAATCCGGTACGACAAGAACCCTGATACCAAAAATATTGAATACCCATCAGAAACCCAATGTTCCAATTCAATCCAGTCTGGTACTAAAACTCGGTTCAATTTCAATATTATGAATATCCGGTTCATGAACTGTCCGGTTTACTTAAACCGAATATACGGTAACCCTCTACACCTGGTGGAAGATTACAACATCCAAGTCTCTCTTCACTTCTAACACTTTCTCAAAGTACCGGAAAACAGCTTCTTTGTAAACGGAAAACCGCCTTTTCAGATGACAGAACTACACTTTACATCAGGACATCATCGAGCATGTCAAAAAACGATAGAAAGATGTAAACTTTACGTAGGTTTTTAACAGTGAAACGCAAAATCTCGATCCTCAGGATCGATCTCAACCGTGCTTCTCTCTTCTTATGTTTTTCCCGAAGTGAAAGATCATGGAATGGATGACTGTTAGAGACAGAAGCTGAGACATGTGTTATCAAACGGAGCCAATAGGCTTCTGTTCGTTATATTTAACGATGGCTGCTGGTGGAAGCCGGCCTGTGGAGATCTCGTGGACGGTTGTGAAAAGTGGAAACAGCTCGAGCCACCCGTTATGGCTCAGAACCTCGTGGACCTCTCTCGCCGTCGAGACACCCTACAAAAGAAACAACAGAGAATTCGACCATACAAGTCAAGGCCACGACGAAAATCTGTCCAGAGAAACATCTAGTCATCTACCTCGGTTTAAGTTCTAGTCAACCATATTATCGCATTTATCGATCACTGCCCGCTGTCTTTTGGTCTTGTGAAGTTTATGCCAATTAGAATTAAATGGATAAAAGTAAGGTGAGGTTCTACCGTTCTAGTTCTACTACCTGCAATTTTTGACCTTGAAGCATCTCTGCTTCGAGTTCATCAAAAGACCTGTGATGATGACAACACCAAAAGCATTTAAAGACTATATCCAGAAGCAGTAAAACAAGATTCACTGGTTTTGGAATTGCGGTTTGACAAGTTAAAGGAAAGGTCCAACCTTTTTCCTCCATTTCGCGCAAATGCTTCAGCAACTCTTCTGTTTCTTCCTCCTACTGCCGCAATTAATCAGAAAAGAAGCTGCAGTCAGATGGTGTCGGCTTTACAATAGACCAAAAAAAAACAAAAGATAACGTCGTGTTTTTCTCTTCCTACAGCATGTTGTGATGACATCTGCGACTCCGCAGCTCTCAAAGAACGTGTTGTCTTTCACAGATGGAAACAGAAGCTTTGAGATCGCTCTCATCTCTCTCAGACCAATCCTCATGATTGCAGCCTAATTATCATTTAAAGAAGTAGAAGAATGTCAAAACGAGAAGGAGGTGAGACCACAAGGAAATAATTGCATCTCTTCCTATCTGCATTACCTTTGTGTTATTACCCATTTCCAGCCCGTCCACAAAACCCGCTGCTAAGGCCACAACATTCTTCAAGGTACCACACAACTCTACTCCTTCCACATCGTGAACCTATCGATTCAAACAAGCAATACAGTTATATTGCCCAAGATATGTAACATAGGTTTTCGGGGATATCTCCAAGACACTTACCGACGTTATCATGAAATAAGGAGCAGAAAACAACTGAACCCATGTGTCTGCAACTTCTATGCTCCCTCTATGTCCAACTGTTGCTTCACTGAACTTCCCCACGGCAATCTACATTGGTCATGGAAATGCAAGTGCAAATATCACACCAAATCACCTCTCATATACACATAAGGTCCGATTAAAAAAAGGAAATTTCAACAGGGCAACCTCGTTTGCAATGTTAGCTCCCATCAGAACACAGCAATTGATACCGAGTTGCTCGGAGATGAGACTGGAGATCATACGGGGGCCTTCCTTCTTCACCTCCATCCCTTTAACAAGAGATATTGCCTCGACATCTCCATCTATCTTTCCCCTTAGTCTCTTACATATACCATCCATGAACTGATGTGGTGTAACAAAGACCAACATGTTTGCTCCTTTCACTGAACAGCAAACCCATCATGGTAATGAACAAAAGTTATGATCTTTTTGTTTCTCAGCTCATACACTTTGGTAAATTAAGCGCTCAGAAGTTACTGACCTGCGTTTTCGAGGTCTGGATCCGCAATGACATTTCTTCCTAGTTTAATCCCAGGGAGATATTTGACGTTTTCCTGCTCAATTAACCAGGAAACCAGTTAGAAACCGAGTCAAAGGTTGTTTTTTTTTTCCTTCTTCTGGAAACTAAGAATCTGAAATCGACCAAGAACTAGATCATCTGGTTTTGTTTACATGGGCCTTGTTGATAACATCAGTAAGCTTCTCGCCATTTGGCAAAACCTCCTCAAACACCCACATCCTCACTTCATCTGAAATTTTGTATAGAAACATACTCGAAATGTCAAAACCTTAATAACTGTTTAGCCATAGAATTTCAATATAAAACTGAAAACAAAATGAAACAATTACCAATCCAAAGTTTCCTATTCAAGAGATGGAACCCAAAACCACAGGAATGATCAGAATCATTACAAGTTCACAACAGCATATTCGTCTCTGAAAACGCATAGCATATCGAAATTCAAACCACATTGTGTTTTTTAGCAGAGATGCAAATTGTAAAATTCCCAAATTGCATGAAACTTAATGCGTAATCCAAAAAAAAAAACAAAATTTCGATCGCTACCCAGAATTGCAGGAACAAATCAATGAAGCAGAAAATCATGCAATCTCGTAATAATCTCCATAGAAACCCATTGCCATTACCGTGACATGAAGGAAGCTTGAGTGCATTGGAAGCAACGAGCTTAGCAGCGACACTTCCCCAATTCCCACTCCCCACGACCGTAACCCTATATTTCGAATCGCCATTTCCGTGTTGCCGTTTCTCGAAGGCGGGAGCCATGGCGGAGGAAGCAGAGAGGGATGAGAAGCGAGAGAAGGGGCGAGGATGAGAATAAGAAGAGAAGAAACGAAGAAAACGTGAAGGGGTCGAGAAGAGTAGGAGAGAGACATGGATGTCTGGATTCGCACGAGAGACGGAGATGGAGAACACACGTCGAAAGGGACGACAACGTACGTGTGATGCCATCGATTCTGTCGCCCGCCATGCCTAGGTCGTTGGATCTCGGCGATCTACTCTATGTTCCATGATCCATCCTTCTCCGTTTTTTCCTTCTTTTTTTTCCTCATTCTCTTTTTTTTTGTCTCCCTTAGTTGAATCTTCTCCGTATCATTTTCTGATTACATATGAATAAAATCAGAAAAACGACATATGTTATATCAGTCGTCATTATTTCATGAAAACCCAAATTTCGGATAATTTAAATAGATGAATCATTCTTTGATATATATATATATATAGTCGAAATATTATCATTGACGACGTCACGTTCGTTGTCATGGAAACATCTAAAAAAATGAATTATTATATCACTAATTTTATTAGAGCGCATCATTAAATAATTAGTGAAGCCGTGTATTTATGTTACCATGTAACTCGATAAAAACAAATGTGGTAACAATCCAATTACCGTTCCGTGAAAACTTGACCGAAAAAGAAAGAAAGTAGTTAATCATTGTTAACTGTATTCTAAATTAGGGTAAAAAAAATAATTCAGTAACTGATTAGTCAAATTTGGTTTTAAAAAAATGAATACGATATATATATATATATGTGTGTGTGTGTATAGAATAACTTATTTAGAACCCTATTTTTACCAAATATATCAATCTCCCAAAACCTTAATAAATACCCGATTTCTTTCTCATTCCAGTCTCATCCTCCTCTCTTTCAATTGATTCCTCGGTGGATCCCATGACTTGAAACCCTTTGGGATTTCGAATTCATCCCTTCTATACATACATTATACAGCGCATAATAGACTTGTAACCAAAGGGGCCATCATCAATTTCAATAAAGGAAAGGGGAGAAGATCTACGTATAAACAGATCCATTCACACATATACATACATACATACATACATACATACAATGGCGTCTCGTTTCTGTATCTTGTTAGTTATCGCATTCCTTGCCATTGCCGGAGGAGCCTCCGCCGCCGATTCGTCTCCGACTCCTCCGCCGTCCGGGAGCACCGGAAAAACCAACTCCACGGCCAAGGACCCCATCGAAAGCCTCGGACCGTCGCAAGATTACCCTGACTACGAAATTCCGGTCGATTTAGCCCCCGACGGCGTCGAAGTCGTCGAGGATTCGATGCCGGTTAGCCCTTCCGCGGCCCACGACGAAGACGAAGAAGACGTAGCCGACAGCTCTAAATCATCGCAAACCACCAAAACGACGTCGTCCACGGCGGCAAAGCCAACATCGGCCTCCTCCCATCCAGCGGTAGCATCCTTCGGTGGCGCCGTGGCCGCCGCCGCCGTCGCAGGCGCTGGATGGTTTTTGTTCTGACGTCTCCCATGCAAATTGCATGCAGACGTGAACGTGTGGATCAGATTTTTTCACGTGAGAGATGGCAGTGTGTTAACGTTTGGTTGTCGGTTTGTGGTTTTAGGTGTGGTTTGACTCGATCGTGCGTTTGTGATAACTAACACGATAGATTTGAAATCGTCAGATTTTTTTTTATGGATTATGCCCAAAAAAGAAAAAGAAAAAAAAAACATTGGAGTTCCTTTTTTTTGGTTAACTTATATTGCATGGATTAAAACAGCGTTATTACAACGTTTCGGATTTGCTATCTCTACATATTGCAGACGTGGAATTAATTATGAAAACATACCAACAAAACTATAATTATAGGAAAAAACATCAAATTAAATTATACGACTGGGGGTACTCAGTCACTTTTGACGGAATGATGCTTTCGGAATTTCAAAATTTTTGGATGCATAACTTTGCGTACCATATCCCAAAATAAAAAAAAGTTATAGGTAGTTTAGTTTGTAATAAGCCTATAATAAAAAATTAATTTCTAATATTTAACAAAAAAAAAAAAAAGACGATGCATTGCATGCAGTGTGAAACTGGCTAAGGGGATTGTGTGCCGTCGGGGAAATTGGATGCGAACATCGTGCCGTTTGACTTCTGCCCACGTTTGTCTTCACTCCCCAACCCAAATGTCCGACACGAAGTCAACCCCAAGTACCCTACTTGTTATCTGTGCCCCGCTTGATTGACGGAGCATCTCTCTCTTTTTTCTTTCTTGGTCAGGCCTATTCACTTTGCTCTTTAAAAAAAAAATGCCATATATTTGCTATTTAACCTTTGAGTGGTCCTGTGGTTGGCATATGGTACAGGTCAAATTTCCAAATTCAAAGACCGAACCTATGGTTTTAGCTAATTAACGCGTCGCAGATAGAATCTCCCGTTATAAAAAAATGTCATATATGATTCATACTACTAAATTATTTCTATATATATAGTTATATTGCATTGGTACGTACCCACATGCATAAATATCGACATAAGTACGCAGACAGAGAGTGGAATTATAACTGAAACATCTCTCTCGAAATGTCTAGAGACATAACGGAAGATTGCATTAAGACATCAATCATTGCAAACAGACTTCCACCTCGACTCAACCTTTAAAAAAGCATTAATCGATCACCACATGGATCATTGTATCATGTCATAATAATCACGATGTTTTATATCTCTTGGGTATTTATCATATGTGGGCGCCGTCTGCAGGTTTTAACAACGACGGCCTCTCCGGCAGTTAAGGGCGCCGGCGGCTGTCGTCATGGGACCCACCAGGGTTGACGGCCTCGCACTTAGGCTCGAGGCCCTAGCGTATGTGGACGGTGCTCCGGCGCCGGACTGCCGGAAATATGCCCCGTTGAGAAGTAAATCTCCTTCCGATCTCCAGTTCCAATTTCTCCACTCGTTCTCGGGAGCGTCTTCATGTTTCGTCACCTGTAACGTTGAAAATAAATGATATAACATATATATGACTACTATTTTAAAATTATCTAATGATTAAATGATTTGTATAATTTTTTGCTACGTTACCTCTTTCCTGAATCTTTCATTGGGAGCGAGAAATCTGTTGCCTTGGCTGTATATTGTCGGAGAAGCGCTGCCGCCGATTGCATACATTTCCCAGTGAGTGTAGTCATTGTTCACCACATGGAAATATCCATGTCGACATCTACAAATTTCAAACATGCATAGAAATTGTAACATCCATTTATATGTCGTAATTATATGAGAAACATCGCATTTCCATCACTTTTATAAGTCTATGACGTCCAAAAATGTTCACACTATACCTTTCTATCGGTACGTTAATAGTCCAAGTTTCACATTCACGCGCGTCATGCATGCATAGACAAAACGCACGCATACACATGTGAATCATGAATGTGTGTGTGTGTATATATGCGTACTACACATACCGTGGCATTCTCTGGACCAATCCCTCGCCAAAATGGTTAAACGCAATAGTGACCTGCATGTTCTTGTCCTGCGTGAAAGTGTCACTGTGACCTAACAACATAACCTTATCATGATGCGTCATGTAATTGTTCGATATGGTTATGGCCGTCGATCCATGTATGGCATCTATGAGACCATCCTCGCAATTCGACAACGAGCAATGATCGACCCATATGTGTCGCCCTCCGAATATCGCCACCGCATCGCCGTCGGATGGGATCCACCACCCAGTGTGATGTGGACCGTCCCGGATCATGCCACCTCCCGCGCGTTTGCAGTCATGTATGTGGATGCCATGGATGATGATGTTCGATGCGTAATGTATCTTTATGCATGGCCCATCGGTTATGTGAACACTCGCTCCTCTACCTGTCGGAAATATCCACACGACACAAAATACATGTGAATTAGCTGTAACACACCGTGATAATGCATAGTATCTATACATACATATATATATATATATATATATATATACAGGATCATATGTTGTTGTAAAATAATTATTTTTATTTGGGTTGATAGAATTAAACTTTGACATTGTACCGTCCAAGGTCTTGAAAGAGGATATGATGAGTTCTTTCTTGAGCCTTATGACCATATCTCTCTTGAAAATGATCCACAACGGTTCCTCTTGCACCACTGCATATCTTAGAGTTCCGGGTCTAGGGTTAACGGGATCGTCGTCTCCGGGATCGGTCACCACGTAGATCCGACCATCTCGGCCTCCCATCGCATTTTTCCCGAAGCCGATGGCGCAGTCGGCTAACCGCTGACGATTATTCTCCCAATTAGGGTCGCACCTCCAGCAATCGTCGATAGGGTTTCCGGTTCCGCACGAAAGGTATGATAAGCTCCTCCTCGACGCATTGAATATGCTCCTATATATTCAATACAGAAAAAAAAAATGTTAACGAAGAAAATGGACCGTTGATATTTTTTTTAAAGCAAACATTTGATTAGCCGGTTACACATTATGTTTCCGATTTCAAACGACATACATAATCGATTTTTTTTGTATCCAAAGGGTTGGCTCAAAGTTCAACAAAAACCAGATATAAGTACATATAGAATACGTTTTAACAAATATTTTCAAATACCCAAAACTCTAAAGATGGTAACTTTCACATATTATATAGTTAACGAAAACGTGACGTATTTTATGTACCTCTGGACCTCGTCGACAACCAGGTCCGGGTCACGAACATGCGATAACGAGCCCGATACGGCAGAAACGACGGCGAGATGAAATAAAAATACGCAAACGAAGAAAATATTCAAAGGAGTAAACATAAACATTGTATAAAAAAAATCGAGTATTTTGGATTTTTTTTTTCGTGATTTTTGGGGGGAAAATGAAAATGTTTGGGATGGGAATCTCATAGAATGTTGAGGTACGTATATAAAGGGAAGAGAGGGCCGGGAGTGAAGGCGTGATTAATTTAATTCCGATGGTTGGATATTATACAGAAATTTGGTCCCACCATATCGTAATTTCAGGTACGGCCGTTTCGTTGGTCTTGTTGTCGTGTTAAACCGTTAATTGAGCTTAAAAGTAATTTGTCTAAAGTCAACCTTTTTGACCCATGAGAACGACGCCGTTTCCTTTGCCGTTTGTCTTTTAACCAGGTGTGCACATTATGAGTTTCGCTGTCCGAATTTATATCTGTTGGATTATATAATAATTTGTTTTTTTATTAAAATCTAAAAATTTACTGTTTCGATTTTATTTTAGTCTAAACCATTTTTTAAAATTAATTTGGTTAGTTTGTTTGAGAAAAACTTATATCCAATCGGGTTTAAACTTCGAATATTACTATATAATTTCGTATATTCCAACTGAAAAAACAACTCTAAATTACAATCATTCACAAATTACTGTTAAAAATATAAGACAGCGAGCATTTTGTCAAGTAAATTAAAATTAGTATGGAAAAATGCAACATTGGTGTGCAACCATATGAATACTGAAATGGACAATAGATACTAACTATTAACATAATATTATTAATGTGAGTATAATATTTAATATATTTATGAATATTACTTCTATCAAACTTTATATTATAATTTTAAATCCGGAAAGAGAATAGTTAATTTATGTTACTCCGTCAATTTCTTTTCATGGACAATGAAAAAGAAAAATAAATAATAATGAAATTGTATTCAAAAGTAGGCCGCTTCCCATTACTCTACTTACCACGTGAGAGCAACCTCCATTATGGTGTTTGTTGACTTATTTGTTCTCTATTCCATTATCAATGCGATATATATAAATCATAATTGTTTAAATATTTTTTTTTACGTATTAACTAAGAACCGGTTTATTGGTTTCTTTCGGTTCTGTTTATGGTTAACCGGATACAATTGACATGGGTTTTAGCCCAAAATTTAAAGGCACAGTAAGCCCATCCAAATAGGCTCAAACTAATAAAATATTGAGTTTCAAAATTAAACACAATAAAAAAATGTACATTCACGGCCTTATGATTAGGTTCAAAGGATGGGCCTTTGTTTGTCATTGGGCCTTAAAGCTACTTTCACCAATTAGATGCCGCCACGTGTCAGATTGTTCTACACAACTCTCGGTGAACACGCGCCTTCGGATTTATCCAGTGCATCTCCTCTACGGTGAGCCCACGTCGATATCCGTAACGAACGGCCAGGATTTATTTATGTTGCTTGTGGTATCTAGAATTCAAGAGATATACGGCTCTGTTGACGTAGACGAACCCTGAGCCTCTCTTTTACAACTGTGTACACGTAGATTCTTTCGTATGTGTGTATATATTTACATGTTGTATCCCTTATCGTCATTTTCCTTATTTCGTGTTTAACATTAATAATAAATTAAGTGCGTGAAATTATACAGAGAGAAATTATTTTCAGGTTTTTGTTCATCGCTCTCGTTTTCTTCGTTCTGTCCCCGAGAAAATGGCGTCCGGTTTGATCGGAAGGGTGGTTGGGGCAAAGCCGGCGAGGCTATCCGTGGCGGCGCGTCTAATTCAGTCGCGGTGGATGGCTTCGGAGACTGAGGCGCAAAAGGTCGAACCGAAGGCATCCAGCGGCGGCGGAGGGTCGAACGTGAAGACTTTCCAGATCTATCGGTGGAATCCGGATAATCCTTCGAAGCCCCAGCTTCAGGATTACCAGATCGATCTGAAGGAGTGTGGCCCGATGGTTCTCGATGCTCTGATCAAGATTAAGAACGAGATTGATCCGTCGATCACTTTCCGTCGCTCGTGCCGGGAAGGGATCTGCGGTTCGTGCGCGATGAACATCGACGGATGCAACGGTCTCGCGTGTCTCACGAAAATTCAATCTGGGCCTTCGCCGACGACCATCACCCCGTTGCCGCATATGTTCGTGATTAAGGATCTGGTTGTGGATATGACGAACTTTTACAACCAGTACAAGAGTATCGAGCCATGGTTGAAGAGGAAGAACCCACCGGAGGTTCCTGGGAAGGAGATTCTGCAGAGCAAGAAGGATAGGGCTAAGCTCGACGGGATGTACGAGTGTATCCTGTGCGCTTGCTGCAGCACATCCTGCCCCAGCTACTGGTGGAACCCGGAGTCCTACCTTGGCCCTGCAGCTTTGCTCCACGCCAATAGGTATGTCACTGAATTGCGAAACAAGGGTTTTCTAATGATTGGTGTTCTCATGTTAATCCTTTACTGAGAGTCTGATTGAATAGGGAATTGATTGCGGAAAACTAAGGGAAAAGTTGCCTCATTTCCTGAAGTTTTGCCTTTAGGATGATAGTTAGACCAGGAACGGTTGTAAGTTATGAATTATTGTTTTTGGTAACATAGAATGTGAAATTTTGATAGCTATCTATGATCCAATGAACAATTATATGGACAGAAATGGTAGAGAAGAATTAGAGAGGAAAAGGGTCTTTCCGGCTGAAAGGATGTCGATTGATTCTGAATTTTTGGTCATTTAGATAGGCCTTGCTCCTTCAAGGGAAGAAGGAGGGTTCATAACTTAGAGCATAGTCCATATATCTCTTGCCCGGACAGCTAGATTTGGAGGAACTTAGAATGTGAAACACGGTCATTAGTTAAAAAGTTCTGACCTTTCGTGTGTGCAGGTGGATAAGCGACAGCCGTGATGAGTACACTGAGGAAAGACTTGATGCCATCAATGATGAGTTCAAACTGTACCGTTGCCATACAATCTTGAACTGTGCCCGAGCTTGTCCGAAGGGATTGAATCCGGGCAAGCAGATCGCACACATCAAGCAGCTTCAGCTGTCTTAATTCATGAGAGACACATTCAGCTTGTATTGCTTTAAGCTAATAATCTGCAAGAACTGATTCATTCTTGTATTATCCGATATTAGCCCCCCCAAACTTTTTGCAAATTTCCTCCACATGACATGAATGTGCTTTGTGGCGTGTTTTGGCTGATATTTCTTGCAGCTCAGGAATAAAACTCAACTTCTTTGTTATGTCTCCTGAGCATTGTCTTTATAAAAACTCAACTTACAGTTTAGTTCTACATGAACTGGCTAGATTCATGTAACTAGACAACAATACACTCACTAGAGAATCCAGAGAGGATTTGAAACAAATGTTGGTTGTAAAATGTGTTTTATTGGCGAATAGAGAAAAATAAAGAAATGGGTTTTATGTTATATTTGCAAGTTCAACTACTCGCATATCATCAGAGATGGAGCAAGAAATGCCGTGGCTGATGGGTTGTTCCTCTGAATTTTCAGCTGTAAACGACGACGATGGCTGAACAAGCGGCGGAGATTTCCTCAGGGAACGGCCGCGAGTGATCGAATCAGAGTTCCTGATCGACTTGAGAGAGTTCCTCGGACAAGCATCGACGCCATGAATTAGCTCGTGT
>NW_010961290.1:1283283-1295807 GCF_000463585.1 Tarenaya hassleriana | reverse complement strand
GCTCGTGTAGGGTTCTGACACATGAGCGAGACCAGAACGTCGTCGTCGGATGGATAAGAAGCAACCGGAGTCCGTATGCCGAACGTATCCGTGGAGACGGCTAAGTACGGAAAAGCCCCGTTTTCTGTGACGCACAACTTGTTAAATCTAACGCTCCAGCTTACGCCACGTCATAATATGGGTCCCTTTGTGGGCCCCATGTGTTTATATTTTTTTATTTTCCTGGAGCTTTCGGTTTGTTTTTTTTTTTTGGTTTCCGTCTCCTTCACACCATTTCGTTTGGAAGAACAAAAGATCTGAGGATCGATTGAGAGGGAGGGTGCGATGGCTTCGTGGAATTCGGTTCCGCTCGAAATCGCTTACGAAGTCGTAGGATGGATCGCGTTTGCTTCGTGGTCGATCAGTTTCTACCCGCAGCTGATTTTGAATTTTCGCCGGAAATGGTACCTTCGTTTTTTCGGGAGTTTCAGCGTTTTCCGATATCTGGGTCGTCAAAATTTTTGCTTTGGAATTTGAAGTTTCGATTTTGTCGGCGTGATTTTCCCCCCTGTTTCGTGGCAGTGTTGTTGGGTTGAACTTCGACTTCGTGCTGTTGAATTTGACCAAGCACTCCTCGTATATGATCTACAACGTCTGTCTCTACTTCAGCCCTGCTGTGCAAAAGCAGTACTTTGACAAGTACGGCTATGGGGAGGTCTCTCTCTCTCTCCCTGTCTCTGTAATTGATTCCGTAGCTGAAGCTCTGGTACTGTTCTTCGAACAATAAGTATCTGACGCAACCTATGTAGAGCTGAAGTGTTAGGTCTTGTGGTTTCTGCTAATTAGAATTACTTACATACTGGCTGAAGCAATGGTCTTGGAAAATCATTACAGATTAGACGTTTTCCTAAGTAAAAAAGAATTGGGAAAAATCAGGGTCACACTTGAAATTTTGATCATTGATAGCCGGATATGCTTAGATTGTCTCCTCCATCGGTTGTTTAAGCTGCTACTTTTAACTAATGAACTTAAATTAGAGCACTTCCCATGATCAAAAGATTTTTGCTTTTGAATTCAAGTCGGAGCTGATGAACTTGTATCAAAAGTGTATATTATTTTCGTTAAAGATGAGCATCTGTGTGATTACTAGTTCAGTGTCCCTTGGTGTTTCGATTTTCTTGACAGATAATTTACCTCCATGATTCATTCTCTCCATAATACTTGTGGAGTTGCTTAAAAGTAACTTGTCTGTTCAGATGATTTTGGCAGCCTTAAGATTGAGATGAACATTAGTGTAATTTAGACTAGTTTAGTTTTTTCCTAACAGCATATAAATCTACACAATATTTCTCCTGATTCTTGTATGGTTCAACGCCATCAGATGATACCCGTTGCTGCAAATGATGTTGCCTTCTCAGTCCATGCCGTTGTAATGACAGCTCTCACACTTTTCCAAATCGTTATTTATGAAGTGAGTGAGGAAGCTTTTTTTCTTCATCTGGATGTTTACTTTGTTTTTTTTTTGTATCTTGTAACCTGTGGCTTTGTCTGATGATATTTAGTGAATTTGCAGCGTGGACCTCAAAAAGTCTCCAAACTTGCTATTGCCATCGTGTCTGTTGTATGGGCAATTGCTGCTATCTGCCTCTTCATAGCATTACCAACCCATTCTTGGCTCTGGCTCATCTCGGTTTTCAAGTAAGTTTTTTCAAAGACTGCATTTCTCAGCCATGGCTTGTCTTCTCTGAACTGAAACTATCATATCCACTCTTTTACTTCCTCCTCAAATCCTTTCTGCTTAATAGTTTTGCATGGTCTGACTGGCTGTCGAGATCTTGAAACCGTGGCATAAAACCTTTGATTCACATGTAACAAGTCCTGAAGTTGGTTAACCAAAAAAGACAGGTGAATAAATGGGTGCATAAATAAGAGGATTGGATGAAGTAGAATGTATAATACCAGTGCCTCTCAGTCTTATTATAAGACTGGTTCATTCTTGTGTATCAGTCACTTATCAGGTGAAGTATTTATAAGCTATTGAGTGGCCACCTGTTCTGTTGAAATATTGATCAGATCTAATTTTCAGCTAAGATTGAAAGAGCAACCCTTACATGGGATTTGATCATAACACTCAGAATTTCTGATTTGTGGCGGATTGGAACTAGTGTCCTGTTGTCTATGGTTAACCGATACATCACATCATCATTTAGCTATTGCAACTCTGTTCTGTTCTTGATAGTGGGTCATATTTTTCTGTCTGCAGCCAGTTGACCCTAATCCTTTGTGGATTTTGGACTTATGTCAAAGTTTCATTACTGTTAGAAGTGGGCAATCCAGTTTATTAGGTTTTAATGTTTTGGTATGGTTTTCTGGTTGCAGCACGATTCAGGTCTTCATGACAGTCATCAAATATATTCCACAGGTCCGAATTGATTCTGGACATTTGTGTGTATTCTGGCTGCATATGTATATTACTCAGATCCTAATCTGTATTCTGTGAATGTGTATTCTTGTGAAACACAGGCCAGGATGAACTTCATCAGGAAAAGCACGGTTGGATTCAGCATAGGGAATATCCTTCTTGATTTTGTTGGGGGGCTTGCCAATTATCTGCAAATGGCTCTGCAATCTATCGACCAAAGTACATAAATCTCTTTCCTCTTTTTACAATCCCCATTCTTGGGAGTAACTTCAGAGTTTTCTCATACTGAATTCCCCCTTGCTATTTCAGATTCATGGGTGAATTTCTATGGAAATATTGGGAAGACTCTTCTGTCACTGGTGAGAATTCCGGGGCTCTTTTCTTTCGGTTCTTTCTCCTGCACCTCTTCTCTGTTTCTGATCCGAGGCTCCTCTTCTTTTTACCGCAGATATCCGTATTCTTCGACATCCTCTTCATGTGTCAACACTACATATTATATCCAGAAAAGAAATCATCCAAGTCTTCAGAGATCGTTCAAGATCCCACAGAACCTCTCGTAGTTGATTCTTCTCCAGAGAATGTTTAAGGACAAAAGCCAAAATCTTTCAGGTTCTTTCTTCTGCCCTCTTTAAGTCTCTTACTCTATAGCATCTTGGGTTAAATATATACAAAATGTTGTACTACAGGATCGTGTCTGCGTCTATGTAAGAACCAGTTCTGGACAAACTCTTGTGTGATGTTAGTTTACATTGAACTCTGCCCTCTTTCGTTTCTGGATAAGGGGAATTTATATGTTTTTTTTCCTATGATATAATGGGTGATGTGTAAAGACTCGATCTTTTTTTTTCTTTTACTTGTAAGAAAAAGGAGTTTCATTTCTCAATTACTTGGTCCGGTCAGGACAACTCACTGACTTGGCCCATAAGCATGTTGTTTTGACTTGGACCATTACTTATTCTGCAAGTATATTCCGCCATTGGAGCTCTTATTATATTAACGAGCAACCTCCATCATTATGTCTTCCAAACTGTTCCTTTTTTCTCTTTGTAAATCCTTGAGCTCACGAATCGACGGCTGAGATGAAGCGGGAGGGACGGCAACACGGTATGGTGAGGACCTACCGGATTCTGCCTCCGCCTCTCAATCCACGGCCGGGGTTGACACCGGTCAACTCGTTGACTTCGCCCCCCACGGCTGGGTTATTCACCAAAGTGCCATCCAAGCCGACCAACCACTCCAAGTTCACCGGAAAATGTGGTCAGGCGAGGTGTCTCGATTGCCACTTGCACCCGACGACCAAGGCCAAGGTCAAGACCAAGGGCGAAACAAAGCTGAGGTCTTACGATTTCGCCTCCACCTACAAGCTGCTGACGTGGCGGGTTGCCGGCGGGCGGTCCGGTTCGAAGTTTTCCGGGGTGTCAGCCACCGGAATCCTTGATCTCATGTCGGAAGACAAGTACGGGGAGGATTATGATAACGATAACGATTACGACTGCGAAGAAGCAGAAGAAGAAACGAAGATTAACGGTGATGGTGGTGAAAATGATTACGACAACGAAGATGATGGGGCCCATGATGATGGTGATGGTGATGGCGATAACGATAACGAGCAGATGAGAGATTATGATGTGGGTGTAGTGATTGGTCATGTGGAAGATACTGAAGAAGAAGATGAAGGTTGGTGTTTGGTTGAAGAAATGATGATTGTTGATCTGTAAGTTCCCATCTCGTCCAATGATTCCTTGTGTGCATGTTCTGCTTTTCTTTTTTTCAATAATTCATTACTCTGAATCTGTAATCATCAATTGAATAAAATTGGATTATATTTATATGACATCATGCCGACAGGTTCGTTAAATGTTTGCCATCAACTATGATTGTTTCATGTAAAGCTTCCAACTTTTCCCCTGCAACTAAACCACTTCTGGAATCATATATCAAGAGAATGGATGCAGCCACAAAACTGTAATCCATTTTAGCACAATGGCATCAGACATGAGACAAAACAGAGGAAACCCATGAAACAGAGAAACGCAACTCCAAGACTTCTTCACTGAACATGGAGAGAGAGAGAGAGAGAGAGAGAAACAAATTCGTATAAACGAAAGCAACAACTTTCACTACGCACGTTTCCTAAAGCACACAGACTCTCTGGTGAAGATCAAATCGGTGCCTGCCTTTCCCCTACGTACAAGTTTTATCCCTAACCCGAGACAGTGACAGATTGTTCTTTACTTGACAGAAAACGAGTTCTTGGGCATTTTCAAAGCGGTTCTGTTCTACTAGCAGAAGCCTTTCAGAGCTTCTTTCCCCGTGATTTGCCCTTGACCTGAAAAACAACATGTCTTTTAGAACAGAACCCAAGATTTGCAGAAGCAAAGGGCATGTCTTTTTCTCTTTCGATTCTGGCGATGCAGGCTCTCAAGAACAGTGACATGGTTTGAAAGAAAGACAAGTTTACCTTTCTTTGTGTTTCTGTTTCTCCGAGTGCTTGAGGCTTGAAGCAGAGACACAGGGACCGTTTCTTCGGTTTCTTCCCCTGCTTTCTTCCCTGGAAAACAGGACACGAAACAAGAACTCATGTCCAAGAACTCGTTTTACTTCAGGACAAGAAACAGGAAAAAAGGAAATGAAGGGCAATGAATTACCTTTCTCCTTGTCGCGTTCTGATCTTGAGTTTTAGATTTTGTCATGAAACAGCTGCTCAACGAGAAATGGTGTAATCAGTACGACCAAAATCAATTCGATGCAAATTATAATAACAAGAGAAACAGATCTGTCCGTCTTACTTCAGGAAACTGAATCTCCGGCGAACTGGTCTTTCATCTTTCTTCGGATAAATATGATCTTCCATTCTTTCACTGCAATTTACGTTATCGAACATGAGAGATCGATCGATGTTCTCGAAGAAAAAGATTAATGGTGGAGAGATTTTCATGAAAACTTCACGATCCCTTTTACCTTGGATTCTCTGAAAATGAACTCTTTTTCGCTGCATCTGAGGTTCTTGGAAGGGGCGAAACCTCAACAGACACTCTCCAACCAGGCGAGTTCTTGGTTACTGATATTCTACCTTCGACTTTATCTTCAACAGACCCATCCTCGTTTCCAATCGAGCTATTTCTCTTCCGTTGATTATCCACATCAGGCACCATAACATCATCTGAGGCATTGTTATCATCTGGAACAACGGGCGTATGGAACAAATTCTCAGCAGCAGAATCTTTTTCCGAAACCGCAGCATCAGACTGAACGCTCTTTTTCCCGGGTGGTTCATTTTTCTCGGTACTCAACAACCCTGACCCCTCGGTGCTTGTGACTGATCCGATTTCAGTAGTATTCTGCTTGGTGGATTCTGATTGTTGATCAGGCGATTCATTTGTGGCCGAGGCCGTAGCTTTTTTGGCATCGGCTATTCTCTTGTAGTGAGCCTCGAAGAAAGCTTTTTTCTGGGCGACGGAACCTGGACGTGAGTATTTCTCGGCCTCTTCAACGTATTTCTTGTGTGAGAAACTTGACCATTTACCCCATTCGAGAGATTCTGTCGTGAATCTGCCAAAGGAGATTGACTGGCTAAGCGCATGGAGCGGGTTATCCTGCAAATCAACCACGAAAAAATAACATCTTTATGATCAAAATCGAACTGTTAGGGTCAAATCCTTTACTAGGATTCTGCTAAATTCAGCAACTTTCCATTGGATCAAAGGAGAGAGAATTGCAATGAAGGATTCACAAGAACATGTCAAAGGGTTTCACCAGCATCTCTGCACTAGTGTCTGCAACTAATCTGCTCTCTCTTTCTGATAAGCCTTGTGAATTTTCTGTTTGGTTCCCGGGAAAATCGGGGGCCTGAACAAAAACAGCCTTCTTCTGATTAAATCCGACTGTGGTAATCAAAATCATCAGCTAGAAAGTCAAACCAAATTCGGCAACGTTTTGGTGAACCAATGGCGAAAACTTATTCTAGGGCAAATCACAAAGAAAATCCATAAGCAATCGTCTAGGGTTTCACCAACTTCTCTACGCTATTTCCTGCGACAAATCTGCTCTCTCTTTGACATAAAGCGATATAAAGCCTTGTTCAAAGCTTTCTGTTTGGTTCCCGGGAAAATCGAAGCCGAGAGAGGAACTTCAACACAAAATCAGAGATTTTGAGAGGAAATACATCGACGAGCTATCCAAACTAACCCTAAAGGTAAAATTTTTCTTCCCCCCCGACATGGACCCAAAGCTTCTCCAGCTCGAAAGCCATCAAAAGTTTTTTTCCCCGGAAAATTTAGCAACTTTAAGATTCAGACATGAGAAAAGGATGTAAATTAGGGAACATTAATTACAGAACAATGAACAAACCTCATGGGGTTCATGGGAAATAGATGCTGCCGTGTAAGAAAACGAATGAACCAAATAGGCAGATTCCCCCATGCTTCAGAGCGGAATTTTCCTCCGATTTCGAGATTTTCCCAGCTCCAGAATCCTGTATCTCTCTCGTCAGCCAAACGGCTAGGATTCGAATTCAAATACGTGAGCTTAATTTTCTTTCCTCTAGTCGTTGAAAAAGGAACTGGAGTTTTCTCTCAAGCCAAACACATGTTGGGAAAGATCTGCAGAATCTGCTTTAGATCTGGGTCCCACACAAGATCTGGGTCCCACACAAGGGATAAAATCAAACCCCAAAAAAAAATATAAAAAGAAAAAATTCAAAAACTTTCGAGGATGGAGATCGTGATTTTAAGACATAAATCCAACAAGAAGAATGGATTTTGTGTTTGGTCGTTGGAATGAAGTGGTTGAGAGCTGAAGCAAATTGGAAATTCTCTGGTGGTAATGTTTATAATCCGATAAAATCGGTACCGAATTCGAGTCATTATTATACGAACGTGCTACTAAGCTATTTTTGCAACTTTTTTTTTATTATATAAAAGGGAAAAATAAAAAGGAGGATAATTTTTTTCTCCAAAAAAAAAATGATAGAAATTTTGCCCAAATTGTGCTCCAATATGATGTATATATCGTACATAGAATTCATGGGTTTCACGTTACTTGCACCAAAATAGGAGAGACTATATTCCACAAATTAGATATTTAAATATTTTGGTTTTGGATGATAAAATATGGTATTTATAGATGTTTAGATTAGGATATAGTTCTTGTCAATTCGGATTTCTTTTTTTTTTTTATAGATTTTATAATCTTAACATTTTCCCGTATTTCACCATGAAAAAATTGGGCAAAACAAGAAAATTTATCGGAATAAAAAAAAATCAACATAAAAAAGAATATATTTATGCTAATGATGAAAAGAACCCCCTTTTTATTTTTAAATCACAAACTGTTTTACAAAAGTCGTTTAGGAGATGAGTAGGTAAACACTGATGGCCAATCTATATATATAAAAGCTTAGGCATAATTTTACTTTTGTCATATAAAATAAAATTATTGAGCTGTCTTCCGCATTAAATATTATAAATTCGTTAGAATATTATATTATTGGTTCGCTTTTTATAATGTGGTGATGGGATAAGGATTGGTTGAAGGATCGACGTTGAGTTCTTTGTGTTTGTATTGTTTCTTTTTTTTGTCCCACCAACGAGACATCTTTGGATTGCAAGTTATGTCTGTAGCCGTTTGGTATAAGCACCCCATCTCACCTTACCAATACAATACCATCCAATTATAAAAAGATTAACTATATAAATTTAGATTAGGACAAAATCTAATAATGTATTTTATATTTGAATTAATAGAATTCAAATGGTATATAAAAAAAATATCAGAGAAAATCGAATAAAAATATGCTTTCTGAATGAACATTTTTAATAAAAATCGAATAAAACTAAAAGCTAATATACTATAAATTTTAAAATTTAAAATATATTGTTTTACGGCCGGTTAAGGTTTTGTGAAAGTTTTGCCGGCTTAATTCAGCCATTTAATTACTTAACCGGCCTGAACAGAAAAAGGACTTTTACAACGGGCCCACTTTTATTTTATTTTTTTCATAAAAAAGGTTCCGTTTTATTACAGTATTGCCATTACTGGAATCCTCTCTTCAAGGCATGTGGGCAAAGCCCAGGTTTGGTCAGTTTGGAGAAGAAACTGGATATAGAGATCCAATAATATTATATATACTCGAATTTATTAGATATGGCCCATAATATTAAAGCCCTACTAATATTATCATTTAAGCAGATATCAAATGGGCCCATGAATAATCTCAGCCCAATAAGAGTAATATCGGCCCGATAAGGAACTAGCCGTTGCGCGTCCTTGTCGATTCAAAAATATACCTGACCGTTGCACCAAATATTCTCCCAAAACTTTCTCAGGAACCAAACGGAGCGCAAGAATGGTGATCGAAGGGGCGCCAAGAGTCACCAACAGCCCTGGAGATGGAACGAAGGGAGAGATTTCTGGGGAGATCGGCCAGGACTCGGAGATTTTCTTCAGCCCCGGATTCAAATCGGTGGCGGAAATGGCCGGTTGGGACGAGGAGGCTCTCCTCATCGCCAGCCTTGTCGTCGAGGACACGCCCGAGCAAATCTCTTCCAAGTACAAGAGACGATCTGATTTTCTGTTCAACACCCCAACGTCTTCTGGATCGAGAAGGTACCGATTCGATTTTCTTTAGGGTTTCTTTCTTCAGATTTCAGTAACGGTGAATCGGTATCCCAAAATCTTATGTGTTGTTGGGATTTTTGGATTTAATGGGGATTTGTTTTTTTTGTTGTTACAGAAAACGGAGAGTTAAGAAAAGCCCTGTTCCCATTCCAGTTGTTGATCTCGATGAAGAAGTAACCAAAAACGAAGGTAATTAATTATGTTCCTGGTCTTTTGCTACTCCTCCAACGCTGGAACCTACACCTTAAAGTTCGGTTTATCGCAGAACTGTAACATCTTGTTTATAAACTTGTTACATCGTATGTCGGGTTTTGTGTTGGCATTTGCAACTTTTCAACTTTATGTTTGTCAAGGCGCCATTATCGTCTATGTCTCACAAAATGCAAAGTATTGACAACCAAAAAACCAAAATGGTATTGAACTTTCTGTGATGGGAAATCTGCAGAGAACGGCAAAAAGGTCCGAGTGACAAAATCGGAGACACAGGAAGAGAAAAGGGTGAGAGAGGATGAGAAGTTGTCTGAGCAGAAGCCTTCAAGTGTAGCAGCCGTAAACGACGTTGTACTTCCGTGCATAGATAAGCTACGAGAAGAACTATCTTGCGCTGTGAGGATCTATCTAATCTTGTGATTGATATGTTGTTTACAAGTATTCGTTTAGGTTTTGAATTCTTGATATGTTTCACAGATTTGCTTGGATATTTGCTTTGAACCGAGTACCACAACTTGCGGACACAGGTAAGTAAACTATTACATCAAGGAATCATTCATATGAACTTCAATGACAAGACTGAATTAGCTAAGTTTCTGTTGTTGGGTTTGGTCTGTAGCTTCTGCCAGAAGTGTTTGAGATCTTCAGCAGATAAATGTGGCAGAAGATGCCCTAAATGCCGGCAACTGATGAGGTAAACAATAAACATTTCTCTTCAATCCAGCCAGATAGAATCATTGATTCTTTAATGCAATGATTCCACAGTTGTAAATTTTAAAATGTACTGATCTCCAGTGAGGTTTTTATTAATAGGAAAATGTTTTTCTATTATAGATAATGAGAAGAATACATCATAATATATAGCAAAATATAATAGAATATTCTAGACATAATATTTAGGGTAAATCATAACAATATTAATGATAATATTCTAAGAATAATATCTTCCTATATACCCCCTCAAGATGAATCATCTATGATGAATTCAATCTTGTTACATAAAAACTGAAAACTGAAATTGTGATCGTATTAAACGAATCATCTTCCATGTGGCGGGGTAGTCCATACTTGAGTTGGTGTTGTTTGATAACGTTTGAAGAGCTTGAGAGTTGTATTCTCAGAGGCTGATGTGGCACGGATGTGCGGCGCATATGCGCGAGTTGGGTTGCGCGACAATGAGGTCGCAGCGCAAAAAAAATTGCGGTGTGTATAGCGGCTAGGCCGGAGAAAAGAAGGAAAAAAAGGGCGCAAAAGCGCGACGCATAATGCGTGATAGTCTAGCAGTGGGACAAGAGAATAAAATAAAAATAAGTGACGTAAATACGTGGATCGACGATCGGAGTTTTTCAATCGAAAGAGGCTAATAGCCATGTTTAAAGAGCTCACAACGGCTAGGGTTGACATCGATAAACGAACGTCGTTAGAAAAAAAAAAGTAGCACATCGGCTAAGGTTGACGTCGATAAACGAACATCATCGTAAAAAAAATAGCACATCGGCTAGGGTTGACGGTGATGAACACCGCCGTCGGGGAAAAAAAAAAGGCAAAATAAATTTAAAACGATACTCAAGGCGATGATACTATTGGATTTAGTATATCGTTGTCATCTTGATCGTCGCTTTCGGATTCGACCAACATCGTTGATGAGAAGAGAAAAAAAAATTAGAGCAAAAACCGAGGCTCTGATACCATAATAGGAAAATGTTTTTCTATTATAGATAATGAGAAGAATACATCATAATATATAGCAAAATATAATAGAATATTCTAGACATAATATTTAGGGTAAATCATAACAATATTAATGATAATATTCTAAGAATAATATCTTCCTATATTTATCGTCTTTAATGTAAATTTCGAACCTTTCTTCAATGGGTATGAACGGACGAAATTGTTAGCCCTAAATAAAAAAGTGTTGTGCCACTCACTCCATTTTCTACATGCAGCAATGGAAGATCATGGACAGTCAACACGGTCTTGTGGAACACGATACAGCTTCTGTTCCCGCAAGAAGTCGAAGCAAGGCGAGCCACAGGAGCTGGTGATTTGAGCTGCAAGAAAACGCCGAGCCCTAGGAACCCTAATTCTTCGCGGCCAAGAAACCGGAACCCGGAAAGGTTTGAAAGAGAGGACCTTTCGAGACTGGTAGTAACACCCGAGGCAAGGGGGAGAGAAAGAAGAAGAGGGGGGGAGGGGAGGCCCAGACAAGACGCTGACGCAGCGTTGGCGTTGCGGTTGCAGCGGCAGGAATTCGCGGCTGCGTTTGGTGACCACCCAAGGAGGACTGCGTCTCTGTCGCTTGCCAGAGCCAACCTCCGAGCTATGGCTTCTAGAGCTGTTCAGACGCAGCAGCGTAGGAGAGGGCAATGATGGTAGATGATGACAATCATTATTATCATCATCAATTCATCATCATCATCATTGTTATCATCATCGGGCTCGATGATTGAATCAGATCCAGAATGTGTTTTGTTTGCCACATGGGTTTTAAAATCATTGAAATCGTTGTGTTGTACCAATCATGCAGAACATTATATAAATTTCTACGTTTTTTTTTTGGCACCGATGAGCAATCTGCATGGTTTATTCCTTGTCATTGAAGATGCCCAACGAATAAATGAATTTACATTAAAAGAATTATTTATTCTTCTAAATAATTTTGGATAGATATCTAAAAATCAACATATATATATATATATATATATGTATATAATATGATGCATTTTTATATGCGTTAACTTAGTCGTACAGTTGTACTGCGAAAGCTGTACAGTACAGATTATAGATGATTGATTCGGGTTGACCATAGACATTTAATTTGGCTCCACGACCTTTGTTTACAAATTCGATCAATTTATGATCCAATTTCTAATCTAACATTCTATATTTTCAACTACAGAGGATTCTATAAAAAAAAATCATATTAGCTGGAAAATTTCAAAGAAGGTTACAATTATTTTCTATTTCGATCAATGATTAGTAGAAATTAAAATTTAATCATGAATTATTTGCTTAATCAAGCCGCCCAAATAAATAAAAAGAATTCACGATTATTATATTAGTATTGTTTCTTCGTTAGTCTTCTATATAAACCTGAAGGATTTCAGAATTCAAATCTCACAAACCAAAGCACCTTTGTCTCTTCTCATTCATCGTAATCAGACAAAACCAGCGTTTGCGTTTGCGTTTTCAACCTTGGTTGGCGATGAGGAAGGCCTTTGTCCAAGTCGCTGTGGCTTGTCTGATCGCGTCGGTGATGGCGACGGCGGTCCTGGCCCACGAGGGGCACCAC
>NW_010961290.1:1271198-1283201 GCF_000463585.1 Tarenaya hassleriana | reverse complement strand
ACAGCAAAGGAGAAGCCAACTACTGAGTTCGTTATATTCGTTGTGTTTTGTTCTGCATCTTGTCGGAAGAACACCATGCATGGCTTCTGGCTAGAGTTTGTCAACATTCGTTATTTTATGTGTCCGATATGATTTATTTGTTGAAGATCCATTACGCGAGCACGAATAACTTTGATACGTTTCAGTTCCATTTTTATAAATAAATCCTTGCATAGTGTTAATGCACAACTCCAGATTTCGATTCAACCATAAAATCTCGGTCCGCTTAACAAAAACCAAATCAGACCAAACCAAACTAAGACCCACTGGTCGAACATATGACGAAGTTTTTGAGTTCAGAAAGCAATCTCTGCCGGAACAAAATTCTCTTCAGTTCAATCTCTCCGAACCCCTACGAATGCCGCCCGACCGATCTGACATAAATCTTGGTCCGATCAGCTTCTAATGCTCTGAGTTTCTGGTCACATTTCCTCCTGGCTTCGACGGGTCCTCGGCCGGACCATGAAAGCAGTTGTCTGTTTGTTGTTTCGGGTTAAAGAATGATCAGTGTCTGTGCGTATGGCTTTTGGTTCGGAAACGGAGATCATTGCCCAGTGAGAGCTTCAGTGCCAATGAGATGTAGCCTATGGCAGCCATAGGGGAGAAGACCTTGTACGGAGCCAAGGCTAGGCCGGAGAGGTAGGAGTAGAAGCCGGCGAGGAGGTAGATGAGACGGGGGCGGAGTTCGTGACCCATTATCGACGGGAAAGATAGCAAGACGCTTGACTCGGGTCTCGAGTTTAGTATGCCGTGGAAGATCACACCTGCACAGAGGGCGGAATCCGCAAACCAAGGGAAGCTCTGCCCCATCCCGATTCTCTGCAATCACATGCGAAAGCTCATCCCGTAAGTTTAAAAGCGTTAACCATATAGTTCGGTGTAAAGTTCCATTGAATCTTGGCACTGGCTAACAGCCAAACAACACACCCAAATCAGTTTTCAGAATCAAAATGTGGAAGCTGGATATTGAAGAGAATATTTATATGTCAGTATTATGTCTGTTTCTGTATCTACATTAGATTAGTTCACTGTTCAGTTAAATCAATATACCATAACCCATAAGCTAACAGATCAGAAACCAAATGCTAAACAGCTTCCGTTGACACCCCTAAGATAATGATATGGGAATGATCAATGGTGGAAAGACGAGTACTGTGATCGGGATGCTGCTTTCCGTTTTCTTTTTTGTGTATTGGTTATGCTAAGAGATAGAATTTCGCAGAAATGAGAGGGAATACGAAGAGAGAACCTGAAACCAAGCGGCGAGAGAGGGGACGAACATAAGCATGGAAAGGAGATGCAACATGAGTAGGCCATGCCTGTGGTTGAAGATCTCAGCCTGTGTCTCGCGAAAAGACTTTTCAGGAAAGCCTAACGCAGAGGAGGTTTTCTTCTCGGAGATGAGATTTTGATCTGATAAGAGGTCCTGTCTAGTTAAGGAATGTCGAGCTCTATGGCTGGCACCGTTTTTCTGCTCAGCAACGGATTCCTTTCTCCTTGATGCCATCACAAAACTACCGGAAAGAGGTGTGGTAGAGTCCATATTAGAGTAGCATTCTATCTAATTCTTCTAATATTACTACATTATTCACGACCAGATTTGGAAGTAAAGAAACATGCTTACCAGGACATGGAACTATGACAGCAACAAGCGTGAGACAATAGGAGTACCAATAGACCCAAGGCCGGATGAACAAAGCATGCCAAGGTAATGGCCACAAGTATCGTAACAAGCATTGTGTTAAGCTTCAGAATCCTGATTGCCTGATTAAACAGAAAAGTAAAGTCAATAACCTGTTCCTGCTGGAAATGCTATAAGAAAAATGGAAACCATTATATGATTTTTAACAGATTAGCAGACTGTTAGAGCCTACAAGGATAAGAATATCTTAAGGACATAAGAGAACCTTTAAGCAGACAAAACTTGAAGCAACTTTGGAAAACCAACGTAGAAACACGAGGCAATAATTTCTCTCCCAAGCTTGGCACCTGCTATGACCGATTCATTGTTTTAGCTATTCCAGGAAGAATCGAGTCAAAAGTATTTTATATGAAAGTAAAGAGATGGGTGGAAACGAGCACATACATTGATTTAAGAGAGGTGTGGATGATGGCCATCACTTGGAATACCAATTTAGAGGCAACAACAAGCAAAATAATGAACCCATTGGCAAACAAATAACAAACCAAGGAGATGACAGTGAAGCTTGCAACTGGAGGAAATGGTTGGACCATTAGGAAGGACAAGAACAAGGAAGTTAAAACAGGCAAAGCTGCTAGATACAAAAACGGAACTGGCATTCTTAAGTTGTGTTCTACAGCTGTGAGCAATGGTGGCACAGCCCGTTTATGGTCCCATTCATGAACTTGCCGCATAAGAGCGAAGAAAATAACAGCAAAGGAGAAGCCAACTATCTGCAAGATCGCATGTCACAGAAACACTAAGTCTAATCCTTAGCAAGAATGAAAGCAAATCCCTTATACAGTAAATAACCAAATATAAAGGTAATTGATTAAGAAGATAAAAACCTTGTTAAACGATTAAATACGTGAAACACGCACTCGTGCGAATGTAAAATTCATATATCTGACGCTGAAGGTCAAATAGTAAAACTACCTGAGGACTGTATAAAAGCAAAAATCTGCTGGCCATCGCATGAGCAGATACTTGAATACCAGCAGTATATGAACAATGAGGATCAACCTGTAGGAGGATATGTCAAGAGAAACATTTCAGTTTTTGTTTTAGTGAGGACATTACGACCTCAAAGACTAGCCTTAGGTTGGAGACTTCTAACCAGAAGCATAACGGTGGTTTTCTCAGAACTCCGAGAAGAACTCCAAAGTGCTGGTGAAGAATCAACAATTATTGTCTCACTGAAAAGATTTGGAAAGACATGAAGTCCTGATGCAGAATCCCAGGCAAGGGCAACAGGTGGGAAGCAACGCAATTTGCAAAGCTCTGAAATAGAACGAGATAGAGTTAGTAAATGGTATAAAAGAGCAAGTAGTTTTTTCTTTATGATATGCGGAACGAACACATATGTGATTTCTCATCCATGTTCACAATATTGAAGATCAAACCATTAGAAGCGATGTACCATACAGATCCCGAAAAGAGTACTAAAAGCAGACAAGAAAAACCACCAAATAAGGTTCTCTAGAATCAACAGAGGTTTTTGAATCCTTACTTTCCTTGTCCAAGTCTCCACTCTCTCCATCGGGGAGACCAGTAGTTTTGATTCCACATCCGGCAGTCTTCAGGGACAGAGTTATGGGCAGAAGACCTAAGCTCATAGCAAAAGATAGATTGTACACTAGAGGGTGGTCTTCCTTCAACAACAAATTCTGCAGAAAGGTATTCCACAACCAAAAATCAGTCAGCCAATACTTCATTAGCTTCATTTTCCAGAAGCTAATTTTGAGCCTATTAGTAATACATTCTCACTGAGACTTCAACCCTATTTTGACCAAGAATGAGACAAGCGAAGAATTGAAGTATTGCAGACTAGACCTTCGGCCAGTAGGTCGATAGAAGCATCGATTGAGACGAGACCTCCATGGCTCCTTCTTCAGGATTAAAGAACTGCCCAACTGCCATAGAAACAGCCGGAGGAGGCCTGCCAGAAACTGTCTGAGCAAGAGAAGATCATCAGTTTCAGTTGCATGCTTTCGCTTCCATTGCATTCAATAGAAACTCATTCGGTATGCTTAAATTTGAGAAGACCACGAAGTAATAGAGGGTGAGTAAATACTTGACGAGGCGCAACTGAGATAGTCAAGAATCTGAACCCACGCATATCTTCAGGTCCCAGCCTCAGTACAGCAGTTGGAGGAGCTTGCTCTGTCTGACTCCCTGGTTCCAACTAATAAACAGGTCCATACAGAGAAAGCTAATCAATGACAATGCTTACCCAATCTGTGTTCATGACAATTTGAATATATCAGGCATGAAAACCATTCATTTTGGGTGTGTTATAGGCATTTAAAACCAGTGTTGCTTAAAATAACTTTCCAACAATTCTTTGGCAGATGAGAATATAGTGTTACCTGTGTTGGTGCAGGGCCTGATGGAACGAGAACCATTCTTGAGGTAACCTCCACCATCCTTTGACAAACCGGTAAATCTGAATCTGATTTCTCCTTCTCAGGCCATAAATGAAGTCTCACTCCGGAACAAGGTGCAAGATTTGTAACAAAGACAAAGTGGCTCATTCCATTTGTCCCCTGCACATACAGAAACTGAATCATGAGAGATTGATCTTGATGTACTCCTGTAAATAATAGCACTAGGGACAGTTACCAATGATTCAATATCCAGCCAACGCCGTCTCCCATCCATCGCCAAAATAGTAACTGTGTTCGTTTGGATGTACAGATCCCTGTCAAGAGCATCATCCCTCCAATCCATTGGACAAGAAGGTTTATGTGCTACAGAGCCTGATATAAAACACAAAGCATTGTCATGATCTAGAGGAATATCCGTATGTGCAAGAAATGCAAATGCTAACGAAAGCAATGCATCGAAGTAATAACTGCCTTGAAAATTGTTTCCTAAGAAGACCCGGTAGTTTTGTATATTTGTATTATCTGACAACATAACACCAATTAACCGAGAGAAATAAATGACCAAAGCTCGACATCCTTATAGCTTTAATACAAGGAAATTTATCTCCCTTCCTCAGTGGCTTTTATTTAAGAAAATTAAATTATATGTGGAGAAGTACAATTAATACCCTTTGAGGCCAAGACGGGTATCTCATGAGACAACTTCGTAGGTGTCATTCCATTGAAACTCTGTGCCAATGCACTTTGAAGCATCCTTGTGAACATCCAAAGTCTCTTTCGAGTATCAGCAATAGGCTGCCCTGTTTTTGAGTCTACCAAACTAAGAAGTGTATGTGAAACCTGCATAATGCATGCATATCTTCAGACTTTTGAATGGCGCAACATTCTCCAGATTGATAATGAGAAGCTTTCTACCTACCTGCACAACCAACTGGTTACACCACAGTATAGCTTGGTGTTCCATCGATAGCCACACGTTATTCATGCTTGTACTACTTATCATAAAGCCATGAGTAGGAGGGACAATGCCATCAAGTGATTCTAATTTCGATCGCACCTGAGGCCAAAAGTAAAAGTTTGACTTTAAGAACACAAACATGTCTCATCTCATTCAGGCTAACATGCTACTGTAGAGAGCTCCGTAATGAAAACAGTTGAGCACATTAGCAGAAGAACCCAAATACGTGTAGATGAATATGGACCTGATAATCATTGTAACCACCGGAAATGGACACAACCACCACTTGAGATAGTAATGGGTCAGAGACATAATTTCCACCTGAAGATGTCTGAACTTCATAGCCCTTTTTCCATTCTCGATTTACTTGGGCAAAGTAGTGTCCCAAGGATGGCTGCAAAGCCAGAGGAGGTGATCTGGATAAAATTTTAAATACATAAAGACCTAATAAATTTATTTTGGAGAGATATCTATTACTCATAGAGGATGCTTACTGGTGTGGGCTTGAGAGTGTTAGAATGGTCTGCACAGCAGATTTATGCAGATGAGGATGGATTGCAGCAGCTCTAGCAACAAAACCTCCCATAGAATGCCCAACCAATATCACACTACGCGGTAAATTACCAGATGCAGCAGCCCCTTCTCTTTGTCTGATATCATGAGATTCCTTATATTGCTCGAGAATCTGCAGAGAAGAAGAGAGCGATAACAAGGGATTGAATAGACAAAGCATCACTTGAAAATTTGAACTTAGAGCAGAGATGTTTTGTCATGCCTTCTGAATGAGCTTTGCCAAATGAAATTTCCAAAAAAAAAAAATGTGTGCAATCATAAGAGCAAGCTTGAGCCAAAATCATGGGGTAAAGCCTTTTAGAAATGAGCTATTTTTTTTCAATATATTGCAGGCAATGAGGTCATTCAAGAGGAGCATACGGCATTTGACAAATAAAAGCTCAAATCACATTGATCACATGAGAACTTGGAAATACGATTTTAGACAGTTCTGAACAGGGTCGGAGACATGTAGCACATTCTTGTAATATACTACCACTCTAAATGCTTTATGGAAAATGAAACAAAAATCAAGCCATACCTTATGAATGGCATATACGACATATTCAGTGTGCTCTTCGAGTATGCGGCCATCCATTGCAGAATGTTCACCTTCAAGATCCACTGCAAACCAATCTAGTCTATTGGTGTACTGATTAGGCACTTCATAGTTGACTGTGTCCATGTCTGCACTACCCTCAGTCTGTAGAAAAGCTTCCTGGTAAAATGTATTCTCGAATGGACCCCCTTGGAAAGCTCTATCAGATTCTGCTGCCAGAGATCTGACCTGTAATAACAGCAATACAACAGACAGGGCCAATGAGAAATCTGGCATGTGCAACTAGGAGATAGATTCCCTATGGTAGAGAGACAGTAACATAATTTTTCAGTTCAAGAAACAATTTACCCTTACAAATGGCATGGAGACTGCTAATTAGGAAATTCCTAGCTTTCTACTTATTAACTGTTAAACATTCCACTTATAAGTTATAACTGCACCATGCAGTAGAAGAACTAGGAACCCGTTTCTGTGTATCGAAACTCAAGAAAGAAGAGGGTGTCTTGCCTGCTTGTAGCTACCAGCATTGCCCGGGATGAAAAGAACGGGAACTCCACTGAGCTTCTTGAGGTGCTCCTTAAAGTCAATCCTCCTCCAGCCTTCATGGTAAAGATAGAGTCCATATCTTCCAGAAGGTGCATTACCCATCGAGGAAATGGGAATATAAATGGGATACATGTAAGTCATAATACAGCCATTCTTGATAGGCTTTAGAAGGCCGTACAAAGCTGCAATACCAATCCATGCAGCTAAAATCACAACACCAGCTATCCTCAGCTTGGGACAGATGCCTTGAGCGGCCAAAGGAAACCTCAAAGCCCGCATTTCAACCGTAGATGTCTACTCAGCGGCATGCCAAAGCAGCGCCCTTCCAAGGACCCGGAATTTGGCTGAAAATTAACAGACCCATTTGATCAGAATCACCATAGTACAAATAGAGAAACCATAAGCGGAAGTACCACTTCATGCACCTAATATAGAAGGAGAACTGCAAACTGAAACAAAGGCATTACTCGCTAGATCTCTCACCACTACAGTTGTTGTCTTTATTTAGCAATACTAACCAAATTACACAGAAGAAAAGATGAAGCTATCCAAACCCAGAAGAAGCTAACTAGGAAAAAAAAACGATTTAAATAGGATTCCAAAATTGAGTAAAGAAAGCAATAAATACTCATTAAGCAACTTCGAGGAAAGTAACAGTTCCTCGCTGGATCTTGCCATTTATGCCAAATCAGTAGCTTAATTTGGTAACTTGATCCGAGTTTTAGTTGCTCAGACGAGGCAACAAAGAGGAAAAGAGAGACAGGAGAGCCAATGATGACCGAAACTAACCGACAGCAGTAAGCCGAGAGAATCGATGGATCTGCCGGAAATTTTGTTCCGCCGGTAAACTCGCCGGGTAAAAAGGGATCGGACACGGTGAGAACGAAGTGCAGCCGATTCGCGGTCCTGCAGATGAAATTGGAAAGTATGTACTAAAATGGAGATCCAGTGCCGTGGAGCCGGGTCCGGGTCCGGGTCAAGATACGGGTCTGGTTCATCTAGGTTGGACACAGGGTATTAACGGGCTATGCTGAGATTTTATTGGGCCGTGGTCGCCATGAATACATTCAACCTATATACATATATAACCACAACATCACTCAAAGATCAAACATTGAATCAAATCTACAAAATACATGGACTTTTTATAAATGGAGAAAGTTGAGTAATACACAAAAATGGTGAAGAAGAAGACGACTTTCATCTCAACAGAGCAACACAACACTAAGACTAACTCAAGAGAACCTCTCGCATGTCTTACATGTGAAACTGCATAAACGATTTCAGACAAGCGAGGAACGATCATCCCCTGTTTTCCGACCAGCCCTTTTGTTCTTCCTCTCGCCGGAGCTAGAGAGAAAAACCTCCCGGAAAACCAGGTTTCCTGATTTCACCTTTTTGTTCTCATACCTCGCCCGGTTTTCAGATCAGCCCTTTTGTTCTTATACCCTGGAGGAGAAGCTAGTACGAGAACTCATGGCCGCGGAGAGAGATGTACTTCTTGACCCAGATGGCAATGTCTTCTGCGCAGGCCTGAGCCTGTGGTGTCCTCAGAAGCATGTTGAGCGTGGCAAATTCGTGAACCGCGTCTTTGTACTCTAAGACCGGAGCGTCTACATTTACCTTCCTCAGCTCCTCTGAGTAAGCGATGGCTCGGTCTTTCATCCAGTCGTGTTCTGCAACGATGGTTAGTGTAGGTGGCATTAGCTTGAGGGGTGGGCCTCGGTCAGGGACGAGTGGATTGGCAGCCGGGTGGTCCAGGCTGAATTCTTCCTCGGGTAAGAAGAGCTTCCAGGCGAGAATGCACATGGGCTTGTCATAGAAATAGGAGTTTGCGAGTTTGATCTCGGATTGGGTGGGAATGGAGCCGATGAAGAAAGGGTACATCAGAACTTGGGCGACAACCTTGACGGGGTCCAGCCGCCGGCCTGCCTCCACGGCTTTACGAGCTACGTAATCCGCTATGTTGGCACCACAGCTCACCCCAAGAAGCACACATCTGAGTTCCGACAAGAACAAGTCACACAACAGTAACATGATTTGATTTCTCTTGAATCACATGCAAAGCAACGACCTTGAAAAATTAGAGAAAAAAATCTTAAAAAAAAGGTAAAGAAAAGTTTGTGGCTTCAACAGATAGAACCATAATCAGAAATTATTGCGACTAATACTATGATGGTATCTAATTTCTTTCTCCTTGGAAGTTCCTAGAAGCCAAAAAGGACAACACCCATCTAGAAAAAATCGGTTGAATCACATGAAAGCAATGATCTTTAAAATCTGAAAGATGTTATAAGTGTGATATAGAAGCATGTATTTCACACAACTGCAGCGTAAGTAACCAGAAAATATTGATTCAAGTGCTCGGCTAATATCTAGTTTTCTCGTAATCTGAAAAGGATGGACATGATGCAGACCTACACACGTATTATAGACATGATACAGACCTACACCGGCTCGTAAAGAGATGAAAGAAAATGTGATGAAATAGCATCGGAAGTTACAGACATCAATGCCAACAACAAGCAATCATCGTTAAACCAAATACCAATCCTTGGTAGATCACAGACCAAACATCGGAAAACCACATTCAGCTTAACAATCTACGGAAACCAAACACGAAAGACTTTCATTAATCCAATTCTACACCTACCATCAGTAGATCACAGAGGAAACATCCGAAAGCATGTTCTAAACATATTTAGACTAAAGGTTAGAATTTCAGCCAGAGAGCAAACATTGAAACACACACGCACACATTCACATCGACAAAACCGCGATGGTTCTAACTCTAATCCTCCAATTACTTCATCATCCTTTCTTGATGATACACTTGTCTTTCCTACAGATACTGATCTCGTTCACTAGTGCCATCCATCCTCGTACCACCAGGAACGCAGTCTAAACTACTTGCTTAACACGAATTGAATTCCCACAATGCAAGTGATCAGACATTGTTACATACCTTGAAGGATCTCCATGAGCCGCAAGCCAAGGCTCCACCATTGATACACCGAAAGCATCCACTATATGCTTGTTAGCCTCCGATTTCTTTAACTCCGTCCCGAGTCGTTGCCGAGAGCTTCCCATCGACTTGTTGCACTCTGCCAAATTTGCTTGCTTCCCGAGCCAGTTCAACACCTTGAGCCCGTCCTCATACGCCGAAGGGTACCGATTCTCGGGCGCAAGCCGATACCCGACGGCCAAAACAATGACGTCGCAGAGCTTTGCCATTCTTCTGCAGAAGGAATCATTGGCCACTGAGTCATTGCTCCCACTCACCCATCCACCACCGTGAAATTGCAACATCACGGGGAGTCCCCGGCAGTTCCCCGCCGACGATGGCGAGTACCCTCTGTACGGTTCGGAGGATCTCGCGCTGAGAGCCTCGTCGGTGCTGCAACCGTAACTGTTCCTTCTCGATTCCTCTTTCGCAGAGGAGAAAATGTTTGAGGAGCCGAAGCTGTTTCTTCTGGAGAGATCTGATCCGGCGAGGTGATGGTGATTTGGGCGGGAATTTCGCGGCTTACCGGAAACATCCGGCTCCGGCGGAGCGAGAGCGGATTCCGGCAAGAAGATCCGAAGGGAGAGAGAGGTTAACGGGTCGATGTGAATGTCCTTGGTTGCGACGCCATCGGTGAAGGACGGGTTCGGAGCGGCAACGGATTCATCAGGTCGGGTCGTGACGCCGAACGGATCCGACGAGGACTCATCACCGGAGCCGGTGGATTGGATCTGATTCTGCAAACGGTGCTTCAACAGGAACTTGAAGAAGACACTGTAGAGCTTCACAGCTACACTCGGCATTTTCCCACGAACTCTTCAGCAACGTTATTGCAGAGACTAGGGATCCATGGATGGAGGAAGCATATGAGAGGAAGGTGGGAATTGCATTGAATTAGGGTTTGTGGAGACGGAGACGAAGATAGCTTGAATCTCAGAGTTTGAATCGAGGTGAAAGACAAGACAGGCGTAAAGAGAGACAAATCAAGAAAGGGGCTTAGGTGGGAAGAAGATGAATCAACAATTTTCAACTTTTCCGAAGACAATAATATCATTTATTTTTAAGCCTTTTTTTTCCACCTTAATTCAATATTCTTTTAATTACTTTTAAATATGCTCTTATTTAATTAATACAATTTCTAAATTACCGCCACAGTACAACAAAGAGGGAATAATAACCCAAAATAAAAACAATGATAAATTGAATTCACATAAAATTGAAAATTCAATACTCTTCTAAAGATAACAAGGAAATTTTAAAAAAAAAAAACACTTGTGTTATCCAAGCAAATACAAGAGGCCAATACTTCTTCTACCTCAAACTACAACGTTTCAACACACACGCACACACATACTGGAGTTGACAGTGAATCTCTTAGTCTCTCGGTCTCGGCCAGAACAGATCAGTTCAAGTACGATAACATTAGATGCATTGTCCGAACGCGAAGGGGGGAGGATTGATCACTAGTGCTCCATCAAAGCGGCTTCGGTTTCTGACAGAGGAGCTGCAGATATATGAAGTGAAAGCAAAAACATCATTTAAAAGCTAATGTTGCACTGATATGTCGCAAATCCTCATGGTTACTAAAAAACTACGACCGCTTTCTGAAATCTTTACATGATACAGATTACCGAAATAAACCCTAATGCCCGGGGAAGAAGCTTCTGTAACGACACCAGATAAGATGGTCTTAAGATCCGGGGAAATGCCTAGGAAACATCAGAACACTCCGAAATAATCTGAGTTTGTGCATCAATGGGCACTAAACCTAGATTTTGATCCCTGAAAGATATGGGTACTACCCTTAACCTATGTGGACCTAAAATGAAACCTAGGAGTCCAAAAGTGTCATGAATGGGAAAGATTAACATACCTAACAAGTCTTCATATGCATCTGATAAGAGGGTCGAGTCCATTAGCAAGGGTGGAGAGAAGACTTGATCATGAGACTCTTCTTCGAGGTCATAGAATAGTTGCTGCCCATCTGAAGCCACGCTGTTTGAACCAGCGACTGAAAGAAATCCGTTTCCATGATCGTAATCTTTAAACGAATCCAGATCGTCAAATGTGTCGGGTATATCACTGTACTTGCTCCGAATATTGTCGTCTGAGACAAGGGATTCAAGCAATGAGGGCTCACTCTGGGAAGTATATAGCCTTGTGCTCCTGACTGAAGGCCCTTTGGTTTCTGGGGGAATACGGGAAAAGCCGGCTGCTGAAAGAGGTACGAAATAGTGTTCAGACTCGTCGGATTGGCTGTCTCGTGATGATCCTGCT
>NW_010961290.1:1268174-1271163 GCF_000463585.1 Tarenaya hassleriana | reverse complement strand
CCTGCTGAAGACGGAATGTAAAGAGCTGCTTCTCTTACAGATCTCTTCAGGTTCTGGACAAAAGAACCATTGCTATCTGAAACCAAAACTAGAGTTTGAATCAGAAACAGCACATTGACATTTGTCATGATATCACATTGATCAAGACTGTTTATAGTTTATGAACTCCCTCCCCCAACAAGCCAATGTTCCAAAAAGAAAAATCTATAAATGGGCTTGTTGTCATTGTTATTAGCCTAGCATGAGGTTGATCAAACAAATGCCAAATCCTATTGCCCATGATAGAGAATATTGTTGTCAAGCAAGAGCCACCTACGTAAGACGAACCATACATAGTAAATTTATCCAATGTAACAAAATAGCATTGGCTGGCGGCTACAATGGTACCAGTCAACGGGTTGAAAGAACTGGCATAGCCATCATATGCATGGATTCCATACCATTTGGCATCAAAACCGAACGTCACATAGAGATCCGCTTTAGAAAAGGAATGATCTGAGCAACAGTTATTGTTCGTTCTTGAGTTACGATATGGAATGGTTGATGACTTCTAAACCAATGGGATCATTGAGTTGCCTCCCTTCCAAAGTGGCTTTCAGGGAGGAAAATATTAAATGAATGGGTACTTGCCTAATATGGACAGGATTGGTTTCATCCTTTCCCTGATATAATAATCATGACATTTGATGAAATAGGAAAATATGGAACAAACCTGGTAAGTTGTTTGTATGTGGTGGTTCTGTAGGGTTCTTCTCAGTCAAGCTTTCCATTTTGTTGATCTGAGGAGCCAAAGCATGCCGTTTTTGTGCATTTCCTCCTTTTCCAGAAGAGGTAGGAGTTGAACTGAATAACTGCGGAAGCTTTAGTGTAGGACTCGCTGAGACCTTCTCGAGCTGAACATTAGACATTTTGGAGGTCAAATCAGCAATATCGTTCGATACACCATCCTGTATTACAAGAGAAAAAGTGCAGATAAGCATCTCAAAGAATGTAATGTACGGTGGCTGGGAAAGAAGGACGGGTTCGGAGCGGCAACGGATTCGTGGCTTGACTGTGGCTTCTTGTGACTGGAGGTAAGGTTGGGGGAAGGCTATTAACTTTCTCTGTACACTCTGCTATTGATTTTTGTATTGCTGGAGCCACTTCCTTCAATTGGTTGATGAGTACCTGCAAATAGAGTGCGATCAATTAAAAGAACACATTACAAATCGAACTATTTAATATTGGACTAGTGATGCAAAACAAAGGTTTTATGAGACTGTTCAAAGGGGTTGAAATCTAGCAGATACGCCATGTCATTTGATAACTGCATCCATCTAGAGAGACCTTTCATTAATACCAATCTACTATGCTTTGTTTTAGGATCTCGTTAATTAGTATTTCGACCTCTGGTGTCTGATACCAAATAGAATGTCTGTTTCAAAATCTAACACAACTCATAGGAAAGGAGACTTCTTTCATCTAAGCCATTCAAAAAAGCATCTGTTGTGATAGATATCAATTGGTTATTTTCCTTCTGAAGTTGCTCTTCCACAGTTGCAGAAAACCAACTTCTATCAGAAACAACAATGACAGATCTCATATTAACCTGAAAGCTAGCTAAGTGTTGTTGATGCTCAGCCAAAGTGGCAGCTAAAGATTCCGCATGCCCACTTGTACCACCATCATGCTCAGTCCGTAAAATATCAGGACCTTCCCCATCGTTTGCTTTTGCCTACAAGATGTATCCGGACAATAATCAGCATTACTCTACAAGAAGACATCAAGAGATCTTCCAGAATGGTATGGAAAAAACATTTTCAGCAAAAAGAACACGGAAAACATACCAGGAGAAGGGACTGTTTATGGATACGCTGTAATGCGTGAGTCCAGCGCCTTATGATTTCTGCTACATCGACTGTCTGGTTGACCCTTCCACATCTATCATCTATCCGAGATAGTGTTTCATCACTTGCTTGAGAGTTTGGTGAATCGAAACTGTTTATTCCCTCCCCATGCATGCTCACATATGATCCATCACTGAGTTCTTTGTCATCTGTCAGTGCTGAAGCTGGATCATCCGACTGGACAGAGAGTAAGTCCGCACGAGGAACTTGAGAACTCTGATCCATCGCAGCAAGCAGGGCTGACCCAGAAATTCGATACCTGCAGATCAAACAAAAATCAAAGCTCAGTGTCTGGATAGATGAAATTCAAAAAGTAATCTTAGAGGAGGTCAGATACCTGTGCTCCCTATGAGCTATCAAATCCTCAATGGGACCTGATGCAAGAATTTCATGCTGGCCTGGAGAAGTAACAAAAAGCGAAACCAAAAACTGTATAATTTCTGTGTAATTCCAGAAACCAGGCATTCTCGCCTTATCAAACAGAACAGCATATCAATGTACCTTTGCGAGCCATTATAGATTCCCATAAGCGAGTAGCCTTTGCCACTAAATGAGAATTCTGACTAGAACTAGAGACAAGGTCATCCCACAATTCTCCTTCCTGCTTGACTTTGTTCCTCAAATCATTGAGTTTTTCTAGTTCTTGTTGCAAGTAAGCCTGATAACCAGCAGGGAAAAAAGATGCATTGTGTACAGCACAATACCAAGTGTGAGAAGACGACTACCTGAATATCGCTCGGCAAAAAAGAATTTATAATAAGTGCATTTACCTCTTCAGCACAAAGACCACGGAATTCTGCAGTCATCTCATGGGCTAAATTAGACCACATAGCTTGTCTCTGAACTGCAGTCTCTGCATTTTTTAGAAATCGCCGGCGCTCAAGTGCTATCCGGGCCTGTTTATTACATGTGGAATCATATGAAAACACATTAACATTTTACTTCATGTACTAGTTTCAACAAGGTTCTTCAGAAACCAATTAAAAGTAAAACAGGAACCCATGAATAAGCGATACCTTGGTTACAGGAAGCAGCGTAGCTGCATGTGAAAAGGATACATCTGTCAGAGAAGCAGGCAGAGGGTTGGAAGCCACATCAGCAGG
>NW_010961290.1:1224572-1268063 GCF_000463585.1 Tarenaya hassleriana | reverse complement strand
GGTTGTTGAGAATGTCCGCCTATGAACTTCTCTTAGAGCATGCAAGGAAAGTTGCCATAAGAGCTCCACGAATCTGCAACAAACGTGATAGGTTTAATCAACGTTTTTAGATACCACGGCATCTATTGCTGAAAGGATAGTACTGAGCACAGTTTTTAAGGATACCCAGAAACTGCTGGCTCCTGGTAACAAGAAGAGGACATTGTCCCAGATAAAAATCACAAAGATCCTACCAAAAGGAATCAGAAATGACTAACAAGCCCAAAAACGATGTTTTAGAGAAGCTAACCTGATACTCATTGGATCAAACACTACAAATATTCATATTACATTGACAAATGCATCTCACACTTGATCAAAACCAGTTTTATGGTGATAAGTACGAAGAAACAATCGATAGGTATAGCAGTTTAGTCGCAACTAACCTTGGTCCACAGCAAGTAGCTAGGGATGAAACCCTCGAATTACTCCTTGGTAACGCCCCTTGGGTTTCAAGCTCGCTGATAATCCCTTGAACAACCTTCAAAAGCACAATTCAATGGGTAAGTGACTCGGAGTTCAAAAGGAAGTAGCATGGTACTGTTCACATAACCAGCAAGGACATCTAAACTATCAAATTATGTGAATAATCGAAGTTTTCCTTCCATCTACCTTCCGGAAATCGCGAGATTGAGCGGAATCGAAAATTGGCCAGACCTTATCGAAATCCTGCGAGATCGAGACAAACCCAAATCAAATAGGGAAACGAAATCCGACAGATCAAACTCCAACAGCACCTCAAGGAACACCCAAAAGCACCAATCACTATGTTCGACACCCAGGATCCAAACCCGATTTTGTAAAAGTAAGCAAGACATAAAGACACAGACGAACTCGGAAAAATCGTACTTTCGCAGACTGAACGGGCCCTCGAAGCGAGGATAGGATGAAGTAGAGAAGCTGTTCTCCGAGCTTCGGGTTCGAATGGCGGAACGACCCGACTCGAGGCGTGCCGTTGGAGCCTCCGGGCCCGATCACGGACGGATCCAATCCTAATAGCAAACAGTTGGTGTACATTGCGCTCTCCAGCTCCAACTCTCTCTCCTTCTCTCTATCCATCGTCATCACCACCGTCTTCGATCTTCTTCTCTTCTCCCTCTCTTCCTCGTCTTCAATGGCTTTTTTTTTCTTATCAAAATTTCCCCTTTTTTAAATCTCGATCGAAATGTTGTTTCCAGGGACTTTTTAAAAACAGGTCCTTGAAGATATGTAAATTGTGAAATCACTACCTTAATCGGGGTCATACTGTAAATATGTAGAACTAAGTGGTTCATTGTTTAATATTTTGGACTTTATCGAGACGTAACGTCAGTTGATAAATATTGGGGATTTTGAATTTGGAGATCACAAGGTGAATGCTAACGTGCGCTCACGGCGTTGTTACCAAATCGTAGTGCGCCACGTGTACTAGTATGGTGCAAATTGCCAGTATTACCGTGGCGTAACAAATTCGGGTAATTTTTAGCGTAAAACTCAAATTATATATTTATAGAGTTAAAAAAAGTATTTATTTTTGGACCATTGGAAAATAATACATGTTAAAAAGTTGTACAAACTCAAAAAATACATTAAAATTGTATATATTCCGATTCCAAAAATGCTAACGAAATTAAAATTGTCCGCAAATTTAAAAACTATACAAGGGGAAAAGAAAAAAAAACAAAAAAAAATGAAATATTGAGAAGATAATGGCATCACCTATTAATAATTTAACTGCTTTTATTATTATACTCAAATATTCAGATTCTAAATATTAAAAACATATTGTTCTATACATATCGTCTTATACATATATATATATATATACATATATGAAATTTATTGAATGCGCTGATAATAACAAACTTCTGAAATTTAGATTTGTCATTGTGCGACAGAGTGGGTAAATTTAATTGAATATTTACAATTCGTATTGTTATTACTGAAATTGCAACGTCTGTCCGCCAGTCAGTTTTCAATTTTATATAATAATGCCATGTTATCTACATTATCCTCATATTTGGACCAACATGGTACATTGTATGTGTACCTATGACTCCGCCTTATATATAACTTGCAAAAACAACTATGAACTACATCAATATAGTCTGGCATACAATTGAATGAAGATAATTAATCATATTCAATTTGATACAAAGTGTAATAGATATGATTTTTAAAATAAAATTTAAATATTAAAAAAACATAAAATAATATAAAATAATCATTTTTATTTAAAAAAACAATTCAGTATAAATCTGAATCCAAAAATTTACCTAAAATCAGATGATATCATTTTTCAAAAATAAAAAACTTAAAAGCTGAAAATAATAGACCATGTAATATCAATCCTTAGTTAAAAAAAAATATTGGGGTTATTAGATTAATATAACAAAAAAAAAGTAATAGTATATTCGAAGTCTCGTGGCATTAAATATATACCAGCCATAAAAAAAACATTTTAAGCATATAATATTTTGCGTATATTATATTTCCCTTTTTTCTGGTAACTTGAGCACCAATTGTTTAAATCCACAGTGTAGCTTGGAAGCAAATCAAATAATTATTGCCACAACATACCATTTTGAAAAATTTGCCTAAAGAATGCAAATGATTATGCTCTACGATTTTTTTTATTTTCCAGATAAATCGCAGAAGAGTTCGGATTCGGTTCGGTTATATTCATGTTCAATTATTTTATTTATAGAAAAACTATAATCATTCGATTTTTATATATACTTCGGTTCGATTCGGTTTTTGTTGTAACTAAAAAATTTATTTTTCAAAAAAATTATCGATTTTTTCAGTTATTTTTTTAATTGATTCTGTTCGATTCATTTTTTGGTTTTAAATTTTTTTTTATTTTTTATATAAGTTCAATTTGATTCGATTCGACTATTCGGTTAATAACCAAAATGTTCACTCTAACAAGATATTCGGTAATAACCCAAATATTCACCCTAGAGAAATCTTTTTGGGTTCGGATGATCCAGGCCATAGTTTAGGGCTCAAACTGTTGTTATTAGCAAATTCGAAGAGAAAAAAAACTTATAAAACACAAAGACATTGGTTCATATGACTAACTTAGTTAAATAAAAAAAAAAAGAGAATTAAAATTTGGCAGTTAGACCGAAATATTGGCCGTGGCTGGCTTTTCTGTTAGACCGTAATCTTTGTTTATAGATTTCATTTATTAAACAACGATTAATTTAAATAATTTAACTTACACGAGGAAACTCTTTTGTAATTTATAAAATATTGGGGTCAATGTCTAAACGTTTAAATATTTTGTCCTCTCTCGCGATTTCCGAAACTAGGGCGCGTTTATACACACGGACTCGAGTATATCGACGGTGACCGCAGTGAAGAAGCAAAGAATATCGGTGTGATGTTTGTAGATGGTTCTTCGCCACTGACCTTGAAGCGAAGACGGCTCTCAATCATCGATCCCATGGAAGCTGTTTCAGTTCAGGTAATCACTTGCTTCTTCTCTTCTTTTTTTCCCCTTTCCATATTGGGTTTGCTTGATCTTGATTCGGATTTCTCGCTTCGAAATTCAAGCTAATTTCGATTAGGGTTTGATGATAGCAACGGTAGTTTGGAGTAAAATCGATGTTCAGGGTGAATTCTGGAGGCATTAGGGGATGGTTTTTGAACGATCTCTTACCTTTTTTATATCGGATTCGATCGTATTCTGAGTAGTTTATGGAATCAGGCTAAAGCTGCTGCTACGAGAGAAAAATTCGGGAGAGAACTTCGCGTTTTTGAGACTCCAAGCGCTTCTCAAACGCCAATTCAAGCTTCCATTGCTGGTAAGAACATGGGAAATTAAATGGAGCCTTTTCTGATTCTTCGTTGAAGAGTCTCTCTTTCCCTTGATGTTTCTGAAACTGAGACTTATTTGTATGATTTTCTGGGATTCAACAGAAGAGGAGTCTGATGAATTCTACGAGCTTACACCTGAAGATTATTACCGGCTTTTGGCCACTAAGAAAGATGGTAAGACATTGTTCAGTTTCTCTATATAAGCCTTTTTTTCTGCTCTGCAGGTTCAAGAATGCTATTGTACATGTACTCCTATCCTATCAATGGCCATCCATTATCTGAATCATTTGTTGATTTTGGAAATCGTGTTTGTTGTGTGTGAATGGGTGGCTTGTCTCTATTTCCCCCTTTAGGATCCAGACACAAATCTCTTGCCCAGCCATGAAGAAAAATGACATTGCATACTGTTTGTTTCTTTCATACTTGGACTTGGTTAGTTCATCTGATGTTTAAATGTTCGATAGATAAATTCTTGAAGACCAGAAAACTACGAGAAGCAGAAGAGGCTGCTCGTCGATCTAAACTGACAAAGGTCCTTACACTTTCTATCTCATATCTCATGCTTTGAAGTTGTTTAATCCTGTAAGTTATTCATTCATGAGAATTGATATGCGTAGGCTGTAATCCGGGTTCGTTTTCCTGATAATATCACATTGGAGGTGAAGTTTCATCCAGCAGAAACAATTCAATGCTTGATTGATCTCCTCAAAAGAGTTGTCGCTCATCCAGATATTCCTTTCTACTTGTGTATGTTTCTCTTCTTGTTCACTGATTTTACATTCTTGATGCGATAGAAAAGAAACCCTAACATCCCATCATTCTGCAGATACGACTCCTCCCAAGAAACAGATAAAAGATTTCTTGCAGGACTTCTACTCTGCTGGTTTCATTCCTGGAGCAATTGTCTACTTTGCATACGATCTGTCAAGAGGTTGGTTTTGTGTCTTTGGTTTCCATATAACAAACACATCAAAGATACTATTTCATGATTCATTGGACTTTCTATTCTCTGGTAAAATGTGATACCCATGGCATGGTAGTTCACAAATCAGATGTATACGAGCCAAAAAATTACCCCGAGAATTGTATGGCAAACATACAAAAGAATGGTTTTATCGGTGAAAGTAACGAAGATCATGCTAATTAATGTTCAGGAAATTATAACCTTAGAATGATACTCTTGTGTACTCATCAGCAGTAGGGCAATAGATTTTGTCTCAAACTGTCTTATTTTCTGCACTACATAGACATAGTACTTATCTTCATGAAGATGAGCTTTGGACTAACTTGTGAACTCGATGGCCTTGACAGATAATTCTGCTGCTGCAGCTGCTGGTTCAAGCCCTTATCTTCATGAAGAGATTCTGTCCATTAAAGACGTGGAGGTTGTTGAGCCTGAGCCGGAAGGACCAGCCCAGCCACCACATGAGCCAGCTACTGATGTCTCTAGTCCTGCACCAGTGGTCCAAGAACCCAAACCCGCGGACAAGAAGCCCACCAAACCAAAGTGGTTCAAAATGTGATTTGACATGGTACTGGTTCCAGAAGCTGTGGAGGACTCAGGTTTGTGTGATGACTCGGACACGACCCGGCAGACACAAAGTATACTTTTGCTTGGCTTGAAACTGATTTGTGTCCCTTGTCTGAGTCATACAACTCTTTTCTATAAATTAAATATGTGTCTTTCTAGGAAGACCGGAGTCGGAGTTGGGACATTTCAGTGCTTATTATCATTGGTGGAGGTAACGGGTCTGAAACTTAAAGATGTCCAGCTCTATATTGAAAACTATACTCGTAGCTTTTGTGGGTGTAAATGTAGGATGAGCCCAAGTTGATTTATAACCCATGGTCGGTCCATTATTCCATATATATATTTGACTATTAGGATAGCCTGAATGAAAACAAGCTGTTTTCTCTTCTTGGCCGACCACCAACCCATCATCTCATTATTATTTGTATGTATTATATATAATTTTGTAATTTATTACTGCATCTTGCGCTAGTGGGTGGGTGGATATGGTATGTTAATGTTTTCTTTAACTACATAATCATTGCTTGCCTGAAATCATTGAAATCAGTAGAATTTTATAGTTTTCTTTATGTTTAAACCAAATCTCGTTTTTCATTCAATTACTATCCTTCTTTTTTTTTGGGTCCTCGGCATACGGTCGTGACATGCATGTACTTGGTTTAAATAAATAGTCTGAGTTTCGTTTTGAGGATATAACTGATGAACCAATTTTCAGCTGCATCCATCAAATGTTCAGACAACCACTTCGGTGCTAAAAACCTTTTTAGTCATGACGACAGCAATCACACCTAACACAACTCCCGTATTCTGCAAAGGGACAAATACGTATTTGCCTTATTCGTACTGCGTGTGGGGCGACTGGTAGAACGCCAAAAGGGAGAGAGAAATCAACGTCCCACGGAAACCACCAACCAACAGTAGTAGTTGTTCTCCTCTCTCTCTCTCTCTCTCTCTCTGTCTCTCTCTCTCTCTCTCTGACGGATTGATTCTTGCTCCGCTTCCTTCGTTTTCCCGGAATCTTTGTTACCGGAGTCCGAGTTCGTGCATTCAGGTTGCTCTCTTTTCGTTTCTCCTCCGTTTTTTTTTTGTTATTGGTTTTGTTCCTTAGTCCGATCTTGTTGTGTTTGATTGTTGGGTTGGAGAATTGAGGCGAGTTTGATCCGTGATCCGTTTGTTTTTATTTCCTCGGCGAACTCCGATCCATGCAAATGGGGTTTTGTCATTTCTTCGTTTGATTCCGGAGTTTCGCGTCTCTGTCAACTAGATTCTGCTTGGATTTTGAATTTGTGTTCTCTGTTTGGCTCAAATCGTGCATCATGATTCTGTGACGGGCTCAATTGGACTGATCCCGTAGTAATTTTGTCGAGTCGCGATGGGATGATCCGTGGGTTTTGTCGGCTTATGATTCATCTATCGCACCACAGTTAATTTTGATAGCCGCTGGGGTCTATGATTTCGATTACGCTGCAAAACCTATGCGCAGTTGAATACTTTCATTAGTTTGGAGTTCCTACGAACGCTACGTTTGTTGTTTGACCGTTCTGTGCTTTTGACCTCCTGCATCTGTGAGGCAGGCATTTTGCTTGGAGCTTAAGCTTGTGGAAGATGGAAGATGGTCAATGGCACGTACAGAAAAGATCTAGTTTCCGGAACGATTCGTTTGTACGAGAGTACGGTGCTGTCCCCGAAACTGGGTGCCTCTCGATCATTGTTCTTGGTGCCTCGGGTGATCTGGCCAAGAAGAAGACCTTTCCTGCACTCTTCCACCTATATCGTCAGGTTACATCTCATAATCGCATGTTTTAAGGTTTCATGTCTGTGTAGGATGAGCCCTTTATCAATATTATCGACCTGTTTTGATTGCTTGATCAGGGATTTCTCAGACAGGATGAAGTTCACATCTTTGGTTATGCTAGGACTAAGATTTCTGATGAAGACCTGAGAAGTCGGATTCGTGGGTATGACCCTCTGATATTACACATGTGCTCTTGACTCATCTACATAACCCAGAGCAGAAGTTTTTCTTGATTGTTAGTTCTTGTCCAAGTTTATGAGATGCAAAATTTTATGCAGATACCTTGTTGATGAAAAGAATGCATCTGAGCAAGCAGAATCTTTGTCAGAGTTTCTGCAGCTGGTTAGTTCTTTCCTTCGCAACATATTCCTTGCATGAATCCAGATCCATGTCTCGTAACTCATATTGGGTTTGTGTTTACAATTTCTGTAGATCAAGTATGTGAGCGGTTCTTATGATTCTGAGGAGGGATTCCATAGATTAGACAAGGCGATTTCAGAGCATGAAATCTCAAAACGTAGTTCTAAAGGATCTTCCAGGAGACTGTTTTACCTTGCACTCCCACCCTCAGTTTACCCCTCTGTGTGCAAGATGATCAGGACATGTTGCATGAACAAATGTGAGTTCCTTCCAATAAAGTACTTCCTTTTCTTAGATACCAAGGACTAACTTGTGTGCTTCTCTGTGTAGATGATGGTCACGATGCCACTTGCAAAATATTTTCATTTTGCAATTTCTCTCATTTATTTTATGTCGTTATCTTCCAGCTGATCTTGGTGGATGGACTCGGATTGTTGTTGAGAAGCCGTTTGGCAAGGACTTGGAATCTGCAGAGCAACTGAGCTCCCAGATTGGAGAGCTGTTTGACGAATCACAAATCTATCGTATTGATCATTATCTTGGAAAGGAGTTGGTCCAGAACATGGTAACGTGTTTGTCTATTAGAGTGTATTTGTTAATTGTTGATTTATATTGGAATGGATCTTCTTATCATCATGTTACTGCAGTTGGTTCTCCGATTTGCGAATCGCTTGTTTTTGCCGCTATGGAACCGTGACAACATCGACAACGTGCAGGTGAGAGTTGTTAGCTTACGTAGAAATTTCCAAACCGTTGTTTAAAGTTGAACGCGCATAACTTTGAAATGCTTGGACAGATTGTATTCAGAGAAGATTTTGGAACCGAAGGGCGTGGTGGATATTTTGATGAATATGGGTAATACTTTTTGAACCTTTGCCTCGGTTGTTTCTTTTCTTGTGATGTAGATGAAGTGGAGATATCTGTGAGGTTCTGATCAAATGTTTACTTTTGCTTTTTCAGAATAATCCGTGATATTATTCAAAACCACCTGCTCCAGGTATGTGCCTACTGAATTCTTGATTTTACCTTGGGTTATGAAAAACATTTGAATGTGTTCCTTGGAGTTTCTCTGTAATGGCAAATGCATTCATATATTAACAAAGTTTAATGAGCTGCAGGTTCTTTGCCTTGTTGCTATGGAAAAACCAATCTCTCTTAAGCCCGAGCACATCCGGGATGAGAAAGTGAAGGTGAGATATGTTCTTTTTTTCTTCTTTTTTAGAGGCTATATGTCTTTTATTCTGGGCGGACAATTTCATGGAATTTCTCTGTTGTATGTAGCGGAACATTTTCGTTTAGAAATCTCTGTCAGTTGTGATTGTTCATTTTGGATTTAGTGATATTTTTCATCTACTGATTCTTAAGTAAACATTTAGGTGCTTCAATCGGTGCTCCCTATAAAAGATGAAGAGGTGGTTCTCGGGCAATACGAAGGGTATAAGGATGACCCGACTGTTCCAGACGACTCCAACACTCCGACATTTGCCACAATGGTTCTTCGCATACATAACGAAAGATGGGAAGGTGACCATTCCGTTCGCATCATGATCATTATGACTCTAAAATCTTTAAGAAGGAACCCGTGGAACCCATATTGTACTCAAATAACTGAACAGAAATCTGTTACTTTATATCATCCATGGGCTGATAAGAGAAAATTTTCTCTTCAGGTGTTCCCTTTACATCATTAGTGTCGCTGTTGTAAACTTATCATTGATTTGCTGATCTGTTTCTTTTACTTTCAGGTGTTCCATTTATAATAAAGGCCGGAAAGGCAATAAACTCAAGAAAGGCAGAGATACGTGTTCAGTTCAAGGATGTTCCCGGCGACATATTCAAATGTATTCACTCATTCCCTGAGAATGTGTCTTAACAATGGTTGAAATTGTTCTTTCGGTTCCTATTGTTTACTTTTTTAGGTTGAAATGTTTTGTGTTGGATTGCGTGTATTGAGAAAGTTTTCGACGGTTCTAATCTCTCTCTCATGCAAAACAGGTCAGAAGCAAGGAAGGAATGAGTTTGTGATACGCTTGCAGCCTTCGGAAGCCATGTACATGAAGCTGACGGTAAGTTTTTCCGTCTTGATTGATAATAGCCTTGATAGATATCCAATTAGTCGTCATGCCTTTGCGGTTGGTATCTTAAAGCAAATGTCATTTTTTTCCAAAAAGAAAAAAAAAACTTTATAGTCCTAGAAGCAGCCTCTTGCAGATATTTCTGCAAGGTAAGGTTTGCCTACAATACACCCTTGTGGTGGGACCCTTCTCCGGACCCCCGTTCAACGGGGGCGCTTTGTGCACCGGGCTGCCCTTATCCTCTGCATACAATGTTTTACTAATAGGCGCATTTGGCCAACAACTTGTTGTCATCCATATCTCGCCAATGCCAACTGAAATTCATCGTTGGATTAACTCAGTGGGTGTAAAATGAGATCCTAACAAGCTTGCTGGTTTTGAACTCGGCTTGGTCCAGCCCATTTTTTAAACGAGCTGGAAATACTAGTCCTAGCTCAGCTCGCCTAGTTCGCGAGCTGGTTCTTAAGGCCGTTTTTTAAACGAGCAAAAAAATACCTTGACCCAACTCACTAAAAACGAGCTAGCTTGCAAGCTACGACTTGTATTACACCTCTAGACTCCAGCCAATGATCAGCTGCGACAGTTAGCCTGCTTAAATTGCTATGATATCCAATCTCTGTAGTATATGAACTATAGAACCATCACTCTCTCACTTTATTGGGCAGGTCAAGCAACCGGGGCTGGAGATGTCCACCGTGCAGAGTGAACTTGACCTCTCCTACAGACAACGTTACCAGGGAGTGTCGATCCCCGAGGCATACGAGCGCTTAATTCTCGACACGTAAACAAAATCTATCTGAGATCAAAAAGCTCCTTTTTCGATCGAATATATATATACACCCAAAAAAAGAGAAAAAAAAAACTGTAGTTCTGAACTGTTTGATGCTGTCTTTATGCAGAATCCGAGGGGACCAACAGCATTTCGTGCGAAGAGATGAATTAAAGGTAAAAAACTTGTATAGATTCAGAGTTATTCACCACACAAGAAAAGAGATCCTTTGAACAACAATAATACCATGATTCTCTTCTCTCATATCTTTGAACAACAATAATCACATGTTCATCGTTAAGTATTTGTGCGTTTGTATAAATATGGTATTGTTCTCTAAGATGATGAAATGGCAGGTAGCGTGGGAGATATTCACCCCGCTGCTGCACAGAATAGACAAAGGGGAAATGAAGCCGATTCCGTACAAACCAGGCAGCCGAGGTCCAACCGAAGCCGATGAGCTTCTTGCCAAAGCAGGTTACCTTCAGACCCACGGCTACATCTGGATCCCTCCTACCCTCTAGTCTATATACATATATATATAAACCCTTATTCACATATATATATATATATATATATATATATATGTATGCATACATCGATCCATCTACGTACGGATATTATGGGACAAGCGAGAGCAATAATAATAATAAGTCTTGATGGGGCTTGGTGTTTGTATGTGAATGGGCATGACTCTACTACGAGTGTTCCCCTTTATATCCTAAAGTAAAGAGCCATTTCGTTTGGTGTATATCTATTATATATATATATACACGCATATATTATTTTGCTTTCAAATATCTAATCATCTGACGGACTGCCAGCGTTACCGAATAATCATCAACTAATAGTATAATAAAAACAAGTTTGTTTTTACCCGAAACGATAATCTATTTATTTTTAATTATAAAATCAGACTGAACATTTTATGAATTGGGATAAGATTTAAAAAAAAAAACATTTGTGAAAAACGTAGTGCACGTGGTCGGAAAATAAAGAAGGGAAAAAGATGACGCGCCTACTGTTGCAAAAAACTTGGAAATGTAGCAAAACATGGCATTCCGACGACAGCAATCACACCTAACACAACTCCCGTATTCTGCAAAGGGACAAATACGTATTTGCCTTATTCGTACTGCGTGTGGGGCGACTGGTAGAACGCCAAAAGGGAGAGAGAAATCAACGTCCCACGGAAACCACCAACCAACAGTAGTAGCGTGAGATTCTTACAAGCCCTTGGGATTTTACTCGCGCGTATGGATATTTAAATAGAATATATATTTATAAATATTTTTGTGAATAAAATAAATTAGCCCATTTTTGAAAGTGGGCTTCACATTCTAATTGGAAGCCCAGACAGGCCTTTGTGAAACAAATTTCAAAGCTGAACCTACGAATTATAATTCTCTCTTATACACACTACATTCTATATACGGAGTTGAGCGACGTTCGACACCGCTGCCGACACGCCAAGCCCGAACGCCGCCTTGGCGAGGTTCGAGAGGAACGACCGCCGGCTGTCGACTTCCCATTTCGCTTCTTGGATGCCGTGAGATCGAGAGGAAGGGATTTGTTATGGTTTAAGGCTTTAAGCTTTTAATAAGAGATGAAACGAGTGGGCTTTAGATAAGCCTGAGTTAGGCCCAATGCCTGAGATGTTGGGCTCCAAAATGATATAGTGGGCCCATTTTAGTAATACATAACATTAGGCTTGTTATGGGCCCATGAATAGCTCTCGGATCAAGGGATTTTAGCTCAAAATAATTATATTATTGTAATTTATACAAATAGAGAAATGCATTATCAAGCATAAGACAACCAAAAAAACACATACTAATTTTAAAAAAAAAACTAAGATGTATTTTACCAAATGATGAAGTAACCAGACACATTCACATCATACGATAATACTTTTAAAAAGATAATGAAGTGTCTCTTTCTTGGAAAATTCGCAAATATTAGATTTAAAATTAATTATACAAAGAAAGTCACATGTGATGACCCAAGCACGTTATTGAAATGTCAAATGTTTCGGTGTCCATATTCCAATCTTACATAAGATTTAACAAAAAATGCGTTCACATAAAAATAAAAAAACGAATATGATATTAACTTTACTTATATTCCATATTCAGGCATTTTTCTTTTTTATAACCCAAGTCGTAAAAATCTGCTTTAGGGTTCATTTTTTCAACATTTTGACCCCAACCATTCTCGTAGATAAGAGTGTACGTTTCCTTTCGAATAGAGGAAATGAAATATAATCAAATTAGATAATTGTTAATTAGATATTTTTTTTTTGTAAATCAAACAAATAAAATATAATTCGGAAATAACAATAATTTAGATTTCTAATATTAAATCATTTAACAAATAAATATTTTTAAAGAAAACCATATTCAAATAAAAATATAAATTAAATCAAATATATTTTCAAAAAAAAAACTAGAACTAAAAAACTCACATCTAAAAATAACTATCACAAATCTAAATTTAATTTAAGATCCAAAATATCAATATAATAGTTAAAAACAAAACTGAAAGTTAAACTTCAAATAACACATGACCATTCATTATAAAGGTATATTCATAGGATTAGACACCTTCTTATTTTATATATAGAAGGGAGTATACACAAAGTTTTATGTGTGAACAAATTTACAGAAATTAGCCCTTATTAGATGCTTGAACATCTGAATTATAAAAGTAGTAATTACGGTTCAATTGGCAAAGTCGAATATATAATATTTTTTATGTTAAAAAAATATATATAATATATATATTTTTTAATTATCGATCAAATCGGGTATGTTTCGAATTCTCTTAAAAAACACAAAAAAAAAACAATTATTTTCTTTTATGAGATATATAAAATATGCGGAGATATTTTATTAATATTTATATAGGCTTAGGGAATAGAACACCACCGTTATCAACTTATGGACACCCCCAAAGTTGACCTAAAACGAGAGTGGAGGAATCTCTACGGCTTCCCTCTTATCCAAAACAAGTCTTTCATTTTGTTGACTTCCTTTAGTTTTGCTTATACGATTCAATTCAAATGGAATTTTATTTTATTGTCAAATCGAGAATGGGAATCTAAAGTTGTTTCTCCGCATTCAATTTATTTAACATATTATAATTTTATATCATCAACAAACTCCGTATACATTATATTTATATATATGTGGGTGGGTGTGTACATGTGTTTGTACGAGCGGCAGGAAAAGACCAATTAAAAAAAGGTCAATGGGGAGAACCCACTTGACACAAAAATAACATTATATATATATATATATATATATTTAAAAAAAAAAAGTCGCAGTTGTGAAATTCAGGGACTCAGATGGAACTGAAACTTCTTCGTTCTAAGAAAACTATATACATTAAAAGAGTTAAATCCTATGTCTATATTTTTGGTCTGCCCTCTTTTCATGTACAAACCTTTTTAGTTCTAGGCCTCCTCGGCTTCTACACTGTATATAATATTTTGTTATATAATAATTATATGGTATGAATTTACCAAAAAAAATATATTATTTTATGGTATGAAATTTTCATACATATTCACATATTTCACTTGTGAATCTATCTCTCTCTCTCTCTATATATATATATTGGTTAAGAATCTAAATTTATATCAAGCATGGAATTACTAACAACTATAAAACATGCGATTGATGGGGGAAAAAATACAACTCAGAGATTAATATTTTAGACGTTCGGAAAACAGTTTTTTGAATGTTTCTGTTTAGACGTATATTTTTATTTACTTTTACGAACATTAACGAAAGAAGTGTAGCTTTGGTGAATATAAATGAACTGCCCAAAGTTAATATTTATTAGAGGAAGGACCACCATATATAGTAAATGATGAGATTTGGTAGAGTATACATATATACGTATACCTATAGTATAGATATATGGAAAATACAGCTTGGTTTCCTGAAAAAAAAAATACAATTAATTAATCGATGGAGTGGAAGATGGATTAGAAGCAATGAATGGTTGAATATTCAGCAAATTCCAGCTCATCCTTCTCTAAGTATAGTTTGCTAAGTCAAACAAAAACGTCCGCTTTTGATCTCTCTCTCTCTCTCTCTTCTCTCTGCACTTCGGCATTCACATTCACATAATATATAAGACGTGTGTGTGTGTGTTTGTATATGGTTATATATATTAGTCTTACAGCATAATATCTCAAGAGTTGTGAAAGGTTGAAAATCTCTCTCTCTCTCTCTCTCTCTCTCTCTCTCTATCTCTCTCTCTCACGCGCATAGAGAGAGAGTGACGCAATGGGAACTCAAGCTCCTCCGGAAGATGCATACCACTCGAGTGTTAGTCTCTCTCTAAGATCTGAATCTCTTTTGAGTTTTATTTGTTATAATGACTTGAGTTTTGTCGGACCATATATTCGATTAAAGATGGGTCACTTTGTTCCAAGGAAATAAAGCTTGCGTTCTTATAAAAAAAAATGTATCGAATTCTTCTTCTTCTTCTTTTTTAATATGCGAAACCAAAGTTAATGAAGATTGAAATTTCACTTTCTGATTCGTTAGATAACATAACGCGAATGAAATTGTTCAATGATCCTTGAATGCTTTATTAAATTATTTTTCCCTTTGCAATTGTATTTTAGTTTCCGATTCCTTGTTCGCCTATAGTTCAATTAAAATATTACACGTAAAAATAATAAATAATATAAATTATGACGATATGAGAGATTTTAAAAAATTTCCAAGATTTTTCTTAGATGCCGAATGCATGGCCCGAATTAAAGACGAAATGTCTTGTCAAACATTTATGAATATTATATATATTATATTAATATTTACATAATCTAAAAATAATAGACCATGCATTACATATAGCAACGTTTGATGTAAGGCATTGACTTGTTGAAGGGTTTGAATAGTTTTTGTACCATCAAGATTCAAGATCGCTTTCGCTTGTATTTCTTCTTCTTCTATTATTTCTATAAATTAGATGGAAAAAAAAACAAAGTATGGGTGGGGACCCACAGTTTTGACTTTTCCAAAGGTTTGGGAACTGAACGGTGAACTCCAACCTCTACCCAAATTGTCTATAGATCCTCAAAAAACAGCCCCAGACCTAAACGCCCCAAAACTTATTATTTTGCATTTTAGCCCTACATTTCACAGAAATCCTCTCATTGATGCTCTTGTTTCTGTGATCGACGAAGAACAGATAGAACAAAAGCTAGCGAGGCAGAAAGAGATCGATGATTGGCTGCCGATAACTTCGTCGAGAAATGCAAAATGGTGGTACTCTGCATTTCACAATGTCACCGCCATGGTTGGAGCTGGTGTCCTCGGCCTCCCCTACGCCATGGCCCAGCTCGGATGGTACGTAACATAAATTCTTCTCAGACCATACACTCACTTCCCCCCTCTCACACCTTAACTAACCCATCTGTCCGGTCATGCGTCTCTGTAATAATCAATCTCAAGGGGACCAGGCGTGGCCGTACTGGTCCTGTCATGGGTGATAACACTGTACACGCTGTGGCAAATGGTGGAAATGCACGAGATGGTCCCTGGGAGGAGGTTCGACCGTTACCACGAGCTCGGCCAGTATGCGTTCGGAGAGAAGCTCGGTCTGTACATAGTCGTGCCTCAGCAGCTCATCGTGGAGGTTGGCGTATGCGTTGTGTATATGGTCACTGGCGGGAAATCTCTGAAGAAGTTCCACGATTTGGTCTGCGACGATTGCAAGCCCATCAAACTCACTTACTTCATCATGATCTTCGCCTCTGTCCATTTCGTTCTTTCCCATCTCCCCAACTTCAACTCCATCGCCGGTGTCTCCCTTGCTGCCGCAGTTATGTCTCTCAGGTAACTCACTAACCAGTTCCTGTCGGTTTCTAACAAAACTTAACCGGATATTGTTGAGATTGGTATTGGTTAACCGATAAAACCGGTTTCAGCCGAACCATTCTACATCGGTTACAAACTTGTGGTAGTTGTTACCACCATATACATTGAATCAATCCATTCGGTTTAACAGTGGATACGGTTCTATCTTAACCGATTTCTCGGGTAACCGGGTTTTTTTTACGTTCTGGAAAAACAGCTACTCGACAATAGCATGGGCAGCTTCGGCAGCAAAGGGAGTTCAAGAAGACGTTCAGTACGGATACAAAGCCAAGACAGCGGCCGGAACGGTGTTCAACTTCTTCAGCGCGTTGGGAGACGTAGCGTTTGCGTATGCAGGCCACAACGTGGTTCTTGAGATCCAGGCAACGATCCCTTCGACGCCCGAGAAGCCCTCCAAGGGACCCATGTGGAGAGGTGTCGTAGTTGCTTACATCGTTGTCGCTTTGTGTTATTTCCCGGTGGCATTGGTCGGTTACTGGATGTTCGGAAACGCTGTCGAGGACAATATCTTGATATCGTTGAAAAAGCCGGCTTGGATAATCGCTATGGCTAATATATTTGTGGTCATCCATGTCATTGGAAGCTACCAGGTAGATACGCAGATATATCTACTCAAACCAGATCGATCTGAAGCTTAAACTATTGGAACTCATTGTCTGGTTTGTGAATTTTGGTGCAGATATATGCCATGCCGGTTTTCGACATGATGGAGACGCTACTGGTCAAGAGGCTGCATTTCAGGCCAAGCCGAACACTGCGGTTCGTCGTGCGTAATTTCTACGTTGGTAAGTATAGATCACACGATTACAGCGAGGTCACTACAAAAAACTGTTTCTGATTATTAATTACTCCGTGTTTTGGTTCTGATGCTGCAGCTGCAACAATGTTTGTCGGTATGACATTCCCGTTCTTCGGCGGCCTTCTCGCGTTCTTCGGCGGATTTGCGTTTGCCCCGACAACATACTTCGTAAGCTTCCGAGTTTCGGCTCTCTTTATCGATGTTAAAAGACATCATAGTTTGGCCAGAATAATGATACTGAAACAGCTGTTTCGTTTTTTTTTTTTTTTTTTCCTTTTGGGATGTTGTCAGCTTCCTTGCGTAATGTGGCTTGCAATCTACAAACCGAGGAAGTACAGCTTGTCATGGTGGACCAACTGGGTATGTGGAAACATGCACACTGTACATACATACATATATATATATATATATCTATATGTACACACAACTCTTAAGGACGTTTGTTTTTGGGAAATGTACGTAACGTTTCAGATATGCATCGTGCTTGGAGTAATGTTGATGGTGGTATCACCGATCGGAGGGCTAAGGACGATCATTCTCCAGGCCAAGCACTACAAGTTCTACTCGTAAGTTGTCTGCTAAAACCATGCAAAGAGACCACAAGGATCTGATCATCTAATTCCATGACCTTTCTGGTCTGAAAACTTTTGTGATTTTAGGTTTGTGTATGTCAGAGACTGTGTTTCTGCCAGTCAAATCTTTCTTCTGCTTCTTTCTTTGTTTGGTTTTCTGGGTATTTCTTATATATGTTTCTCTACTGAGATTTACATTAGCCATTGTACACATCTCAACGAATATACAAGAATCATTCAAAATAGTTTTTTTTTTCCCGTGTTCATTCATATGAGATTGAAATATACACAAAGCAACGTCTATGTATAAAAACTTTATTATAATATAATAATCTGCAGAGAGATAATTGATTGTGAAACAGAGTTAGGACTTATGATATATATATATATATGCCAATTGGAGAATTGAGCTTATGAAAGTAAGGAAACACAACGTCAAACACAGAACATTAACACAACAAAAGACACGTGAGCATCTGTTTGTTCTGTTCTTCACAGCTTGTGTCCATTTGGCTACAAATAAATGTAGTGTAACAGAACCACTGGACTATCGTAGTGTGTGATTAGAGACATCCGTTCCAAAATTCATACAATGAGATCTTGACTCGTCCCATTTTGGCTTAGTATATATGTTATTGTTCGTACTGTATATTTGGATTTATGATATATATCTACATTTATATATATATTCTCAATCGATTTCACCTTCTTCCACGTCCTTGGCCAGGCTCGGAAGAGGAGCAGGAGGAGGAGGGTCGGGTTCATCTTCCTCGTCGTCCTGTTTCATGTACAGACCGAGCTGCTCCAGAGGGTTACTCCCACTCAGCTTGAAACTTCCAAGTCCCTCCAGTGTCCTCTCTGGGCTCGTCTCGTCCGCCGAGCTCGGTATCTGCTCGGGCGGCCCTGAACTCAGCATCTCCAGGTCCTCTAGAAACCGTGAATTCTCATTTATCTCCACTGTCTTTTCCATCTGCATATCGAGAGCTCAACCAAAAAAGCCAACATTATGGCTTTTTAAAGAAATGCATCTTCTTTCTGTACAAAATCATTCAGTTTCTGGATCGTTTTTTTTTCTGCATTTTTACCATATCGTAATAAATTTTCTCTAAACCAAACACCCATGAAGTTCGTAATCATGTAATGCAATTCGCGGGTTAATTAATATCATTATTACCATTAACAGTGCTTGGCGGGCTGCTTCTCGCTCGAGTTCTCTCTTCCGCTTAGCTTCAGCAGTAGCTGCAGCTTCAGCTTGCCGGCGAGCGTCTTCAGCAGCTTTTGCTTCAGCTTGAAGCCGAGCTTTCTCTGCCAGATAACCAACAACGTTTTCTCATTGACGAGAGAACTCGATAACAGAACATCTTCTTCCCACAAAGAGAATTAGAATTAGGGTATTATACAATAGTAGCAAAGTATGCACCTTTCTTTTTCTGCAGTTCAAATTCTTCTCTTTCCTTCCGCAGCCTTTCCGGATCTCCTTTAACGTCATTCTGATCTCGGGGAGAAAAAAAAGACCAAAATCAACTCAAGCTACTTTCATAGATCATATGACGAGTACTCCAGAACTCAAGACATGACTAGGAGCACATCATGCATGCCCACATTTGGATCAGGAAACTGAAACAAAGGCGGGCATGATGTGTTTGAAAATTATCCCATGTTTTGAAGCAAACATTGGCAGAATGATGGTCATTCACCATTTTGTCCTTGGGTTAGTTCCAGAATTGAACTTAAAAACCATTTTTGTGTTTGGGATTATGTCGTACAGATTTTCAGTGGATTCGGGAAACAAAAAGAGGGTAAAACAACATATAATTTTCGGTTTTCAAAGTGAACTTTAATCCATTTATGGAAAATTCTAGAAATTAAACAATTTACAGATTACACATGCTAATGCTACAGATAGACGAAATTCATGGAAAGCACAAACCTGTGGAAGCGTTTTCTCGCGTGCTTTTAGAATGATATCCGCAAAACGGTTCTTCAATAGGGCAGCTCTATATAGCTTTTCCGAAGAAAGTTGCCTCTCTAATACATTTCCTGAAGTATTATAAAATCAAATGATATGTTGAGATACTGAACTCATGGCTCAGATGAAAAAATTTTCTATGCTCTTTTATCTCACCATCACGGTGACATTCCGAATCGTCAGAACTCGGCTTTTGGTGGGAAGAACTGTCTAGCTGATCCATCCCACTAGGAGATTCTGTAACAAGATACATTTGAGAAACACATTTGAATAAAATGAAAAAAGCATAGAGAAAAACATCTTGGTAACATGACATCCGATTATCGAAACCCTCTGTGGAAATCATTCCATTCAGATGACATTCAATTCACAGAAGAAAATGCCATCCAACCAATAGATAGCATTTAAGGGAAACAGCAGCAAAAGATATGAAGAATTTCCCTAATCTTTCGAGTCATTGAGTGACTAAATAACCCTATATTTTATTTTGCTTTTCATAAAAGATCTTCCAGTCTCCAGACGTGGATAATTGATCTGGGCAAATTATGATAGAACTACATCCGGCTACTGTTAGTTCTGTGTGTCTGCTAAAATTGTTGCGAAATAAAGTATTTGCAGCGCAACTTTTTTGGCCCAATTTTGTCTGTAGTTTAGAACATTGTGATGGATCCAAAGGAAGCAAATACTTACGGCTTCTTTCAACAGCACCGTCAATTCCTGTCTTTTCTTCTCTTTGTGCTTCAGAATTTTCAGTTTCAGGCCTCTGGAAATTATGGAGTATTGACTCATTAGTTCTGATCAATAACATATAACAAATAAGGCAAATCACAAAGCCTACCTTGGCCACATTCTCTTCATTCATAGCTTTAGCATTATCAGATTCATCTTCAGAGCTACTAGAATCTGAATCTGCAAAAGCAACACGCAATTTGATACCATATGGAATCCATAAGAAAAAAATGATATTAAAACCAGTTAAAAGCTAAATTTCATAGCATCCCAATTCAAGTCTGACACTTTATTTATTATCTATGCTCCAGAGTGCATCTTTCTTTCTGTTACTATGAAAAAAGAATTCGAACCAACAATGCTGTCAGTACAGCTACTGAACTTTGATGATCATAAGATTGACGAGACTGGTATTGGCAAACAGAAAGTTAGATGAAATAATCACAGGAAATATACAGTTCACTGAAATTTAATTAGAAATATGTGGTCAGATATATGAAAAAGTAATAATTATCAGGCCATGTGAAGGCTGCATTTCATTCTATGCACGTTGCAGTGAATGACCACTAATATAAGTTATTAATAGTAGAATACGTATGAAGCAAGAATGAAAATGACAGAACATATATGAATACAGCATTTATCCATAAACATAGTAGCCATAGCCAAGTCATTATACAACGCGCGTATTATCAACACACCACAATGGTATGACAACCACAGGACACCCTGAATGAAGGAAATTTTAAAACAAGTTGAGAAAAATTGAAAGAATTGGAACTAACCACTGGAGCTGCCTGAAACAGGAGGTTCATTCCCACCAACATACTCGTCAGCCAATTCATTTCCTATAAATGATAACAGAGGTTAGAACAATAGACAGAGAATCGTAGAGCACAGCGGGGAGATAAAGTACACCAGAACTAATGATCCAAGCAGAATTTGACTTTCACCTTGTTGCACTGATGAATTGCTAGGTCCCGACCCATTTAGCAGCTGCACCAAAAGAAATCCATTTCTTGCCAGTTACATTACCACAAAAAAAATGGTTAAAGAAAATGAGAGGAAGCTTACCTCTATTTCACAGGGCTCAACAGTGGACTGCTTATTTTCCTTCTTTATCAGGTACTCATCAAGAAGTTTTCGAAGTGTCAACAGAACTTCATCACCGAGAACATCAATGTCAATCTCGATTTCATCTTCCCCAGTTTCCGTGCCATTTGAACTGTGTTTCTTAAGGAAGTCGATGATATGTGCAGGAATTTCATCCAGTAGGGATTCGAGCTGTCTCCCCAAGCTGTGCCTCTCCTCCTCGGTCATAGCATGTTTTACAGGTTCCACAACACTCTCTCTGAAAGGTGAAGCTGTCTTCCTCTTCTTAGCCGGAGGGAGTGACTTAGCTACTTTCCTGTCCTTGCGAGGTTCAGGAATTGTTTCCGAAAAAGGTTGGGACTCAACTGTCGGTAGCTTCTTTTCGATAGTTTTCCACCGAGATTCAAACAACTTGCTAAGGATATCAGCCATGATGTGAACATCATGCCCTGGCGGATTATATGTCATTGCATTGGTAAATGTAAGCCTCACATCAGCAGCAAACTCAAGCGGGCTTGAGTATACACCAGAAGTTAAGTTCGTCCTCACTGTCCCTAAATCCATCGGATGTTTGATAATAGTGAAATAGTCCGGTATTTTCAATGCCACTACGTCAACAGGTGCCTTAAAAACCCAAGCATGCGGATGAGACAACAATTTTTTCAGCAAAGCGTCACATTGCTTCATCAAAGCTTCAGTAGCAGTGCTGGTTAGAGACTGATTAGCAGACTCAAACTTGCCTGAGGAACCGCGGTTCCATCCACGCAAATTGCTGGCCTGAGGCTGTACTTTCTTTCCTGGACCCTTCACGTAATCTGAAGACTTCTTAAAACTACTGACACGAGATGAATTTTGCAGTGTGCTAGAGCCAACCCTATCATTGCTAGATGAGACAGCGGTCGTATTCAGCCGCTGCAACTCAGCTTTCCTAAGAACAATCTTCGTCTGCTCCAGCTCAAGTTTTAGCCGACGAATCAAATCTTTTCGCTCAGACTGTGGCATGTTACACAAGGAAATAACTTGCCTTGGGACACCGTAAGGATCTTCATTAGTAGAATTCAACCTAATACATTTCCTTGTAGGCGCACTTGAATTCTCAGAAGCAGTGACCTCAGTATCGATCTGCCCAGAGCTTCCAGATCCCTCTGATTCACCAGTTGCTTCAACCGTATTCTGGTAGTACCCTCTGGGAAGCACAACATTTTCCACCATTTTCTTGGCAACAATTCCCACTGAGATAACCTTCACCGGGTTCTACTATGCACTATTTCCGGCAGACGGCAGACCTGCGTCAGATGTATCTGTTCTCTATTCACATACTCCACAAAAGATAAACCATTCCATCTTTTTCCCCTTTTTGCAGTTAGAATTCTAGAGACGTATTTCCAAGATCTCACAGAAACAGCAACAGCGTGGTATGACACAAACAGCTAATTGCATCGATGTGACAAATCAGATCGTGGAATTATCGCATAAACAAGAGCAAAGCCACATACAGCGTTTAACATGCACGCAGACGATCTGGATCTAAAAAAGTGGGAACTGCGAGAAAGTGAAATCAGAACAGATATGCCCCAGCAGTCTGACTTCGTTCTATCCAAGGCCAACCACAATTCGAAGCCCTAGCTTAGATAACTATTTAGATGGCGATCCGTACCCTAATAACTAACTATTCGAACTGGAGAAAACCCACAAAGAAATTAGGTCGAATTTTACCTTTTGCATCTCCTATAGTCGATTGGCGAAGTCGAAGAGACCTCTTACCACACCGAAATTCCAACCTCTTCTTCCGCAGAAGCAAAACTCAAATCAGACACGACAACAAATTGGAGTATCCAACTTGGATGAGAACTCTCGAGGAAAACAACCCCAAACGGGAAGGCGAAGCCGAAGCTGAAAATATTTCAGAAACCCTAAATCGGATGTTGTCCCCAGCTCGGAAACTCCCAAGTCAAATTCGAGATCCAGCCAAACGTGTAGGAAGAGAAGCTTGAGCAGAAACCCAGCGAAACAAAATTGAAGGCTGAAACAAACCTGAATCCCGCGAACCCTGAAGGCCAGAGCTTTTTCCTGGAAAAGATGGGAGAGAAGATGGTGTCGGAAAACGGAACGAAGTTTCTCGCCCCCGTTCTGATATATATATTTTTTTAAACAAAGGATCAGCTGATGTTTATCGCCGAATTTTGTTAAATCCTGACCGCCCAATTTCCCGCTGTCTAATCGAACGGTCATCCTACTAAATAAATCACAGCCGCCAGATCTGAATCCAACGGCTAAAGAAATTTATCTTCGTCGAGTAATTACACGCGTTTGCTTTGGCCAAATCTGACGTGGCAACTTTGACGGGGACGATAGCGTCACAGTGCTGTGATATTTGACGAAATTCTCTATAAGGTTATTTGACGGTGACGGTAGACGTTTAGTGAAGCGCAATCCGATTGGCTGAGATAGTCGTGGATCACGTGACATTGCGTGCTACTGGAGACTGGAGAGTGCAGTGGAGTGAGAAGCCACATGTGTGGCGTTTTTATGTTGTGAAAACAACATGCATGTCTCGTCTCCCCGGTAAATTTGTAACCGTCTGTACTCTGTAGATTCCCTGTCGTCCATCGTCCATTGTTGGTTTTTTTTTCTTTGTCAAAATCCATTGTTGGTTTTTCTTTGTAACCGTCTGTACTTCTGTGTCTAGGAAATTTCCAGTTGCGGTGACTGTTTGTGTATTCCCTATTTCCCTGCATTTTCTTGTCCTTCTAGATGCTTTTTCCGCAATCTGCACTGCTTTTTAAGATGATCCTTTTTCTGCAATACCAGCAGACATTCTCCTCACCATTTTCAGCTTGCCCATTATTCTGAAACTGTGAATTCTGCTTCCCGTCAAATCTGCCCTGATTCTGAAAGTTACCATTGAAGTTACCTTTAGCCATTAAACTCGCTCCTTGATTCTGAAAACGTCCTTCTGTAGGAGATCTAGGGTTCTTGCGGGGTGAATTGTAGAACTACACGCTATTTTTAATACCAGCAGACATTCTCCTCACCATTTTCAGCTTGCCCATTATTCTGAAACTGTGAATTCTGCTTCCCGTCAAATCTGCCCTGATTCTGAAAGTTACCATTGAAGTTACCTTTAGCCATTAAACTCGCTCCTTGATTCTGAAAACGTCCTTCTGTAGCCTTGAAATCGAGTTCCTTAGAATAAGCTGCATTAATCACATCCTTGAGTGTCAAAATATTCTTACTAAACCTCAAAGTGTCCTTCACATGTTCATATTGTGTCGGCAATGAGTTTAGTAAGTAGATAACCTTGTCTTCGTCTTCAATCTTCACTTCAATGTTCTCCAAGTCAGAAATCAGCTTTCTAAACTCCGTTATATTGTCTGCGATGCTTTTGCTTTCATCCATACGAAACCCCTAGAATTTTTGCTTCAAATAAATTCTTTCAGGAAGAGCCTTTTCCATGAATTCTTCCTCTAAAATCTTCCACATGCCTGCTGTAGGTTCCTTGATTACACTTCTCAGAACTTCATCTCCTAGACATAGGGTTCGACTGGTTATACCGCAGCGGTTACGGTTGCGGGTGGCAGCGTTTTCAGAACGTTTGATAGCGATTATAAATGATTAGTACTGACTGGTTGAGAAGTTGCTGTTGGTAGCGATTGCGGGTGGGTGCAGTTAGAAGTGAATGGTTCATTACAGTTACGGTTGCGTTTTGATATAAATTGTTAAAAAAAATATATTATTTAAAAATAATTTTTTATAATAATTTTAATTAAATTTTTCGTATCATTTGATAAAAATTATTTACTAAATTTATAATAATTAAATAATAAATTTAAAATATAAATATTATCAATTTAATTTATTTTTAAGTAAATTAATGTTTTATATAATTTCTAATAAAAATATTTTAGTTTTTTTGTCAAAACGCCGGAAACCGCTACCAAAACGCAAGTTGGAAGCTGCGATTAGAAAACACAAGTTTGGTTGCGGTTGCGGTTGGTTGCGGTTCAACCAGTCAGTTTTTCAATCGCCCGCAACTGCCAGAAATCGCAACCGCTCCGTTTGCGGGTGGCGGCGGTGCAACCAGTCGCCCCCATAGAATCAATGTGTTCCTTGTCTTTTTTAATACATCAAATTTCTCTCCCTCTGACATTGCTGCTGGAAATTCAGGATTCTGTTTCAAGGCTTCATCTAAGCCTAGATTTCCTAAGTACGCAACCATTTTTTGCTTCCAAAGCATAAAATCACCTTTGCCATTGAATCTCTCGATCTATGTCCTTACTGTCGCCATTTTCTGCACTAAAAACTGCAGTAAGTCTAATTTATGTTCTGGTCGTTATCTTCTGTTTATGTATATCTTGCGAGCTCCACCTTCACCGTTGTTTCCCCTCGCAATCCTACGTCTGTGCACTAACAGGTTTGTCCCCTTGAATCTGATTTTTCTTTTTTTCCTGACTTTTTGTGCTAACTCTTTTCTGGGTGTCCTTGCAGGTTCTGAAGTCTTGAACTTGCTGCCTGCTGCCTGTTGCCTCCTGCCTTGTTTCTTGCTTTCCAAGAAACTGCCACTGATCCGGTAAATCCTCTGAAATCCCCGGAACCAGGCTCTGATACCACTTGTAGTGGGGTCAGGCCTTGTTCCACACGAGCCCAACTCCTTTTGTAAGCCCACGAATTAAACTTGCAAGCCCAGTCCACACACTTGGAAGAAAAAACCTTTCAGACTGTGTCTTGCTCGAAGAACGCTTCCAAACCCTAGCCTCACGTACGTTCTTCTTTCCCCTTTGGTATCTCTGCCTCACTTGCTTTCTTTCTCTCTGATTTATGCCTCAGACACAACACCACCAACAACGCCGTCAGAGATGAACGCAGATACAGGTTCGACTTTGGTTGTACCCGAATCGAACACCACCAGAAGCGACGGGTCTCGGGTTGATGTTCTACCAACGATGATGTCTCCGACAGCCACCGATCTGCACAGATTCGACAGAAAACGCAGCAGGAAAGGAATTACACTAAGAGAGATAAGTAACTAAACCCTAAGTCTTGTTTCTTTATTACTCAGATTCTAGGGTTTGTTCTTGTTACCGATTAAACGTAGGGTTTGATTAGAATTGATTCTGGGTATTTGTGGATGATTATATTTAGTCTTTGCACACAGAAACTACACCAACGCACACACTCTTGCACAGTATGTTTACGAGTTCGAATCACTCGATGTGAGTGAACCTACGTCTCGGCAGGGCTTTAGCCCTATATCAATCTCACTAGATTTTGAGTTTCCTTTTACACAGATTTTCATACAGGAATACAATCCGATTCCTCAAAACACACACACTGCAATAAGCAAACAGAATCAAAGATTAGAACTTAGCTTTCTCTGCTCCAAAGAACTAATGTCTTCTTCTTCTTCTTGCAGGGGTATTCAGCTTCTTGAAGAACCCTTCAGAAGCCCTTGATTTCTGGTGAAAACTGAATTATGTACGTATACTCATCCCTTCAATTATCTGCCTTTTATAGATATAGGTAGATACTCAGATTTTTTGATTCTTAACTTTCTTTGTAAATCTCTCTCACGTGATTCTTTATCTATGTCAGCATAACTCATGCCACATAAGCATTCTTCAAGTCACTTTCAACAATATATATATATATATATATATATTATGGCTGTTGTTAATTTTGTGAAGAAACAAGAACATAACAAAATCATAAAATCCAATACCACATGCATATGAAACATGACAATTTTAATGATAGAAGGGAGTGACAAAACATTTTTCATTGGTTGAATTATCGATGGAATGCGAATTTCGACACAACCTTACAATTAGATGGAAAAATCCATCCACAATTTATAAAAATCAAAAGCCCAAAATGATGTTATAGATGTTGCTGACACGAGTACATACATATATATATGTATATACTTGCCATACTATTCCAGAGAAAATCTTACATGACATATCGCTAGCGTGTATATTGGTATACTCGTACATAATACATTTTTCATTGACGAATATTTATATACATATATATGCACATGTGCTCGCATATATACGCATAGTGTCTAATGCGAGTACATATATACCCCTCCTATGGTATCTTCTATTTATAAGAACACTAGATCAGTTATACCACAAAAACCGTATTTAAAGCTCGTTTGCATGCATACCATATATATGTACGCACATACATATACACACACACTGAACATTGTGAATGCGTCATTGGATTATTTTAATTATGCTATTAAGAGAAAAATTTCACACAAGCTACTTATACAAATGCCTGACATTACCACATTATTATAATTTATATATTTGTGTTATACGTACATATATATAATATGTACATGTATGTGTGTTGCGTCAATTCGCTATATCCAAACACGAGTAAACTAAGGAAACATTGGCGTTTGCAAAATCGAGAAGAAAAGCTTAACCGTCCGACATCCATTACACAGACGCGCACAATGTGTAATGTTTTAGTTTTAATCATATTTTATAATACACACACACACACACATATATATATATATATATATATATATGTATGCATACACACACAGATATGCATGAATTGACGTTAATTATACATTTTTTGCTGTCAAAGTGTTTCGCGATATACCATTATTTATGTTATTTTAAGCATTTTTTCCCCTTCTGCTTTCATCACCTGCCGAGACACAGAGCAGCTTCAACGTCCAACCTCCATGCAAAACCACCTGACCCCATTTTCCACACATCGCACGGTACAGCCATCTTGACCACCGATCGGCTCTTCTCCTCGTGCCACGTTGACTCGCACCGAACCCTTACCCTGCACGTCACCGCACCGTATATGTCCCCCATGCACGCCATCTCCCCCATCTGATCCACCGTGACTAAAACCCAAACCCTCACATCTTCCTCTCCGGTCACACCCATCATCCTCCGGTACGACCCGTTTACCCACCTGACCCGATTCGATCCGTCCGAGACAAACCCGGGACACGTGTCACCCTCTAAATGCCTCACCCTCTCAGTGTCCGTGCGGCCTAGCTGGCTTCTGATGGCTTCGTCAGTGCACGTGCCCGTCACGCACTCCACCGTCACCCACGAATCTGCCACCGTCCGGCGGGACTGCGAAAGGCTCATGACCGTATAATTTTCTCCCGGAAGTGGGTCCCCGTAAGTATTATTCGCTTTACAGTACTTACCCGTACTGTCGGTGAAGTTAAATACAGCCTCTCGAGTTCCAAGATCGTCTCCTTTTTCCGGCAATAGCTGAAGCGTCACGATATCTCTATGCGACCCACTTCCATCACTGCCCGCATCTTTACAAAGATCTGCTGTCTGAGCCCTCGTCATTTCCACCTTATAGTAACGGTTACTATTACTATGATTATTGTTATCCTTACGAACCCTAACGTACTTTCTCTTGAATCTTCGGTTTCTACCGATAGAAATCCTTGTACCACCAATCGCTTCATCATCAGTCTTATTGAGACAGCCTCCAACTACTGGTTTCGGAGCGATTGGTCGGAATCTTTGCAATATATTGCCGATGACCTTTCTGTTGTAGGGGGCCGACGTCGCTGGCCACCGATCCCCCCCGTCCATGTAGAAATCTCTCTCTCTCTCTCTTACTCCGGTAGGGCAAATTAGGTTTTGGTTTGGGTATGGTAACATGGATGGTGGTGGGAGTGGGGGGAATAGAAGAAAGATGGGCAAAGGGAGAGAGAGAGAGAGATGGGAGGCATATGATATGGGCACGTGTCTAGGGCAACGGGAGAACAGAAGCAATCAATTGATTGGTTGATTGGTTTCATGAGGTGAGAGAGCCACAACCAAGACTGACATACATCTCATAGATTCATAAATCTAAAAAAAAAATGTTATATCCAATTTACATATCGGTCCGTGTCCCAATCCTTTTATTCCTGACTGCGCATTTAATATTTTAGAATAATAATTTTAATTACTTGCACAAATTTCATTCGCCTATCCGATTTAACGTGACGACCAAAATTATCAGACAATATATAACGACGCATCACGACTCGTTCTGTTCTCGAGTTTTGTCTTAGAACTTCATATGTTTTCATTGAATTTTGATTTAAACGCGGTGGAAGTTACAATATATATATATAAAGAAACGATATTTCGAATATCTAAATACAACTATATCACTGAAAATCAAACGGCAACTAATGAAATCCGAATCTTATATATGGATAGAATACATAAAACCATAAGATTATCTTATATACTTAATATTATTATGTGAAGTGTTATGTACGTACATATAATCCGGCTTTAACTACATTTTCCCACAATTCTTGCTTGCAGATCCCCGAATAAAATCAATTATTTCTCTATTTCATGTAATTTTGAAATAAATTATTTTCTTCTTAAATACTGTTTAATACACCAAATCTACTAGATAAAAAACGTTCTACGATCTATCTATATACATATATATAATTAAACTGTCAAGTATTTATATATATATATATATATATATATATATATATATATATATATGTGTGTGTGTGTGTGTGTGCGCGCGCGCGATATATACATATACGTTAGCATATCTATCATGATGGGGACATTGATATTTGTCCGAAGAGTGTTGGACCAATGAGTAGCAACCATCTATTCCACTACCGAAAGCGAAATTACACGTGGAAGTTTTTCAAGCCAATAGGGTCCAACACAACATTATGGAATTATATATACATATATGTATGTGTGTGTCACACACTTTTGAAATATTAAAAAAAAACATTATTAAGATACCATGTCTGATTCGTCCTTACTCCTCATAGATGGATTATATATAATTAACTCCAATTTATTTTCCGTAATCGTCGTAATTACTTTATTTTAAAGCTCGGATGCTGCCGATGCACTAAAGTATACATCTAAAAAGCTGTAAAGATAACTTGTTTTTAACAGATGGGTTGCAGGATTTTTTTTTAAATATTGATATATATATATATATATATATATATCTATATATATATATTCAGGGTTTAAGCCAATAATGTTATGATTAGACGATTACGGAATCTATATATATGAAAATAGGAAAATTGAACTTCGAAGCTTAATTAATTTGATTAAAAAATATTTATATACGCAGACAAGAAAAGAAGAATGTACTACCAGTGTATTAAAATAAGATACACTTGATGGTTACGATAGCAAAATACAAGTACCAACGAATCTCTAAACCAACATTTTTTAAAAATATATCAGTCGATGAGATTGTAAATTATGATTACAGAAACTTGGAAAGCAGATCATGAACAATGACATGATAATAAAATAAATATGATGCTGCCTATTTAAAGATAATTGGAAACAAAAATTGCATATTTATGTTTACCGACCACCTTTTGTTTTCTCAATTAAAAGTAACGAACGGAAATCGATACAAATTCGATGGCTCAAAACGAAATGTTGAAATACAACTCTAAGATTGTATACATATATGATAAATTAATAGTGTAATTGGAATACATGAAGTCATGCGCATGTTTCAAATGGATTCTTAACAAATTAAACATATAACTTAACAAAAATATAAAAAAAATTATTTATCTATAAATTTTAAAAAATTTAGTATTTGTTTTTTGGTGTAAATTCTCTTCAAACTTTAGCAGCTTTATATATAGAGAGATAATATCGTAATTCAACGAATGTATAGTTTTTAATAGAAAACCGGATACGTTGAAATTCTGAAAAAATATATATATATATATATAAATAATTGTCTTTAGACATTAATAAAAAATAAAATAGCTTATCAAGGGACTTCGAGAAATCGTAAACGTAAAGGACTCTCATTGGCTGCAGTTTAACACAAAAGTAAAAAGTAAAAATAAAAATATTTATCTCGAAACATGGGAGATATTCCACCAGCCGAAACGTGGCAGCCATGTACTGCCGGATCGCCTCACGACAAGAAACGTGGACGGTGCAGATGTGGTTTAGATCGATGACTATTAGATGTGGAAGTGACGTCATCATGTCGAAAAGAACAGCAACAGCACATTGAAATACCGGGACGCGATTGGTCGGATTTGTCTAATGTATATTATCGAAATGCCACGTGTACGTTTCTTGGCGATAGGCGTGATGAGTGTTTCATGACAACTTTATTTATTCCTCTCCGAACTTTTTCCCTATCTTTTTCCTCCACCAATGGGATGAGTCCACTCGGCGAAGAATTAGCGAAACGGACAACGAAAGAATCGATACGTTATCATGACTCGTACGGGCATCTGCACATATACACACACCCATATACGCTCATACATATATATATATATGTGCAAATGCATAATCTAACATCGATATTATAACGACCAATAGACCAAATAATATGCATATACATACACATATATACAAAAACATATATAGGAAGACGAGAATACATCGTGATACGTGTAATGAAAGGAATTGAAAGATCATTGGAATGGTCAATTCACAAGCCTATATGATGAGACAAACCCATGAAATATTAGCACAAAATTAAGAATACCAATGATATATATATGTATATATATAAATAAATAAAATGAAAAAAAATATGATTATAAGGCATGATATACACGTAAGAGAAATAACATATGATCGAGAAAAATATGGTTGTATTTAGACATCCATTCAAATTCCCTATATTTATTAACCTATGTTCATGAATCATGTAGGTTATGTGCGTGTAATGTGCATTGAGTGTTTGGCGAGACAATTATAGGATCCCGACATAGTTCATATCATTGTCTCATCTACCATATTGGATGCAGAATTTTTTCCTAATATTAATTCATTCAAATCGATATATGATTCGTTCATATGATTCTATGAAATACTATATATATAGCAAGAGAATTTCTAAATTTATATATGTATATTTTTACTAATTATTTAAAATTTAAAACAAACGATCGTTCGTTATCTTTCAGAAACCAGATTTTCGATCTATATTCCAGTATTTTAGTTTGTTTTTATATCTATCGGTTCTTCGAATTTTAGCAGAAAAAAAAATGCCCAAATCAATAACAATCCACCCAATATCATCTTTTATTTGATATTTGCCAACCAGTTTTTGGCATTATCAGCTATATAAAACTCTACACGCTCATAGATTTCTTCTCACCTTCATTCCTCACACTTAGCCACATTACCATATCATAATCCCTCTTAGTTCCTTCTGTCGATCTTATTACTGATGATAATCCAAGATCTTAATCATATGTTATATACCCATAATAATAATAATCTCACACCACAAAACTATTCTTATTTCTTACCCATTTCATGAGCGTCAAAGCCATAGCGTTAGAGCAGCTCTCGTATCGAGCCTCCATGCAAATCCACCAAACTCCATCCTCCACACATCACACGGCACCGTTTTGATGTGCTTCGCATCCTGCCACGTGTACTGCAGCCGAGCCCTACACGTGAAACTCCGGTATCCACGGAACGCCGTCATCTCGTCCGTCACCAACCGCACCACCACCTCCGGCGACTCTCGTCCGCCTCCGATGACATCGCCGGAGATTGTCCTCCGGTAAGCCTCGTTCACCCACACGACGCGGTCCGAGAAGTCGGATATGAACCCTGGACACGTGTCCTTGTGCAAAGTGCCCACTATCTCCTCGTCCGTACGCCCCAAAGCATGAAAACTCGAACCGCCGTCGTAGTCGCATGCTCCTGTGACGGACTCCACCGTCACCCATGTTTCGATCTCATTTCCCGGCCGCATCCCCGCCGGTGTATCCGCCGGGGCTCCGCCGTCGGCGACGACCCACGTGCCGCTCACGTGGGTTTTCTCCACGGTTATCGTTTCTGAGGTCGGATCGAGTTTCTCCGAGGCCATCGGCGTAGATTCATCGTTGAGATTAGATTTCTCCGGCAAGAGCTGAAGTGTGACGATATCTCCGGAGATGAACGAGTCTTTCTCCGGATCAGATGCAGATCTGCCTTTTCTTCTACAATTGTTCTTATTATTCTTCGAAACCCTAACGTACTTTCTCTTTGTTCTTTTGCTCGTACCGTGAGGGTTGCTGTTGCTTCCGATGCATGGTTCACCAGTCGTCGGCTTCGGAGCGATCGGACGGTACCGGAGCATGAGGGTGTCGACGGTGGCCTTATACTGCGCCATTCCGGCGCATCTTAGCGTGCGCCATAGCTCATCTTTATCCATCAGTCTCTCTCTCTCTCTCTCGTCTCATTCTTCACTCCCTCTCTCTCTAGTCTTTCCGCGTCTCTCCGGTGAGCCGAAGAGATTATCATACGGGGCAGCGGGAGATGGAACGGTAAAGCGCCACGTGTCTAGGGCAAGCATACGATACAGTCGAAACATTGGACGGTTCCGTTAGTTTCCTATGTCATCGTTACACCATATTTATGTCTCTAAGTTGTTTATTTTTTTTAAGTCATATAATACGGTTAATGCCATAATTATGATTATACCACTACACATGACTTCAAAGCTTTCCACATATGTGTAAATTTGTCTATCAACTTTATGCTCAGTTTGTACATATATATCCGATTTTACTTCATGGGTTCGGTTGGAAGTCGTTTTTAACATTTAATTCGCATATATATATATATATATATATATATACATACATACATACATGGACCTATATATATCATTGTGAATGTTTCTGTCATGATACAATGCGAATTCCAAAAATATCACATCCGCTTTCCATTATCCACGACAGCTAAACTATAACCCCCTTCATGTTGTATTGTGTGTATAGTTTTTTTTTTTCAAATAATTTTTGTTCTCCATTTTTCTCTTGCACATGTAATGAAATGACTGTGTGAATATAGCGCTTTCGTCACCGTTCCCTATATAAAAGAATTGTAATTTATGGATCAAAATAATTAATATGTCGTTTTCTAAGCGTTTAATTTGAAGTTTCATGTTTTTTTTTTTTGCTATTCTCTTTGCTTTCGTTTCCTATATAAGATATTTTAATTGTGTCAATATATACATATAATATAGCTATCAATTTTACTCTCAAAAACCATAAAATGTAGGATTCAGACTTTGAATACATTATGAACACCGTTACCATCTAAATAATTGATCCACGAAGGGTGGGCTAGCTATAATAAGATGTTCATATAATTCATATAGTATTTATAATAATTTGATTATACATGTACATACATAGGTAATCAACCAACAAGGGTACAGCAGTTGGTCCATGGTAATCTAAAGAGATCTATTTCTAGTGATGGCTATCCAAAGCATCCAATAATTTTGGTGTCCCTATAGGAACTTGTCATGTTTTTTTTTTTCCCTAGTGAAATTGTGTGTGGGGCCCATGAAAGGCTCAAAGCTTATTTGAAGCCCTCTGATTGGTTTTGAGGGCTTCGACCAATACAATTGCGTGAAGTGTCCTCCTACTCTCTCATCTCAAGCTGTCACGTCATAGACACACATATCCACACACACACACGTATATATATATATATGTATATATGTACATGTCATAGTGGCTCATGCATTTATATATATATATATATATGTGTGCGCGTGTAAGTGTAAATGAATAGACATGTCTCTGAGTGTTATGGTTGGACATATGCTTCACCCAATTCGAGATAAGCTATGGCTCAACATAGACCAATAGATAATAGATAGATATTCACATTTTTATCTGCTTTTTGCTGTCGGAATATATATATTTTTTGTTTATAATTATGGTTATATAACGCAAACCACAATATTAATTCAAATTTTCAGATGCTTCCTCCTATTTTAGTTTACAGAAGTTTATAGAGAGATAAAATTCGGAAATATGTATTTTTTTTTACTGTCTTATAATGAAATTGTGTGTCTTTTCACTATCGCAAATATGACGAGAATCGTAGCTCTGGCTCTGGTCGTTGAGGTTGGAGGCCATGAACACGTGGCGCAATGTCGTTTTTTCGGACCTTTTATCTTTTTCCCCGTTTTGATAAAAGCCGTTGACCGGAATAATTGCTTCCCCCCCCCCCCGGTTCACAAGCTTCCTCGCTCTTGATTGATGGGCCTAAATTAGGACCTTAAGTGTTCTTGCACGAAAGATTTCTGTTTGTTCAGAAAAAAAGGCCAGAGATTATATCCTTTGTTGGGCCGAAAACCACGAACCACTGCCAGGGATTTTGATCACGTGTTATCCACGCGCTACAGGTGGCGTGTGAAGATTTATCTATTGACCCGGATGATTTCTCCAGCGGACTTCGATGGGCTTACAGTGGCCATTCGCGGGCCCATTAATGGCTTATGTTTATATTAATGGGCCTAAAATGAGACCCATAAAGTGCTTTTTCTTCGCTGCCACTCATCTTATTACATGGACTCACCAGTTCAAACTAACCCTTGTTCGTCCGCCGCGTTTCCTCCTCTGTCATTTTGGAGCTGTAATTGTTCCATAGAGAGAATGGCCATACAATTATTTGTAAAAAAAAAAAAAACTCTTAATCGCTGCAATGGGCCAAGTAATGGAGTGAACACATTTGATTTAGGGAGTTGCTATTAGGGCCTTGAGGTGTGAAATAGCGCACCAGAAAGGGGCACGCATCTTTTATTATTAGTGAGACAAAGCTGAAGGAAAGTGAAAAGGGACACGTATCTCTATCAATAACACAAATGAAATATGACAACAAAGATGAAATCAAAATCTATTGGAATCAAAATCTTTTTCCCCCTCATGTGCCGTCTAAACTGGAAAAAAAAAAAACAGCTCTCTTTTGCAACTTCCATCAAATTTGACAAGGGAAATGCGGTTACCTCGTTTCGAGATGTTATTACCAGAGGAAAATAGGCTCCTATCTTCTGGCATGACATATCGACGCGAATGAGGACAGGGACATGGAACGCTCTGTAGCTTAGTTCACTACGTCGAGAACCAGCTTCCGAGACTTGAGAACCGACCACTTCAGTCGCCTGTAGTACGCCGCTTGGAGCAGTGCCAGCGATAGTAGGAATATCCATTTGAAACCCATCTGCATATATATATATATATTCAACCAGAGTCGGCCAAAATCTGGTATGAGAAACTAAAACACTCCGAAAAAATGACATAGAGCTGATGAGAACTGCACGGCTCATTATCTGTAACTTGCGGGTGAGGGTGTCTGGTGATAATCAGGGACTTTGTCTAGAAGAAAAATTAAGGTATTGAAAAGGGTCAAAGGAATTTTGGTGATTTTCCTGGACTAAACTAGACTTGGGCAGGGTAGCAGTGCAAGTGGTAGTAGTTTATATAAGTACATGTATTTGGATTCATATGTTGTTTCAGTCATTTCGCCTGCCAAGAGAGCTAGAATTTTTGGTTCTGGTGTTTAATGTGTGTGTATATATAGATATATAGGGTACACAAAATGCAGAACTTAACAGGACAAAAAAATGGCGCTAGGGGCCTAGGACCATAACACCGACACCAATGTTCCTGTCCAGGCCAAGAAGGAAGAAGAAAAAGAAGAGGAAGAAGAACCTACCAATTTCCTCTCTTCCATTTCGGGTTCAGCTGCCCAGGCTAAGAAGGACACGACATCTTTACCCATCTGTGCCATGAATGAAAGAGTGAGTTACAATCACAACCCAGAGAAATGAATTCAATCATGTGATCAGAATTCTTTCCTCAGCTAAGGAGACCCAACCTGAGCTTCTGTGGCAGGGGTACCATCCTCATACTCCACAGCTCCATCGTTTAGCATTTTGGGCATGGCGATTGCTCCCCCAGGGAAATAAGGATTGTAGTGCAAACCATCTCTTATCTTTACCATTGTCAAAGGGTTGGTCCACAATCAAGAACCGGAAGTTGAATGAAGTCGAATGCAGAAGGGAGATAAAGGAGATTGAATTTACCGAAACACCGGCAGGAGGATCACGGTAACCAGTCAGAAGAGCAAATACATAATTCTGGCCATTGTGGCGTGCCTGGTAGACAGAAGAGTGAGCCCTTTTAGATCCCAGAACACTAAATTTCTAGATATATACAGTTTCCATGAACAAGTGACACCTTGGTTATGAGACTAAGATCTGGAGGGTATGCGCCTCCATTGGCAAACCTTGCAGCTGACTCGTTTGAGTATGGCTGAGGAAAGCGGTCACTGAGCTTACCGGGACGGGTGAACATCTCACCCTCATCGTTAGGTCCATCTTCGACCTCGATTTCAGCTGCCATTGCTTTTGTTTCTTCCTCTGTGTAGGCAACACCCACCAAATCTCGGTAAGAGACTAGAGACATTGAGTGACAAGATGCACAGACTTGCTGGTAAACCTGATGGCCACGTCGGATCCTGATCATATAACAAGCTCTGAATGTTAAAATCAGAGTAGCTTTACATGGCTGTATATTATTTGAAAATATGTCACCATAGAGGGTTACAGTCCAACTTATGTATAGTAGCTGACAAGCAATCACAACTACATAAGAACGGAATATTTATGACTAATAGACGTAGAACAGTATCATATATACAGTTGACAATCAAGACTCACGAAGCATGATCATATGAACTTAGGATGCCATCATGGGGCCAAGGGTAGTTTGCACATTCCAACCCATGTTCAGCCTCATCAGCGGATGCTACTGATGAAAAACTCAATAATCCCGTCACACCAGCACCCACCAGTGCCAGAGCTCTAACACCAGCAGAGCCGGCATCCTCGTGAGCTTTCTTCGAGGAAAACCATGACAGGGTCGGTGCCACCTGCAAGAAACAACTCAACCCTAAAAAAATCAGTTTGCCACAGGCGAGAGTTATGCCCTGACCAGATGCACTGTCAGAAGATTACCAATGATCAGCGACCTACGAATCAGAACTTCACAAGTATTTCAACCAGAATCGTATGAATAACCAAAAACCTTCTGAAAACTGAGATGGTAAATGGCATGTGGCCGAATATGATACACACGGTCGCCTTCTTACCCTAACCAAGGGCTAGCGTGGGATTAAAATTCTCCAACTTGATGTCTCGGAGAATGAGAAATGACAAGAAGTTTCAAGGGCTGATTTTTCGTCATCATAAGCTAACGTGAATAAGCAGCTAAAAGAATCCAAAAAATACATAAGAAATTAATATCAAACAGATCCCAAACTACTATGACCTCCATAGAAATCAAGCTTAAAAATAGCATTGGCTAAACCGAAATCCAACAAACAAACGAAAAAAACACTCACAACTGAAGGGGAATGGAGTTTTCTCCTTAGAAGCCGCTGAATAATTCCTCCACCAACCATTTAGATGAACGCTAATACCAATCGAATCGCTGAAAATGAGAACACGAATGAGTTGAAAAAGCGAAGTCAAGCAGTGATTCGCAGATTCAATACACACATACGCATACTCAAAAAGCGCATAAGCCCTAGAATCCGACACTCCGCAGATCCCAGAGAAATTGATATAAACCCAAGGCAAAAGTCTCCGTAGAACGATTTGAGAAAGAGAAGAAACTCACCGGAGGATGGACAAACTGGATCAGCAACGGCGACGAACAACAAGCGAGGGAGACAGACAGAGGGAGGGAGAGACAGATGGGAAGAGAGGAGAGGAGAGAGAACGATCAAACTAGTAGTATATATAGTACGAGGGAAAATGAGAGTTCCACGATAACACTGTGTGGGTGCGACGCACGACACCAAAACTCTTTTAGGCCTAATGAGCCTAATATTACTTATAATTGAGCCAACATGGGCCTACATGGGCCGAACAATGAAATTATCATGTAGAAATGGCAGATTTTAAAAAATATTTTAGTTAAAAGTAGGCCCGTTTGGGCTACATGGCCTGAACAAAATGAAAATTTTCTTATTTAAGATGATTTTAAAATTAAAATTATATAGTTATATATATATATATATATATATATATATATATTCAGTTAGCAATTTTTGGTACGGATCCGAGTGACAGAGGAATAAAGATCACAGTGGATCAGGCCGCGTTGACGGCCCACTAAGAAAAGACTATAAAACCAAATAATAGAAAATGAAAAAAAAAAAAGGGAAAAACGAGCATGCAAAAGAAACAAGGAGCGAAGGGGTTTTGCTTTCAAAACCACCGGCGCACAATCGCTCCCGGTTTCCTGAGATTCTCCACCGACGCGGGGAATGGTTTTCTGAGCAACCAAACAGCTTTCTCCCTCTCTCTTTCTCTCGGGATTTACCTCCTATAAATGAGCGTTGACGTCTTTTTCACAAGTTGTGCTTAAAAAAATGGCGAATAAAGTTGATCATCATCACCATCACCACCACGTTTCGAGGGGATTGGTGCTCGTATTATCGTTAGCGAGTCTTCTGGGAATAGGATCCATCGCGGGTTTTTTGTGGTCGTCTTCGTCGTCGTTTTCTTCTTCTTCTTCTTCTTCTCCTCCTTTCTCCGGTGTTGTTTCCAACTGGGTTCTCGCGAACTCTTCGAAGATTCACGTGACGAATGTTGATTCATCGATTGTTCAGAAGGTCTGTGCTTTTCCCCCCACCCTTTACCGTCTCTCCTTGCGCTGTGACGTGAATTTCATGCGACGTTTAGGTTGTTTTGATAGATCCCCAAAGTGGGATTTTCTTGTAATTTGAGCTCTGTGTTTGGTTGCTGTGAAAATTGAGGAAAATGCTAGCATTGCTAGGAAGACACTATTCTTCGCCACTCCCAATGTTTTTGTATTTTACTCTGATTTTCTGATAAATTAAAGGAAAACCGTATCCCCTCATTTCTATATGACTTGAATGAAGGCTTTGGAAACGTAGGAAAGGCAAGATTCTCCAATGACATCTCCGAGTTTCGTGTTTGGCTGCTGGGAAAATCTATGATTACGGCATTTTCTTGCGTTTTCCCCTTTCTCACTTCGTCATCTACATTTGCAGAGAAACAAAGAGGGGAAGGGTGCAGAGGACGGTGACCGGTTCTTGTCGCCGACTTTTGCGGATTTGCCAGCCCCTGAGTTAAAATGGGAGCAGATGCCATCGGCGCCAGTTCCTCGTCTGGATGGATATTCCGTACAAATCGATAATCTTTTGTACGTGTTCTCCGGTTACGGCAGCCTCGACTACGTAAGATTGTCCTCCTTTTTCAAACTTTTGGACTGTAGAAAGTCTCGATTTTTAGTTGGATTTCGAATTGGATTTGCAAAACTCGTCTAACCCAGTTCGGATCTGAAGATAAATTGTATGTTTCCGATTCAGGACTCTCATGATCAGATTGTTTTTTTTTTTTTGGAAATCCTTCGTTTGTAGGTTCATTCCCACGTGGACGTGTATAACTTCACAGACGATACTTGGTGCGCAAGGTTTAACACGCCTAAGGAAATGGCACACTCACATCTCGGAATAGTGACTGATGGGCGGCGATATGTGTATGTGATATCGGGGCAGTATGGTCCTCAGTGTAGAGGTCCGACAGCACGGTCCTTTGTCTTAGACACCTCAACGAGGACATGGCTCGAGTTTCCCTCATTACCAGTACCAAGGTAGTTTATCTTTTTATCCTCATTTACCTTCAATTCAAATGATTTGTATTTCCAGGTTTCTTGCAAATGAAACTCCTCTGCTGCTGCTTAAGAGAATGCCTGTCTGTTTATGCTCTGCTCTGCGGTTTTGACAAGTTCCGTTTTCTTTACCCTAGGTTTTGTTGATCTGATGACTTTCCGGGTTTTTCTCTTTATTAAACCTAAGATAAGTTTCGAGTCTATGTTTTGTGGCCATGAAATACCCAACAGAGAGAGAGAATCTTGAGCCTGTTCATAATCAGGACCATGGGACATGTTTTTTTTCTTCAAACTAAGGAATTTTGAGCCTTGGCGCACCACCGGTTAAGGTGTTGTCACAACGTCTCAGGTTCGAATCCCGGAAGCAGCCTCTTGCAGAATATTCTGCAAGGTAAGGATTGCCTACAATCCACCCTTGTGGTGAGATCTTTCTTCAGATCCCCGCTCAACGGGATGCTTTGTGCACCGGGCAGCCCTTAGGAAACTTATGTCAATGTCAAACATGAGTTAAAAATGGGCTTTTGTTTGTCAAAGCTGATGATGCTAATGTAACTTTTCAGATATGCACCTGCAACTCAGTTATGGAGAGGGAGGCTTCATGTGATGGGCGGCAGCAAAGAGAATCGAAACACACCAGCCACCGACCATTGGAGCATAGCCGTTGAGGACGGAAAAGCCATCGAAGGGAGTTGGCGAGAAGAGATTCCCATCCCCCGTGGTGGACCACACAGGTTTTTCTTCTTCGTTTTGTGTTTTCTTCGAGGTTCTCAGCTTCTGAATATCTATCTTCTCAACCTCATTCTTCCCGTGGATTGTTTATGGCAGGGCCTGCATAGTGGCCAACGACCAGCTTCTCGTGATTGGCGGCCAAGAAGGAGATTTCATGGCGAAACCTGGCTCGCCCATCTTCAAATGCTCCCGCAGGCGCGAGGCAAGATCTTTATTCCCCTCTCTCAGATTGGTTTATCGGGCATTGTTACTGTAATTTCAGTCATAAAAGATCATCAAATCATGGGTTTAAGTTTGATCCCGATTTCAGTACTTCTACGGGGAGGTGTACATGATGGACGACGAGATGAAGTGGAAAACATTGCCACCGATGCCAAAGAACAATTCCCACATAGAATCTGCATGGATCATCCTCAACAACTCCATTGTCATCGCAGGAGGAACAACAGATTGGCATCCAGTGACCAAACGCCTAACCATGGTCGGAGAGATCTTCCGGTTCCGTCTAGACACACTGGTAAATAAATTCCCCTCTTCTTTTTTCCCCTCCTAACTGGGGTTCTGAGAGATTCTGAGTTTTCTTGGATCGAACGTGTGGGAATATGCAGACGTGGTCTGTGATCGGACGGTTGCCGTACCGAGTGAAGACAACGATGGTCGGATTCTGGGATGGTTACTTGTACTTCACATCAGGGCAACGAGACAGGGGACCCGACAATCCACAACCGGGCAAAGTCATTGGAGAGACATGGAGGGCCAAGTTGAAGTTCTGATGTTGTCAGGTCGACGACTGTTGTAGTGATGAGAAATTTACATGAAACTACAGTAGAAAGTATATATATATATATATATATAGAGGCGAATTTGAATTCATTCCAGTTTTGTTGTCAGTTTCTTTTGTATATATCAAAAACAGGAAAAAAAATTCTGAAATTTCGCAGGTAATTCTTATGAATTAACTTTAAAATATCTAATATTCTTTTTCTTATCAGAAATTCCGTACCTTTCTGCATATAAAAACTAGTTAGAACTAGAGCTAAAAGCCGAAATTTGGTATATACAGAGGCAACCTACTGGGGAAAATGTCGAGAATATAGATTAGGGTTTGAACAGAGCTTGCTCTTGTCCGGCGACCGGCGTCATCAGGAGAATATCGCCGTACGGGTAGTCTTGCTTCACTCGCAAGTAACCTTTGCTCTTCAACACCTGCAAAGGTTGTAGCAACCCATAAAAACATATGATACAGAACCTGCAGATAGAATGGTCAAAAGCATCGGAGAATGAAAGCGCATCCTCCGTCAATGCCATGGCAATGGCACAGTCCACATACTATTACCCTGTTTCTTGTAAATATACAAATATATACATATACGTCTATGTATGAAACTCATCATGGGTGTCTCCACTGGGCACCATACAAATCACAGGCTGGTTTGACGATTGTCTGGCGTGCCACAATGGACGAGCCACGGCTTAAGCCATAAGCGGACCATGGCTATCGAGGACGAAACTTCACCACTAGACATAAATTACCCGCAACAGAGCTTGGTGGCCTTTTTTCAGTCGTATATGTCACACTACCGAACTGGTTCAAACAAAAAAAAAATGCATGGCCATGAACTTTGAACACAGTTTGAGTCTTGAGAAAGACTGTTTTTAAAAAGTTATCTGGCAATGGCCTAGACTTGTATGCTTTTTCTTCTTCTTTAAAACAGGAGCATGAAAGAAAATTTTAGAAAGAAAAGAAAATACCAGTGTCTCGTAGAAGAGACGTGCGTTCTCCTTCCGTGTTCTTCCTTTGCAGAGCTGGAACAAGCTCACTGTTTCTTCCTCTACTCTTTC
>NW_010961290.1:1210383-1223986 GCF_000463585.1 Tarenaya hassleriana | reverse complement strand
TCTTCCTCTACTCTTTCCCTCTGTCTCCGGAAAATCTTTTCCAAGAACTTTGCCACCTTCCTGTGCATCTCATTGCCAAGCAAATATTCAGAAAAACGATCAATTATAAGCAATGCGTAAAAATTATTCAGAGGGGAGCTTCTCTCGAAGACCTTGTTCTTGCTGACAATGAATCTGCAGATGAAGACAGCATAAAAAGTAAGAACACTACACATTGAACTGATATACATTCTGCAGACTTGTTTTAGGAAATATACCGAAAAAATGTCTTAAAATTGAGAATCTACAAAAGAAAAAGTATCTTCCACGCAGAACCATTAACGATTTCTTTAGATCACGATCTAGTATTCACTGTTGAAGCATATGATTTACAGGATTATTATAGAACAATCAGACAAAAAATGAACACTAAACTGTCGTTCTTTTTCCTGAATATTGGTGCTTCATTCATCACCAAGAGTTGAGACTTTATGAAGTAAATCCATCTACAACTTGGTTATTTTCCAATATTGCAAGAGCATAATTGATCAGCTTAAATTCACAATCTTAAAAGGAGGCTGGGAGGCGGTTTACCTAGTTGCAAGTTCCCTTTTTCATGTACAATGACCTGCTGAAACAGAAACACATAAATTATGCTCAATCTTGAAACTAAAACATAATGGGTCAACCTTTAGAAAGAATATGTTATTATTAGCATTACCTCTTCCTGCATTAGAATCATGTCAAGATCTCTATCCTCGCCAAACATCATAGGATCCTTGTCAAAACTCGAACCGTAGTTTGCCGATCTCATAGCTTTATCACTGGGGCTCTCAGGGCTCTTAAAATATCTTATGGACATTGATTCCCTCACTGGTGTTTCTGGTGCAATCTCTGTTTGCTCAGCAGTTCCAGCAGCTCTAGGGCTCACTTCTGTCTCAGTGGCAATCTCTGTACAATTTTCCACTGCAGTCACTTCTAGCTCGGGAAGAGAACCAGCCAGAGGAATTTCTACCGTTTCTCGGGTATTCATCGGTTGCTCAACATCTGCAACAGCTGCTGTCACCTCTACTGTTTCTCGTGCATTCCCCATTCGCTCAGAATCTAAAAAAGCTGCAGGAGTTCTCTTCGTTTCCAGAGAAAAATCTTTCATTTGGCCAGAAGTTCGAGCAGCTTTAGGAGTTTCCATAGTTTCCGGTTTTCTTGGCCTAGCAGACTGGACGGACAACACCTGAAGCTCCATCGGTCTATCTGCATTCAGATTATGATATCATTAGCTGATAAATGACACATTAATCACACACATTGGACCATGAAATTTCACTCACAGGGAATCAAAGGGTCCAAGAAACATTGTGAGAGATTAGCCAAACGTGAAATTCTCCAGGCTGAATGGGCAGTATGAGGGACCTTTCTTCGCTTTGTGACCAATTCACTTGAATTCTCTAAAGATTGCCTCATCACTCTGCAAAAACAGAAAACACTTTTCAAGAACCCTCAAGAGACCTAAACACAGTCAGATAAAATTATGCTGAGGGTAGATGAAGATATGTACTTGTTGGGTATTACAACAGTGTCATCTATCACACATTTCCTTTTCCTTGAAACCCGAGGACCTTCCTTCGCAGCTGGAGTAGGGATAATCGAGAAATGAGGACTTGTTGCTCCTGCAGTTTCGAAGTAAAGATCGATTTGTCAAGTAGTCATATAAGTTTGTTCTACTAAGCCTCCCACGTCTTAAAATGATAACTTTTATGTTCTTTTACCCGAAGCTTCTGGGATGCTCAGCTGAGGAGGCTCTTCAGATGTAACTAAACCCGGGGTATGAGGCTCCTGAATTGATTTAGCAACTTCTGGCTCAGTTCTTTCCCCGTCACCGTGGTCTTGATGGTTCTCTACTCCTTCGTAAAATATTTCACTCACAGGCTCTACCTCACCCGGAGGAGTTATCTCATTCTGACAATTGGTTTGTGATACACCACCAGAGTGTTGTCTCTCAATCCCATAAATCATTTCAGGGCTTAAGTGTTTGTCTGAGTGGAACCCATCATGCCGCATCTTTTCCCTGCTTCCTTCCTCCAGCGTTTTATCTAATTCCAAGTCCTTCTGCTCACTTGAGTTTACACGATCCCCAAATGATTCACTAGGATTCACTGGTTCACTTTCGACCACACAGGGCATTTCTCTGACCGAGTCTCCTTGTTGAGCGCTCCTGGCATTTTCAGCATCTGTGTCCACATTACGAAAAGTATTTAGATGATCTCCAGAAGATTCATCAGGATTTTGTGTTTCCTCTTCAACCATACAAAATGTTTCTCTAACTGCTTCTACTTCTTCTTGAGCACTTCTGGCATTTTCTACATCTATGTCCATATCGCGGGGATTTTCAACCAGAAAATTTTTGTCCTTGATTATGTGTTCTTCTTGAGCGCTACTAACATTTTCTGCCGCTGCATTGACACCACAAGAAGCATCAAGATTATCTCCAGATTCATTAGGACTCGGTGTCTCCTCTTCGATCATATGAAGTATATCTCTGATTGCATCTACTTCTTGAGAGCTTCTGGCTTTTTCTGCATATATGTCTACACCACAAGCAGACCTATAGCTGCAATAAGATATATTCCATCGATGACACATGACAATAGAACCACCAAATCGCTTAGGTATCACACTTACTCACCATTCAGTGTTTTCGTGATCAGGTGAGTAAGTCTCATGAAATGTAACCTTAGAGTAGTCCCCAACATCAAACTGCAAATCCAGAAAACATTTTTTTCACCACAGAGATTTGATATTTCAACGGAAATGACCAGATCAACGGAAGGGCCTCTCAGAGAATCGTTAAGAGAACGTAAGACAAATGGATCAGAGCAAAAATCTCAATGAATAAACAATAATGTGCTCAGAAGATTACCCTTTCCATCGAGTGCTGGCCCATTCTATCACCATGCCAACCTCCCTCTGTTTTCATCACATTGTGTCTCATGTCTCTTATCAATTCCATGAAAGATAAGAGATTAATATTAACTTGAAAAGCAAAACCAATCAAATACCTTTAAGTGTAATATCGTCTTGAGGTTTAACATTGCCCCTGAAAAAGAAGACACAAACAGTGAGACAGAGTAGAAAGGGTATCGCCCAGAACGCCTATCATACTGACTTAACAAGATTACCCGTGAAAATCTTCGAGAATCTCCAGATCAAAAGCATCTAGCTCGAATCTCTTTGGCAAAACAATCCCAAAACATGGTGTGGGATCGGTTGTAAATGCATTTGCCTTTTCTGCTCTGGTGTTCTTCTCCTTAGTCACAAAGTCCTTAACACCTATGAGCATTTTGTTGCAATCATTGAACAAATAATCGACCTTCTTGGAATATATCCGAACGATGCCTACAAGAAGATATGCCAAAACTCTGTATGCCAAGGTTTCCAACTCTTTCTGCAAGATCTCATCTGCGCAGCCGAGACAAACCCAGAAAAATTGAATTATCACACAATAAGAACCGATACAATCACCATAATTAAACGGGAATGTGCTAGAGAAGATCTCTAAAGGACAAGTATTGTACATATCTTTATTAACAAAAGCTGTCCTTTATGAGGAAAGTAGGAAACAAGGATCCGCCCTACAAAAAGACAATGCCTTTCCAAGGTACATAGATTTTCTCTTTCAGTTAAATTGACCACGTCCCATCAACTAGCAGACAAAACATACTTACACATCATACAGAAAAAAACCCAGACGCCACAAGGCTAATAATAGTTATAGCTTCCATAAAAGCAAGACTAAACAATAAAGTTTTAGGTTCCAAGATCAATCGTCAATTATATTGCTGAACCAAAAAATACATGGTTCATTCAAGCATTTCATCATACAATTGATGAACAAAACCTACCTACTTATTAAGGGGCAGACATATCACAATCGTCATAAGTTTTCTTCTTCTTTTTATGGAACTCAATCATCACGAATTAAGAAACGAAAGAACCCAGAAGACATAATGTTGAACTCTGTTTGGCTGCAGGGAAAATACGACGGAAAACCGAAAAAAACAGAGTGTCTATTTCAAGGAATTTCTCACCAAGTCGCAAACCTTCCCTCACTTAAACCCTTCTAATTCGCGTTCTATGAATCTGTCTATCCTCACCAAGAACCCAGAAAAATCAAGACTTTAAAGATGAATTCAAATTTAACAATGCGGAGGAGACAAACCAACGGAAGAAGGAATATCAGTCTCTTTGACTTGGGCTTTCTTGAGCTTTTTGAAGAAATAGGCAGCGACCCATATGGCTCCCAAAGGTCCCTTTTTGGAGACAAGACACTGCGAGTAAAACATTCTCGGAGATTCTGGGATTCAGACAAAAAAAAAGCTTCGGTTTTTATAACAATGGTTAACTTCTTCGACACTGAAACGAGAGAGGGAGGGGTAAGAACGGAGGAGACGAAGAAAGAAACGGTCAAGTGGTGTACCATACAAGCTTCTCAAAAACTGCAAGAACTCTCTTAAGATTTATTTATTCTATTTTTTAAAGAAAGAAACTGAATAGCTAGCACTTCTATTTTGCAAAATTTTAGGTATAAAATAAAGCAAAAAAGGAAAATAGGTAAATTTTTATGGAATTAAATAAAATATTTCTCGTAAAAAGTTCCAAAGTCTATCGTTTCACCTTTTTATTTTAAAAAACAATTAATTAACAAAATATCGTCTTAATTTGGTACCTTTTTATGGGCATCCAAAACAAAATCACCGGAAAACAATTCTTGATATGGATCTCTTAATTAGTCATATTTTGATGTTGTTTCCTAAACAACTAGAATATATATATTGACGGGCCAAACGTTTGTATCCCATCTTAGAAGTCACAATTTATAGTGGATTGGGGAACATAAGATTAATTTCGATTCTAGCATCTGATTTAGTACATATCACTTATATCGTTAGAAAAAGGCAATTTCCCAATCACGTTATATTTTTTTGGTGCGGTAAAAATTTGAGAATATGTAAAAAAATTTCACATTTGTAAACCGATAGAAAATGGCAAGTTGCGTAGAAATCTGAGCTGGCAGCTATCCGAGTATTTCAAACAACCTCCGTAAGTTCTCTAACACGTGGCTGGAAAAACATACGTGTTGTTTGGCTACGGTCATGGTTGATCCGACGTGTCACCTCACCGCTTGTTTTATTGATAGCCCGCTTCCCACAACCCAACCGCAACCGAAACCGCCAAACTCGAACGCGTTTTTTCGCGTTCTACTCTTAGTTTCCTTCATCTTCTTCTTCACCACTCCCCCATCGAAATCGCGTTCCAACAGCGACAGAACCTGCGTTCAGCGGCAGGTTCACTCCACAAGTCTTCTCGATTCGAAGCGAAACCTAAAACAAAATATCCAGTAAATGATGCGAAGAGAAAAATAAAAACTTCTTGGGTTCGAATATCTCCTGGAGATTTTCTCCTCTGATTCTCTCTGTGGCTTAACGCGATGACAGGTCACATATCGGCTCGAAACGACGTCGTTAGGATATCAGGGATGAGTCAGGGCTATAAGGCTCAATAGGCCCAAGTAAGTTTTTTTGGGCTTACTCGAGTGAGAATCTATTTTATATTCTCCATTCGGAATCAACTAGGTCATACCCAGCCCACATAATAGATTAATAGGTATATATTTTAATTAATATTTTATTATAGTATTTTTTTTTATTTTCACCTAAATATTTATTTTATGTTTATAAAATAAAAATATATATTATTAATATTTTTTTTGTAAAAATATTAAACCTTAACTATTGTATATATACAAAACTTATAACTATAGTTTTTAAGATTCGATGATAATCTTCAAAAATATCTGATATTTTAATTTATTAGTCAAAACCCCATCAATATCTAAAAATATATTATAAAAATAAAATCATGATTGCACCGTAAATTATAATTTATGATTATTTGTCACGAGTTAAAATAAAGATTTTCAAGATTATTTTTCATATTTTTATCGTTAGTCATAAATATTTTATCTAGTATGTGAGTGAAGCCCACCATGATCTAAAAATCTATATTATTTGTTAAATATATATTAAAAAAGTAAAATCATGATTTCGCCTTATTTGTAAGTGATATATCCCAAATTCACAAATTTCTAATGTTTACGAATAATTACAAAATTGTAATGATGTCTTATACAACACAATAGGCTGACGTGGAATACTTTGACAGATTCGTTCCCGATGCCCACAAGATCAGACTTTAGTGACGTGCTTTATTTAAGCCTTGATTAGACCCCTTAACCCACATTAATTATTTATTCATTTCTCTTTTAAACTAGTGTTAGTTTAACAATATAAATCCCATATAACTCGATAATTTTCCAAATAAATATATAAATCTTTAATAGCTTTAAATGCATCTATTAAAATCTTTCCTAGAAATATATAAACTTTCAAATTATTATAGTTTTTTATTTGAACAATGATCACGGTAACATATATAAAATTTTACCATTAAAAATCATATTAAAAATATATAAACTTTAAAATTTCCGATCCAATGCACAAAGTTTTCTTCAACTGATGTAATATGTAATTTGATTTTGTAGTTACAAATGCCATAAAATTGTGTTTGATCGGATATATTATTTTTTCTATTGAATTGTATTTTTTTTTCTTAAAATATGCATATCTATGAGATTTTTTCACCAATTATTATATTTTGTAAAAATATTTATGATGCTAAATTGCCAAATTTGCTGACCATTGGACGTGGGCTTCACATTGCATTATATATGTTATGACGTGGGCTTGATCTTGAATCGCACAGCCCATGCCTTCAAAACTACTAAAACATAATTTAATATTATTGATTTAATGTTATTTGTATTTTAAAATATTTTATTGATTAATTCTTTATAAAATACAACACATAATATAAAATTATTATAGATTTTAACGATATTTTATTTAAATATCTGATAAAATATTTTTGTTTTATACGTTTTACAATTCTAATAAATTTTAATGTTTTCCTAATAATGCAACCATCATATGATTCTTGAATTTATAAGAAGAAACACAAGACTTACTATCATTTAAAAAATAAATAATCATAATTACGCATTTGATTAATCTGTCGTCTCTCAATCAATCGGTTTGTCAAATTTGTCGGGGATTTTTTTTTCTAGTGCACATATATAATTATTTGTTTTATTTAAGAAAAACATTCTATAGCCTAGTGGCTACCATACCATATTATAACTTCCAATCCTAGCTGTGAAAAAATATTAAAGAAATAATATTATGGGTCTTGTATAAATATTGTCATTAGGATTTAAATGCTGTCATTTTTTTTATTAGAAATGTTTTTTTTATTGTAGATGATTCCAAATAATATTATACTGATACAAAAAAAAATCAGAAATATTAATACAAAGGTCAAACATTAGGAAAATCCATGTGCTGATAAATAGTAAGGCGTTTATTATATAGACTACCAAATGGTTTGGTAGTTGATATATACTGTTCATGTTCTGATTATATGTAAATGCTGATAAACAAATTACATTAAGTTATCAATCATTCAATCCTCTATATATATATATATATATATATATATGCATATATGTCTGTATATGTATGTATGTTGTCTAATTTATGGATAAATCCGTATTCATCTTTTTCAATCATTATATTTCGTTTTATAAAATTATTCAACGAACAGTGAAATGTCTCTCGTTGAAAACAACGACAAATATCGATTATGACAGATCGTTGGAACAATTATCATAGCTGAATAGATTTAAAGTATTTTACATAAAATAGAGAGTTTTTTATGAAAATAATTTTAAAAAATACAAATATTTATAATAATTTGTGTATTTAAATTATTATAAGTATTCGAATTACAATACAATTTTATATGAATAGGCAATATTTGTTATAAAAAAAGTCCAACACAAATTACTTAGAGACATTCGGATCGGATTTTCTGATATTTTTGGCCATCTGAGTTGGAATATTGATTAATATATTCATTTTAAAAAATGGAATAAATCTAAATAAATGAATGAAGTCGATGAAGAGGTGTCCAACTTCGTTTTGTCACATGTGTTGCATAATGATAAATTACCCCCCACCGATATCGAATAATGCAAGGAATATCTTATAAAAATCAATATAAAATAAAATAATTAGTAACATATTTTAAAACTATTGGAATAAGATTGTGTTAGAGAATTGCTAATATTTTCTGGAGCATTCATGAATATTTTCAAATCAACAAAAACATATTTAAATGTAATTAGCTTCTAGTGGTGAAGAGGTGACAAAGTAATTCTCAAGGTCATGGGTTCGATTCTATTGGTAGGGAGGGATGCAATTTCTGTATTAAAATGATCCATATATAAAGGCTGGTCCCGGACCTAGGGTAGATGTAGTCGGACCGAAGACCTGGAAAATCATCCTGATTATAAAAAAAAAATCTTTCATACAAATTAATCCATCGTTTTTATATGGTTATACATATGTGTATATACTATATATCCGTTATGCCTTGATATGTAATAAATAATTGATTTCGCACAAGGAGAAAACACAAATTTACTAAAATAGTAAATAATTCGATTTTAGGAAATATTTGAATTGCTACAAAAATTTATGATGTAGATAGGGTTCCAATTCTGTATTGTACTGTTTAAAATTTTAGATATTACTAAATCTCCGCACATTTATAAAATAATTTTATTTCTTTTACTGGTTACTAGTTTCCATCTAATGGTCAAACTTTGGATCGCAATCAAAACGGCTTTAAAACTGTCTGCATTAAAATTATTGATTACTACGTGGTTAGGAGACTAATCAGAGAATTAAATAAAGTTTTAATAGCGCCAAAAGGCTGCGGGACCCACCACGATATAAAAGTTGTTTTATGCGAATACCCGAAACGACACCGTATTCGACCGTAGAGTGAGTCACGAAAACCGAGTGGGCTCCGCGTAGGGGGGGACCCACATAGCCCGAAGAGGAATCGTCGGCTTTCGATCTTCCACTCGACAGTACATATCAACGTCTTCTACGCCAAAATTTCTTCTTTTCCATTTGAGCTCTCTCTCTCTCTTGTTTTGATCGGTGTTCTGCTCGTGGATGGGTTCGTGTGCGTCGGTTGATAAGTCTCGGTCTGGTCCCGCGATGAAGCTCGTGGCTTTTGGGACAAGAGCAGATATTTTGGTGATCCCAGAATCGCCCAAGAAGGCGAACTCGGGGCTGGTGGCTACTCCGCCGGAGATGGTGGCGGAGGACGGTGGCGGTGCGGCTGATTCTCGGTGGTCGTTTTCCTCTGCCCAGAAAAGTTTAGGTACTTGTCTCGGAATCTCTGCGTTCTTCAGATGGGTTTCGACTTTTCAGTGTTTTGCCTTTGGCGTGGATGTTTTTTTCGCATAAAGCTGTTGTCTTTCCTGGGGGTGTGGGGTTTCTCAGAAAAATTATATAAACAATGATTACAGTTTTATACACGCCTTCATATAACATACGTTCATCGATTCCGACAGAATCGCCCAGAAGGGAGAACTCGGTCTGGGGGGATACTCCGACGTCGGCAAAAGATTGTCCGATCAAATCTCGGTGGTCGTTTTCTTCTGCTAAGAAAAGCTTCGGTATTTTTCCTCGGAATCTCTGTCTTTTCTCAGGAAAAGCTGTCGTGTTTCTTGTTTTCTTTATTTGGGTTCGGTCGACTGATTAAGGCGGTGTTGATGTTGGTTTCTAACGAAATCATTAGTTTATGATGATCTTCGATCTGTTAGGACTTAGGAGACGTGGTGTTGTGTGGAATTTAAATATGCATAATTCACCTTCATATCATATAATATACGTTCATCATCATCACAGAACATTCTTCACCCCTTTTCCCGATCAATTCTGTTTTTCTTTAGGTGTATGTTTTTCTTGTTTCTATGGACATGGACATCTGGCGATTCATTCATTGGCCGAGTGGTCTGAAAATTCAAACTTTGGGCTGTATACATGAGAGAGAGAGCGAGAGAGATTTTTCTTGGAATTCTTCCATTATTGGTTTCGTAACTCTGAAGTTCTTTTCCTTTTGTTAATGATAAAGCCGGTAGCTTTTTTCTCTGCAAAATGACAGATTTTACTGAGTGGTGGTTTAGAACTAATCTTTGTCTGTAGCCCTTTTTCCCCATCGTTTTAATATATGCTTTTGGGTGTGGTGGGTGGCCACTTGGAACAAGAAAATATGAAGAGAGAGAGAGAGAGAGAGAGAGAGAGAGATTTGGTGCGATTTTGATTCAATTTTGTCAACTTGAACAGTAATGTGACCCATGTCTCATAAACAGTGATCTGAAATCTGAAACTGTGTTCTGTTTTACCGTCTCTCAGGTAGTAGAGAAGAAGCATTCTTCGATTCACAGGCGTGGCTAGAGTCAGATGACGAGTTCCACAGCGTCAATGGCGGTGCGTTTCTCTTCGCTTTGAAATTATATTTCGGTTTTACATTTTGTTAGCACTCTGAATGCATGTTTTATTCTCGCAGATTTCACACCGTCTCGTGGAAACACTCCTAAAAGCGGCAGCTTCTCGGACAGAGTTCCCCGTTTGCACAACCTTACGTTCGAGGAAAAGCCTCTGAGTCCATCAGAGGCTCCCACACCCCGGAGGAAGAAGCTAGCCGAGCTCTTCAGAGACGACAGCATTAGAGAAGATTCTTCAGAAGATTCCCCTGAAAACCAGAGCAGATCCAGCGAGATATCGTCTTTTAACACTCCGTATGTGTCTGAAACTAACTCCAGTGTCTGCAGCGGTGAACTCAGAGCCATTGAAGACTCCGCTGCAGCTGAAGAGAAGGAGAGGAAGCTTAGATCTTTTTCTCCCGGGTGTCTTCCCCGGTTTGCCTCTTGCGGGAGCTTTTCTGATAGGAGGAAGAAGACGAGCCTTGCCGCCACCGTTGCAGTGAAGTGAGCTACATACACACACACACACACGTATATATACATATATAGAGAGAGAGAGATGCTGTATAGAAATAAAGGGTGATGGTGAAGACATGGCTGTGTATATGATGAGAGATCTATACAGGTACTTCCTGCAATGAAGCACCAAAGATGACAAGGGTTTGCTCGGACATCATGTAAATTTGCCCTTTCGCTTATGTAGTAGTTACGGGTCTTTTGCCTTTGAGAATGCCCGCGGGGTTTTGCATGTCTCGCATCATATTTTATATGGCGAAATGATATTTTTATTCCTATCATGACGTAGACGAGACGTGTTAGTTTTAAGAACAATATGTTCTCTTTATTATTATTACAATCTTGCACGAAGTTCAAAAGCTTACATGAATTAGAATTTAGAATATGTTAGGTAGTTTTTGGATATATATATATATATATATTTGTATATGTATAAAATTATGGTTATGATGTCAACAAGGACCTTAGGAGCGAAGCTTGTTTAGAAGGCCCTAATGAATACCTGAAAGAGACCATATAATGATGCAGATGAAGTAAAGCAAGACAAAAATACATAACCGCAACGATAACTTAGTTTCAACTCCAAGCCTCTTTGTTTGCTTTTCGGACAATCCATTATTAGGATTTTTTTCAAAAATTTATAAAAATACATTTTCTTCGTACTGAGCCTGAAAATAGCAAAATATTGATGTACTTATATATTGGTCAAGACTTGCGGAGAACCCAAGTATAATTGCGGACATGCATTTGGTTTACGATTCAAACAAATCATTCACATCACATGATATTTTGGCCCTTAAGCAACCCCCAATCTTCATGCATTTCATTTGCGCATATATACACTAACACACTAACACGGCATTGGCAAGGAAGTGAGTGGTCATTGCTAAAACCGAGAGAGAGAGAGGAGTGAGCGGAATTTTAACCGGGTTCGATTCGCTAAGCCGAAGAAAAATGCAGACGGTTCTGGTGGTTCTGGTTTGTACCGGTTTAGCTATGGCGGCGAGGTTAGCGTCGGCCGCTCAACATGTCGTCGGCGGCAGCCAAGGCTGGGAAGAGTCTACTGATTTTGATTCTTGGGCTTCCGGCCTGACGTTCAAACTCGGAGATCAATTGGGTACGTTTCTTGGAATATGTTTCTTCATTTCGATCTAATATTCACTTCATATAAAATCAAATCAATACGAATACGAATATAAATTTGCTTGTTTTGAAAATTTTTGATGGAAAAAGTTGTCAATATGCATAAACTTTTGATCCAAAGGCGATTCAATTTCAATCATTGGATTAGTTAGCCTAACCGGTAATCCTTTAACCGGCCGGTTTAGTACTCCATCTCCGCATCAACCGATAAACTGCATGTTGTTTTTTTCTTCTCTCCTCGCCAGTGTTCAAATATTCGGGACTACACAGCGTCGTGGAGCTGGGGAGTGAGACGGCATACAAGAGCTGTGACCTGGGAACACCCGTTAAATCCATGAGCTCCGGAAACGACGTCGTTAAGCTCACCAAACCAGGAGCTCGTTACTTCGCCTGTGGGACCCCCGGCCACTGCGACCAGGGCATGAAAGTCAAGGTCAACGTCGTCTCCTCCGACACCGCCGCTTCCACCCCCGATTCGGCTTCAAAGTCGGGTCCGAGTCCCGACTCGGGCTCCAAGTCCGGCTCGAATTCGGACTCTAACTCGAAGCCGGGTTCCAGTTCGGGCCATGGGCTTTGGACTTCTTCTATGAATATGATTATTGGGCTTTTGGCTACTGGGCTTATTTGGGCTTTCTGAGACAAGGGTTTTGAATCAGGATTATTGGGGGGATAATTACAATTTCCGGAGGAAAAAATAAATTTGGGAATTAAAATGGTATTGGTGTTTTGTATGATTATTTTTCCCGAGTTTGTTGCATTTTTTTCCTATAATGTAATCTCTTTTGTTCGTGTGAATTTCCAAGTATTGAATTGAGTTCATTGCTCTTTTTTTTATTAAAAAAAATTGGTTTTAATAAATGTCTAAACAATATTAACACGTTTTATAATTTATGAACCTTTCATTAATGTCTATAAAATGTTGACTGATTTTTTTTTTTTGGCATATACCATTCGTCCTTATTTTCAACTCGAATGATACCCTTTGGAATATTCCTTGTCCTCCTTTCCATGTACTAATGAATTTTCATAAGAAAACGAAAAATATAGCCATAATTTAAATTATTTACATACACTTTCTATTTTCTGGGAATCTAAGAATATATTATAACATCCATAATACACACATTTTCTGAGCTATTTATAAAACCTTATTTTCATCGTGGACGAACTATTTTATAGATCTAGCTCTAAATCAACTCACCCATATATTTGATTTTTGATTTTTTCCAGATTTAATCATAAGTATATATTTTGAATGATCATGTACTTGATTTTCTTTTATATTTTTTGGGTCTTGAAAAATATACAGGCACTTACTATATACTGATTTTATTATTTAAATACCGTTCCTCATGTTTTGCAAGACGCCAAGATCACATTTAAAAAGGACCAGAGAGAGAGAGAGAGAGAGAGAGAGAGAGAGAGAGAGAGAGAGAGAGAGAGAGAGGGGGCTATGAGCCAAGACAAGATTTCTTCTTCAGTGGAAGTGTCAAACAACAATAATAACAA
>NW_010961290.1:1186755-1210135 GCF_000463585.1 Tarenaya hassleriana | reverse complement strand
AGAGAGAGAGAGAGAGAGAGAGAGAGAGAGAGAGAGAGAGAGAGAGAGAGAGAGAGGGCTATAGAAGGCAGTCTTCGTTAGTTCTTTTTCTTCCTCGTCGTCCTTTGTTTTCTTGGAAAACAACAATCCGACAAAACACGCGCATATTTTGCTTCGTTCGCCGGAAAACTATGCCGGAGGATTCGACGTCGATTGACTATGTCATGGAGAAGGCCTCGGGGCCTCACTTCTCCGGCCTCCGCCTTGACGGCTATCTCTCTTCTCCGCCGTCCTCCTCCGTCTCCTCTCTGTCGCACCTCCGACCGGCCGCTTCGTCATCTTCCGCTTCCTCCGATCCCAGCGCGCCTAAACAACCGTTCGTTATCGGTAATTTTCGTTTCGCGCTTCGTTTCTGCTTGTTTTTTTTCTTCTGCCCGAGCTCTCTCACCTTCGGATCACCTGGCTCTTTATCACTCGATCGCTGGATTTTGGCGCCCATGGAGTTTCTTACCGCATTTTATTCGATTTATCTCAAGTTTTTGATGATAAAATTTCGGCCTTTAATAGCATTCTTGCTACCGAGATTAACAGAATTGAACTTCGTTCACCTGAATAAGATGAGCAATCTGCATGGATATCAGTTTCTAGGGCTTAATTCGATTTTTGCCCTCGACTACGTGATTGTGTAGGAGTGTCTGGTGGCACGGCTTCTGGCAAGACCACGGTCTGCGACATGATAATCCAGCAACTTCATGATCATCGAGTGGTTCTTGTTAATCAGGTCTGATTCCGTGGGCTAGTTTGCACTTGTGTTTCACTTGCAAGCTGGGAAATCTACTGTTGTATTTGATCAAGATTACGGGCTTCTGGCGTTGGTTTTCATGCTTCTTGTTGATTAGGATTCCTTTTACCGTGGTTTGACTCCTGAAGAACTGCAGCGTGTCCATGAGTACAATTTTGATCATCCGGGTAAATGCTCTTAATGGTTAATCCTCTTACTTTTGCTCACTGATTATGGTTTGATTAGCAGCATCTATATTTAGCTCACAGCATTTGGTTAATGTCGCTTATTTTCTTCTGCAGATGCCTTTGACACTAAACAGCTTTTGGTCTGCGTTGAGAAACTAAAGAGCGGGCAGCCGTATCAAGTTCCTATCTATGACTTTAAGACTCATCAACGTAGATCAGACACTTTTCGTCAGGTTCACACTCTTCTATGCATTACCATTATTAATGTTGTCTTCACCAAAATCGTCTCTCAATTGGTGCACTTAATTATCTCTGTACTTCGTGGCCGTCCAATGTACCGTAGTTTTGCGGCCATGTGTTTGATCTACTGTGACTTCAGGCTTTGCAATCAGAGAGCATGCTTTTATAGAACTAATATAACTTTGACTCCTCTGTCAGGTCAATGCTTCTGATGTTATCATTTTGGAGGGGATTCTTGTTTTCCATGACCAGCAAGTTCGGAATCTGATGAATATGAAGATCTTTGTTGACACAGGTAACTACATACCTTGATTATAGGATCTTTGTTGATCCATGAGTCCGGAACCTGTCTTTTTCTTTTTCTTCCTCCCATAAGCAAGCATACATCTTGTCATACTTATCCATTTTCATCCTGTTTCTGATCTTATTTATTCTATGTAGCTCCAACTGTTATTGTGATTAAATTTCCTCATTTCATTTTTGTAGTTGATGGGATTTCTCACTTTATTCCTATCACATAATTTTTTAGCGGCTAGGGCTGAGTTGGTGCTTTTGAAGCAATATAGTTATCTGCACGGTGTCTATCTTTTTCTTCGCCTTCCTCTGAATCAGACTCCTCATCTTAGCTATTAACTGATTCCAGATGCTGATGTGAGGCTTGCTCGCAGAATTAGACGTGACACTGAAGAGAGGGGTCGGGATGTGAGCTCCGTACTTGAGCAGGTGAGGCCTCTTTTCAGGTTTTGGTGTAGCATTGATCATAGGCATATCCAGAGGTTTTTTATTCACTCTAGTTAGTTCCCTTGATAATGCGCCTGATATACAAGGTCAGGAAACATCGACATATGGTTCCTGCTTTTACTGAATGCCGCGTTGTCTCTCAATAATGGCTTCTTTTATTCTGTAGTTTGGTGAAGTGGATTTTGAGCTGTTGTGTGAAACAGCAATATCTGTGAGCTTCCTGTATTGTTTAACTTTTATTGTCTGATGATGTTGTTCTCATTTGCAGTACGCAAAGTTTGTGAAACCTGCATTCGATGATTTTGTGCTCCCCTCAAAGAAATATGCGGATGTGATCATTCCCCGAGGAGGCGATAATCATGTTGCAATCGATCTGATTGTGCAACACATCCGCTCAAAACTTGGGCAGCACGATCTCTGCAAATTTTACCCGAATGTGTACGTTATCCAATCAACATTCCAGGTATTTTCTTGTCTTTTGCCAAATATCTGACTCTGTATTAAGGTTGCAAGTTTTTCGAATCATTAGTCTCACACAAGAAGAATCTTGATTGCAGATAAGAGGCATGCATACGCTTATTCGGGACAAAGACATATCTAAGCATGACTTTGTATTTTATTCAGACCGACTCATTCGTCTGGTATGTCCGTGTCGCATATCTTCCCTTTGTACCCACTGAGCTTTTCAGGCCTCTTGTTATGATGGTATCTTGATTTTTGAATTGTTCTCGGCTTTAATTTTCAGGTTGTGGAGCATGGTCTCGGCCATTTGCCATTCACAGAGAAACAAATAGTTACTCCAACAGGTAATATAGGAGAATGACGTGAGCTGTAGGTTACCTTCCTATAATCATGGTATCTGAAAATTTTCCCTGATTTATCCATGGTATCCTTCTTTCACATGGATCTTGTAAATTTTTTGAGGCCTTTGCTTCATGGGCATGGCCTAGAAAACCTGGTTGCATATTGTGGGAATTGATTCACTAGCAAACAAGTCTTTCAGGGTTAGCTTTAGCCATAATTGGTGGTGGGTGTTTGGTCTTAGCACACATATCAGATGCAAAAGAGACATCTGTTTTCCAATATAGAACCGGATACTCCAGTTATTATGGTTCTAAATTTTAATTTTTTGCCACTTCAGGGTCTGTGTATATGGGTGTTGATTTCTGCAAGAAACTATGTGGAGTCTCAATCATTAGAAGGTGAGCCTTGAAAGGTATTTGCGTTATTTGTGTTTCTGATAAGGAGGGCTGCCGTTCATTACAGTCACAAACTGTTTACACATAGTTTCTTGTATTGTACGGTTTTTGATTAGTGGTGAAAGCATGGAAAATGCGTTACGTGCATGCTGCAAAGGGATCAAAATAGGGAAGATTCTGATCCACCGCGATGGTGACAATGGACAGCAGGTATGTACGCTTTTACACAACTAAAGATTAAACATCTTCATCATCTCTAAAACTCGTTGTTACGCGTGAATCCAGCTTATATATGAGAAGCTTCCTCGCGACATCTCTGAGCGCCATGTCCTGCTCCTAGATCCTGTTCTAGCCACAGGTACAATGGTCTGGGCCTTAGGCTACTGAGGAATTTCAACTGTATATAACATGTCTTTGCTTCTCTTGTAGGCAATTCTGCGAACCAGGCCATCGAATTGCTCATACAGAAAGGAGTTCCAGAATCCCACATCATATTCCTCAACCTCATTTCGGTGAGATCCAAACTCAGTTTTTATCGTTTTTTCCTTGTTGTATGGAAAAAGGATGAGTGTTTTCCTTTTTGTTTTAACGATTTTACTTTTTTGCGTTTGCGTTTTGTGTCCTATAAGGCCCCAGAGGGAATCCGCTGTGTGTGCAAGCGGTTCCCCTCGTTAAAGATAGTGACGTCGGAAATAGACCAGTGTCTGAACGAGGAGTATCGTGTTATACCAGGCTTGGGCGAGTTCGGTGATCGCTATTTTGGCACTGACGAATAGTCTCGCAATCGCAGCGTTTTCACCAAACGCGATAACTGTGCATGTTCAGCGCGTTATCAAACGCCAAAATGGGGTCTTATTCCCTGTTTTTTTTTTCCCCTATGAAACAGCGTTCAAAAGCTGATGGCTTCAAATTCCACTCACCCTTTTCTTGTATTGGCACTTCAATGGAAATCAAAAAAAAAAAAAAACAGTACACATCTGTAAAAACACGTCGTCTTCATTCTTGTTTCAAAAGGGTTCGAAGTGAACAAAACGGTGACGTTTCAATTCGTAGTGAGCCGTTCCGGTTTTGTCCGGTTCTATTTTCCGGGTTCGGGCAATAATCCAGCGAGAGATATGGTAACATTGGTTTATCCGCATCCGCCACTGATTCCCGTCGAACACTTCTTCGTTTTCGGGGGTTCACTATCCAATCATCACCCGCCACGTGTCTACTCAAATCGTCTCATCCACCTCCGCCGCTTCCGCCTCCGGTCGTATGAACTGTGAATCCGCCCATTGTACAATTGCCCGGAAAATTATGTCGACGTGAGATTGGAATTTCTCTCGTCGATTTGATTCTCAGGTTGTTCTCACGTGTTCAACCTCCACCGTACCGGTGATCGTCGAAGGCTAGCTTCCGAATTATTCAAGTGTATTGGCGTCGACGATTTCACTTTCGATCGGCATTTCGGTGATCGCAGTGTTCAGATGACGTTGTACGATTTCAGTTCAACCTCGAACAAAGCCAAAGCCCCACGGTTTCAATTTCTTTCCGACGACTCAGAGGTATTAAGTTCATACACTCATATTTCACGGTTCGAATTCAATTGTATCTTCAACGCCTAATTTACAAATGTGTTCCAGCATTGAAATTCTGGTCGTCTTCTAGAAGGAGGTTGGGGTCAACAAAAAAAGAAGAAATCGGTAGCAAAGAAATCGCCTGCTTAGAAGCGACATCGTTTCTCGGAATGTAGAGGCTGGAAGACTGAAGGAAAGATCGATGATGGGAAGTTTTGTGTAGGCTCACAAGGAAAAGAGACACACGTTTGCTTCAGAGGCAAGGGAGCATGGTCCTTTTCTTATTGGTAAGAACTGACTCTTGAAGGAAAAAAAACACATGCTTTACAAGGAGAAAAAAGCCAAACCTATGATATATTTACCTTAACATCACCTGTTGAGTATGAAGAAAGAGTGCAAAACTTGATAGAAATACCTCCAAAAACTGAGTACGACACTGCTGCAAGCCACTGTAGATGTTTTGGTGCATGTAACGACTCACTGTCCCTTTCTGTCTTTGGGTTTCACCAGGTGAGGAAAAGCTTGTAGAATGTTGTATGCCCTTAGATCCTGCCTGGTCAAGATCCCGACCACTGGACACATCTGAAATCGAGTTGATCACCGAATAAGTTAGTGCTGCTAAAGTTTGGATCTTGCAGGTTTCGGAAGTGAAAAAAGGCTTAAACTCACCCCTGCAGCTTGGATCTTGGGAACGATGAGCAAGTGACGAAGACCCACTTGTCGGAACAGCACCATAGCCTTGGCCACCGACATGCTCTCCACAACTGTGTATGGGGTTGTGTTGGTGAGTGGGTGGAGATCAACATACATCTGCATTTCGCTGCTCGTGACCGTCGCCTCCTCGAAGTTGTCTTCTCTCTCGGCCAATTCCACCCATGTAAATTTCTCCCTCACTTCCCAGTCTTCGGTCCTTCTTTTCTCCGTCAAGAACCATCTCTTTTTCAGAACTTTAACTAGGTGCGCTCTCAGAATCAGCCCATGCAATTCCGTAGCACCATCGGCTAGACCGACTTGAGGTGCATCTGCATCGTCTAAGACTGGAAACGCATTGTGTGTCGTGTTCTTGAGCACGTCGACTATATTAGCGACCTTCTCTATGCCGTGAAGGGTCACAACCGAGGTCTTAGCGTCAGCAAGCTCGCCAACAGTGAGGTTCCTCATCCACGGCTCGGGATTTGCGTCCAAGAAAGGCAAGCCCTTTAAGTGCAATATGATCTCGTAAATGCTTGGGTTGAAGCTGTCTCCTACCGTCTTTGCAATTAGAAGCACAATCATCGTGATGGGCAGCAAGAGAAGGTTGTTTGTGAGCTCTAGGAATATGACACAGAGTGAAACTGTCATTCTCATTGAGCCAGCCATGAGAGAGGCCGCACCAAGAACAGCATAAAGACCTTGGTCAATGCTTGTGTAGGATCCCATGAGAGTTCCAAGCATCCGGCCGTAGGCTGAGCCCATGAGGATGATGGGGAGGAAGAGACCAGACGGGGTGGCGATACCGAACGTGAAAAGCCCCAAGACACAGTAGAGGATGAAGAATATCCAGACAGAGCCCATGCTGAATTCATTACTAGTGTTTGAAGAGAAGATGTTCCTGACAGCATTGTCGTTGGTGGTGAGAAGGAGAGTGGCTAGGTCGTTGTAGTAACCATCCGGGCAATTGAACTGTTTAAAGTTGCCCGATCTTCCGTTTGTTGGGCAGGTCTCAGAAATAGATGGATCACAGGCCTTGCATTGCGTCAGGAAAGGAAGACCGTACAGGCAGACTGAGGTGAAGAGTGATACAGAAAGAGCCAGAACCACCTTATGAACCTTACCCTTCCTGCAGAACACAGACCAAAGGTATGCAAAGTAAGTAACTCCGTGCTAATCACTCGATATCGGCCTTGAATCGTACATTATCTGTGACACTTACTGGTTGATGAGATTGTAGAAGCGGAGAACTTTATGCAGGAAGTGATTGTACAGACTCCCGAGAAGGCCACCGATGACACCGATCAACGTGACCGGGATGATATCCGCCATATGGTACCGAACGGAAACATCACTCACATCAAACATGATGAGCCCTCCTCGTCCAAACAGCCCACATTTCCCGGAGTTGCAGATCTCCATGAACTCCCTGAGCACGACCACCACCACGGCGGTACTGAAGAATGTCCTCCATAGGAGAGCGCTCCTCCACCAAGTGGCCACCTCCTCGAGTGCAAAGAGGACACCTCCGACTGGCGCCCTGAAAGCGGCACAGACCCCAGAAGCAGCTCCGCACGTTATGAGGTCCCTACGGTCCCTGTCGTTGTTGATGTAACGTAGCCACCGCCACTTGACCCGGTGGTTGTCCGGACCGCCTTGTCCGAGAAGTGAAGCAATGCAACTTCCGATGTGAACCAGAGGTCCCTCTTTTCCCAGATCAAGCCTGGCCGCAACCGCTCCAATGCTGCCAATGATCTACCAAACACCCGCCACCAGGAAATAAAAACATGTGAGTTAACCGAAAACCCGAAAAGATTTAAGCTTTTCGGGTTTTATATTTGACCTTGACGATTAAAGTGGAGGCACCAAACATGTTGGGAGTGTCTACGCCATTAAGGTAAGCTTTGATCTCAGGAATGGTCGGTCCCGCAGCCGTAGGAGCAAAACACACACAGAGAACTGCGGCCACCAACGTAAGTCCGAGGTTTGCTCCCGTGAATATTATCAGACCTGCCACGTATCTGCCCTGACGAGATTTCCGTAACAATGGCAGGGAGAAAACTTGGACCGGAATATGCGAACAAGCAAGTGGTGGAAATGGCACCTTTTCTGGGAAATGAAATGGGCGACAGCGAGGAGCTTGAAGCCGGTGATGTTTTCTCCGGCGAGATTGATGAGAGTGGCGATGAGACCAGTCAAGAGACCCACGAGACAAGCCAGTGCCCATTTCAAGAATATGTACTGGATCACTTGTGTCTTCTTTCTGCTTCTCCAGTCATGTTTGAACAGATCGTTCTCGTTTATTCTATATACATCATCCAATAAAGAGAAATTATCCAAAAGCCTCCTGTCTGGTCAGAATCTTTCTCGTACCAACCGTTTATTTATCAAGTAACAAAGACCACAAACTCATCCCCGTTCTTATCCTAAACCTTGTTCGTTTCTTGATGAATACTTGATCCATGACGGATCGGGAAAACAAAAAAGATCGAAACTTGGAATGAAATTATAGAAACCCGGATTCCATAAAATCATCAGAGGAGAGAAAAACATTGAATATACGGATTATTTTAAAGCCACGGAGATGGATGTAAGTGTAGGGAGACATTACTCATAGTCCAAGCTCTCAATCTTGGAGACATTGGCACCGACCAAAGCAAGTGGAGTGGAAGAGAGTGTTCTCGTGTGTCTCTTCAGTAGAGGTTGTTGATTCACTGCGTTGTTCTCTGGATCTGCTTCTTCTCCTTCTCCATGCTCTTTGTTACCGTACGTGTTCATATCTTCGTCCATATTTTCCGACAAGATCTCCTGTTAAAAAAAAAAAAACAAAAACAAAAACACAGACAGAGACAAAAACTTGTTCTCTTTGGAGCTTCTGCAGCCAGAGGTTTTACTGTTCTTGGTACCCTCTCTCTCTCGAACGGCACTTTTGAGAGGCTTTTTCCTTTTTTCTAGTTGAGAATTTAAAGCAATTTTTTTCCCTCCGGGGTTTGTCTCTACATACACACGGATACGCACGCATACCTATATAGCATACATATACGTATATGTATCATGCATGCATATATATGTGTGTGTGTACACTATCTATACGTTTATGGGTTTGTTTTATTTGTTACTGCCATGGTGCCCAATGCGCTACATTATTGATAACACCATCATCATGGCTGCAGGAAATATCACACCAATTCGTGCAAGAAATTTAGATGAGTAACTACGTATATTTACGTGCAATTTTGTTTTATTTTTTATTTTTTATAATTAGCTTATTTTCATTCATGGGTTAATTAGCTTATACACGAAGTATAATCCTTAGTTACCACAAATTGTAACCATGTCGGATAATCATTTAGCATAAGAAGAAAATAATAATAAATTTTGCAATGATATCAACACCTACATGCATGTCTATCATTCTAGTTAATATTTTCTTCAAGTGTAAGATTTTTGTAATTCACATATTCATTAAGATACAATCCAAGTTGAGTGCAAATAATTAAATTTAAGTCAAACATCAATCATCGACAAGTATATTACATGTTATGACATAAACACAAACACTATTCTAACGTGTAAACAAAACAGCAGTTACAGTCGAGCTCGAAAGATCTTTCTGTCCACTGGCCAAGATATTTTTGTAATTGCTGACGTGGGAGTTCTTATCCATTGGATGCTTTCTTACCAAACCATACAAATTTTATAAAATAAATTATAAAATTATACTATGGTTTAAAAATATAAACGTAGCTTGGATTCCGACTGATTGATTGGTTAAACCCACCATTGGGCATTTTAGGAATTGGTATCACCTTTGTGATCATCATGCGCAATATAATACATGAGTGACCCGTTCGTATATTCCATGGGACACCCTTTGTCTTGTACATTAAAAAAAAGCTTGCACCTATGAATGATTTGTTACAAGATTCCACAATCAATCAAATTATATATAAAATATCATTGTATACAAAAATTATGAAAGCGACGGGTATTTACATCACATCTACAGTGACCCGAATCAGAGAGACATATTGGACCGTAAGATTTGGGAACTCCCGTCGAAAATACATAAAAATAAAAATAAAAATAAAGAAAAAAATCTGTAGAATGCAATATATACCATTTTTTTTTGTGTGATTTGTAAATGCTTAAATTTGAAGCGAACTGAATTGGAAATAATCAAAAACTCTGTTCTGGCTTTGAAAACTCACAAAATCCAATCAAATCGAAAAGGAAATAAGTTTTATTGGCGGCTTAATATTTTTTTTTGTTCTTGATTTAACTTGGATAGTGAAGGGATATGAGTAACATTAGATCCAAGAACTGGAAATTACTGTCCGTGATTGCTACGAAAACGCTATTGGGGGTAAGAAATTGGCACAATTGAGAGAATCCAAGAAATTACCAACGATAGAAAACGCGCGAGATGGGTTACCTTATTTATCGGATCTTGAAATGAAAAACTATCTGGGGGGATTTTTTTCATTAGCAATTCAAGATTCCTATTCCTACAGACCATGTTCTTGGATTCAGAAGAGCAAAGATGGTGAATGTTGTGAGAATGGTAAAGTTGCCGTACCTCGTCATAGGCAGCCTTCTCCTGGCGATTCTCTGGTTGTTGTCTAACCCATCACCATGTCCTTCGGATTCAAGCAGGATCAGAGAAACTGTGTTTGCCCATACTCGGCCTGTAAGATCGACATCATTCCATTAGTACTTCTATGCCATGATGAAAAAACCGTGATTCGTATCTGAGTACCTCTGTTATCACTGATAAAGACTAGTTTTCCTGGTCATAGGATCCTTCTGGCCTATCGAGATTGCTTACAAGATCGAGAATGGAAGACAGGACTGTCATAGTTACCATGGTGGACCGAGAATGGGCGAAACCCGGGTCTCTGCTTGATCTGTTCCTAGAGAGTTTTAGGATTGGGGAGAGGACCAGACACTTCTTGGATCATGTGATTGTTGTGGCTCTAGATGATGAAGCTCTTCGATATTGTGAAACTGTACATCCCCACTGTTTCCATCTTAGAAATTCTCGAAGAACGTCTACAGCAGAGGAAACTTCAACAAACCCCGATGGAATGGCTGCCACTTGGAGGAAAAAGGCGCTGTTGAAAGAGATTCTAGAACTCGGGTACAACCTGATTTTCACCGTGAGTTCTCTTGCACAATCTCATAACCATTGCAACATTATCCTTTCTGCAAAGTGAAACTAGAGATTTTATCAACTGATAGCTTTTGAATATGTGAGAAGTATACCTAACAAGAATTTATACACCTCACTTTGTTACTCTGCTTACTCACCTGTCCTTGCTGCTTTCTGAAACGTATGTGATTTGGCTTGGCTGCAGGAAGCAGACGTGATGTGGTTAAGGAATCCCAAAGTGTATTTGAGCCCTCAGAATGAATTCACAGCTGCATGCAGTTCCACTCCAGGAGCAGCTGCAGAGGACCATGGAGGATTCTTCCATGTGAAATCGAACGATGTTTCCATACAGTTGTTTAAAACCCTGAATGTAGAGAGGGTATTGTCCCCTGCATCTGGAAAGCAATCTATATGTGACATCTTAGAGCGGAGAGATGTAAAAGAGGTGCTTGGGGTGCGAGCAACATACCTGGATGATGCTTACTTCATGAGTTTTTGTCAACCGAAGACACAAGATTGGAGCAACCTATGCACAGTTCATGCAAACTGCTGTCATGATACAGACAGTAAAGTGAATAACCTGAAGCAACTTATGGAAAACTGGAGAAATACGACAGTGGGAGAGACTGGTACCTGGGGTTTATCTCCATTATGGAGAAGTCCAAGCAAATGCAAAGGAACTTTCACTCTATAGCTTCTAGAAGACAAAATACAGGAAGCCTAACATCAATAAGAACAAATCATATGTTAAATGAGATTTAAAAAAATGTTATTGCCTGAAGCAAGTTGTCTGCAGAAAAACACTACAAGGTACCAGAAGAAGGGACATACAGAATCTGAGCCATGCAACACAACTTACATATGTAAAAGTTCAAAAAAATCAGAACTTGAAAGAGCCCAGAATTAGAGCACTGCGAAAATCATGGCCAGTAAGGTGCATCTTTCCATCAGGCATGTCCCAGTTATCCTCCTCTTCATCTTCTTTCTCACTTTTGGTAACTTCTTCCTTTATCTTCTGAGAAAACCTCAACTTAGGACGCCTGGAACCAACGATACAGATGAATGGTATATATATTATAAAAGTCCATTTCTTCACCAGGATTTTGACCCAATATTGCTATGCTGAACAAACCGAGCAATGAACAATGCCCATGAAAGAATATTTGTTCTTCACCAATCCTCCATTTCGTCATGTGAGATCGGAGCAATGAAAGATATTCCGACAACTAATATCCAATCTTCGCAGAACATTGTAAACTATGAAAATATGTTTCCCTGCACTCCATATATAAGCTTTAGGGCACCGATTAGCTTCCAGATGATTGAACGCCCGATCCATAAAACTTTCTCAGGAACCAAACAGAGGATACTAGTTACTCAATACCAAAATTCAGCATGAAAATGACACGAAACCTTTTATGATTGCGCTTGGCAGCCTCCGCTTGCACTCCTGAATAACTCCAGCTCTGATCACCTCCCTCCTGAACCGATTCAGCAGCCTCTCCTTGGGTTCGTTCTCATCGACCAGAACCAGCACGTTGTAGCCTGAACTGAAGTGAATCTTGTTCGCGTACGCGAGCGAGGGACAGATCACGGAGGCAAGCTCAGAGGACAGGAAGCAGCGGATGAAGGCTCCTCGGCAGCCATTGATGCGACGGTGTGATCATTTCCTCGTTTATGAGAGACCACCGGTGAAGGAAGAGGGGGATGCGGCGGCAGAGTAGTTTCCGTCTGCGATTTGTACGGAGAGACGAAGGAGATGAAGTTCGGGAGGAGGAGGACGCCGTGAAAAGTTTCCCCCTTCTCAATGGTCAGTATACCGTATACACATATCCGGGCCCGGGTCTGGGTCTGGGTCCGAGTTCGCGGTAACCGGATCTATATTGGGCTATATGGGCTTTAGGCCGACGTATTAATATTATATTATGGTTAATTTGGGCCCATGAAAAGGCCTACTAGGCCGTTAGGGGCTTTAATCATGTGTGCACACTTTGTACTCTGTGACGCCGACTCAGCCAGCAAGAACGCCGAGTTTGAATTTCTTTCGGGTTTCTGAGACAGGAAAAGGAAGGGAAAATGGCGGGAAAACGTTCGTCGCCGTCGTTCTCTTCTCCGCTGCTAAAACCGCCTCCGATGAAGGATGAAGGAGAGACGGCGGCGTTGTGCTGGAGGAAGGAGGTCGACGAGAAATTGAAGCGTCTCCAGTCGCTGCTCTTCGGCGCCGACCACTTCCTCGAGAAGCGCGACTTCTCCTCAGCCCAGATCCTCGGCCTTCGCCTCCTTGGATTCCTCGATTCGCAAATTGTCTCCGAAGAAGATCGCGTTTTCATTGGTCCCATCCGTCGGGAAGCTGCCTCTAAAGTCGAGGCTGCTTTTGAAGGACTCGTTTCGGATTCGGATCGGTACCTGAGCCATTTATTTTGTTTTGCTTGTGAAATTCGATGCACGTTGTTACCTGTTACATGTTCAGCTGGTTAGAATCTTCTGAATATGGCTTGAATTGTCTGGGGCTTGAAGTGTTTCCTACTCGTTCCTATGTAAATGCATGAGGTTTTCGGGGTTTTATGTCGGATCGATTTTTTGCTGGTCCGAATATTAAGTTTTCTATTCATGAAGTTGGTCATATTGAAGCTGATATGTATTATTGGATCATGGTTTATTTCCTCTAAATCTTTGGACTAATTCTGATCATTCGTTTTTTTAGCTGAAAATGAAATGTCAAGTCATCTTGAAGATTAACTGATGCTGATAGTGGGCGAGCTTGCATTTCTTTTTGGGGGGTAATCATGTGCCTGAAATTTTAAATTTCTGTCTTGCTCGGTTGTAGACGGGCCTTCGAACTTGCAAAAACCGCTCCTGGAATTGTCTTCAGCAACCAAGGCGAATTTGACGTCGAAAAGATTAAGCAGTCAAAATACTTTTGTGCTCTTCTTCAGCAGCCTAATGGAAAGAGCAGTAAAGAGATGGTAATTCACTTGTGAATGGCTTCGTTTCTCACTTCAGCTTGTCAGTGGTGAAGAATTCAGAAACACATCCTTGTTTCTTCTGCCCAGTATACTTGCTTTATGCGTTACCACGACTTTCTTTCTTTCTTTTTTAACCTGAACTTCATCTCTGAGTTTTTTTTATCAGGAAGAGCAACTGGATAAGCGTAAGTTTATCCCCAAGGCATCGAAGTCAATGACACAGACAAAACTGACTTCACTGTATGGAGACACAATTACTAGGCTGGATGGCTTGCCCAAAAATTCTCTGAACAAGCAAGCCAATGGCTCTGATGAATGTATCATCCTTGAGAGAGGTCATGGACATGGTTTTGGAATAAAGCGAGCTCACGCAGATACCAGCAGCCCCACGATTGATGAGGAAACAAAGACAGATGGACCTGCTAGGGGATTCGTAACTGCCAAAGCTAAATTGGTATAAGGATCTTTGACTATTCTTGTATTAGGGCATCAAATAGTGCAATTTACTGTATGCTGATAAAATTTAAGACCAGTTTACTAAATCTCCTGCGAATCTTCTTGATGGGTGCTTTGCATCTATATATTCTTGAGTGTCCAGTACCCTAATATTGCAGTAGCATAAGATCTTGAGCTATGTTTTTGTTGCTGTTTACGTAAGATGATTAGTGTCGCTTCTGGTGTAGGAAATGGATGTGCGACAAAAGCGAGGATCAATAGGATCGATGAGTTCATCACTTTCTCCACAGAGTGATGGCAGTGCCTTAGCTAGGGGCTATGGTTCAAGATCAGGCGGATACTTAAGGCGTGGATACCGTGGCAATTTTGTTCCACCAGTTAAATCCAATGGGAATGGAAATAATGTCGGTAACATGACATCCCGAATTGGTGGCAGGACTGATGATGCATTGGACGAATCTACCAGAACATGGTAAGTTGTGTATACTCTTATTCTATGGATCAGAGTCTGTGGTCGAGCAATAGAGAATTCATGTCCTGAGCTGGTGTCCCTTGTGTCTGCCCTTGGCTTCTGTGCTTATAGGACTGTTCGTCTAAATAAAACTCTGAAAATCTATTATTTATCACTTGAACATGTGCATGATGCAACTTTGGAGAAGAAATGATACATCTTTTAGTTGCATGAACCCTTCTAGGACAGGAAAATTAGCTACAGATGCAGCAAAATGATCTACTTCTGTCACTGTCATTTTAGTAATTCAGTTTAAACAATTCTAGGTCCCATGTCCTTGTTTATAGTGCTAGTCTGCAGAAGAAGTGTCTAAGCATTCAATTAAATTGACGCTTGCATTCAATTGAATTCATGCTTACACCACAGAAAGATATTTAAACTGTGTTTGATATATTTCCATGCACTAAATTAAGTTCTCTGTCTAGCTTGGAGATGCTCTGTGGTCCTGATGGCGAGCTCCCAGAGAAACTGAGGAACTTGGAACCTCGCCTTATAGAGCATGTCAGCAACGAGATAATGGATCGAGACCCCAATGTCCGGTGGGAAGATATAGGTACTGTATGATAATAAAAGAATGTTTCTCCATGGTTTCCTTGCATTCCTCTTACATCTGGAGTTTCTTACTATTTGTTACATGGTGCAGCTGGTCTGGAGCATGCTAAAAAGTGCGTAACCGAGATGGTCATTTGGCCATTGTTACGTCCTGACATATTCAAAGGTTGTCGTTCGCCTGGAAGAGGGCTTCTCCTTTTCGGTCCTCCAGTAGGTACCTCGTTCTTTTCGATTTTGGAAGATAAAATATAGTCAGATTTGTGATCTTTTGTATCTGTATGTACTATGTTTCAGGGTACTGGTAAAACGATGATCGGAAAAGCTATAGCTGGAGAAGCCAAAGCAACGTTTTTCTATATTTCAGCCAGTTCATTGACAAGCAAGTGGGTTAGTCTGACACCATTCACTCTGAGCTTATCCCCAAAAAAAAATGGCATGAGAGACATAATGCACGGCTGGTCGCAAAATTTAGGACAATCATTGTGATCAGAACTTCAAGTATCTGGAAAATTGCCATCTGATTCTTCCTCCAGAATCTATTTGTTCACTTCCTGGTGATTATGTGGGGAAATAACATTTTCAAATGCCAAAATTGCAGATAGGGGAGGGTGAAAAGCTAGTGAGGGCTCTTTTTGGTGTAGCAAGTTGTCGCCAGCCAGCTGTAATATTTGTTGACGAAATAGACTCTCTCCTATCTCAGGTGAGTTATGATCTCTCTAGGACCATAACTGTTGATAAGCACCCACACTCTATTCGCTTGTCGCCATGAGGCACTCGGAAAAAGAAATGAACCTCTAAGCTGAAGCATGGGTGGTCAATTACCTACTTAACCACCCGGAGGCTGAATTAGCCATCACTGAAATAATTGAGTAAAGGCTTTGGCAAGGAAATGTGGAGGCTAAGGGTCGAATTTCATTTCAGCCACAATTCCACCAATCTGAATAAAGTTTTGTGATCTGTATCAAAGCAAGTGAATGGAATTCGGGACTAAAAATCGTCTGCATACAACTTTTTTGCTTTTATGTTTGACATTCTGCATAACATTCATCTTGCCACAGCGTAAGTCGGAGGGTGAACATGAAGCAAGCAGAAGACTCAAGACACAGTTCCTTATTGAAATGGAAGGATTTGACAGCGGCAATGACCAAATTCTCCTCATAGGTACTATGGATGGAGCCTGTGAAGCTGCAGTTAATTAAGACCTTTGAAATATTCACTGTTTTTTTAAAATGTTTTTTTGTCAGGAGCGACAAATAGACCCCAAGAGCTCGATGAAGCAGCTAGAAGACGACTTACCAAGAAGCTCTACATCCCTCTTCCTTCATCTGGTGAAAAACGATAAGATTTAATGTCTAGTTTTGTCCATTTATTCTCAGTAAGATTACGAACATTGCTCTAACACACTTCTGTTTATGCATTGAAGAAGCAAGAGCCTGGATTATAAGGAATCTCTTGAACAAAGATGGACTATTTACACTGTCCGAGGAGGACATGAACACCATATGTAACTTAACCGAAGGTAAATTCGTAAAGCAACTCCAAACACAATCCTTTTTTTTTTCCTGAATCCAAGTTGCTCATATGACCTTTTGTCTTATAAACTTGATATCTAAGATTTTACTTCCTTTAATCCGGGAGGCCAGGCAAAGCGCTCTTCTGTATGAATCATGTACAAATCAAACATTGAATCTGTCAACTCAGTCCCTACAAATTATTTGCATCGATCAGAAATTGAACCCTAAACCTAATATTTCAGTAAATTATTTCGAATGTTTCTGCATTCAAGTTCCAAACTTCAACATTCCTATTGGCCATAACAGGTTTGAAGTGTTCGTTGTTCTGATCCGAAGAAGATGTAACTTTCATGGCGGTCTTATTGCAGGGTACTCGGGATCAGACATGAAGAACCTGGTGAAGGATGCATCGATGGGTCCACTGAGAGAAGCTCTCAAACATGGAATAGAGATAGCCAACCTGAAGAAAGACGACATGCGTCCTGTTACTCTTCAGGTAAAATACACTCTCGCAAACACCTTAGTTCTGCGGTCTTATATCAGAGCTCAAACTCTTTGATCCGTCTTTTACATCTGTCTGCCTCATCACGCAGGACTTTAGGGACGCAATGCAGGAAGTCAGACCATCGGTCTCCATGAATGAACTCGGAATCTACGACGAATGGAACAAACAGTTCGGGACTTTGAACCTCTGAGAGACGGAAATTAAGAAAGAGCTCTGCTCTATGAAGGTTGCCCCCCTTTTTGTGGTCTTATTTCGGACAATATTGATCGGTATTATAATCATCACGAGCCTTTTAGGATAGAAATCCGTTGGAGGAAAGTAGTTGAAATTATACCGTATCTTGCCATATGAACAGTAAGGCTTAATCAATGAAGTGATTCACGGAACAGAGGGCATATCAGTTCTGTAACCATTGTTTCATCCCAAAAGAACCGGTTTCAGTTGAAATCGGGCATCGGAGCCCGTTATACAATTCGCGCCCATGTAAAAGAGCGGGAAAACAGTTGATTGGTTAGATTACTTAATGGGCTTCTATCTTTCTGGCCCATTAATTTGGGTTCATTCTGAACAGCCCATGGACTCAATTATATAACAAATTCTATAAACTCTGAATTGGGCCTGGAAACTGGACGGCCACGCGGTGGCGCGTGGAATTCTCAATTTTGCACGTGCAACCCGTGTGTTGTGGCCGAGTTGACCATTAGGCCCACGGCTTTCCGCCAAACTACTGTTTTGCCCTCTCACTTCGCGGGCCATTTCACCAAATGTTGGCGCCAATTTCGCTTTTCCCCCGCTCCACTCCAAAATAATTCTGGAAAACAGCCCAATAAGAACATTTATTTACACACCAACCAACCATCCGAAAAAATCCGGAATCCTCTGCGTATTCACGAAATTACCCTTCATCTTCTCCCGCAAGCTTCTTGAAATAGATTTCAAACATTTTCCCATTTCCCTCCTCACATTTCCCCCTCCGATTCAAACATTCAAAGCCCTAAAATCCCCAATTTCCTCTATAAGTATCCAATCTCAGTCTCCAATATCTTCACACAATCTCAAAAACCCTAATCAGTTCTACATTTCTTCCTCAATTTTTCGATTATTTCACTAAAAATGCCTTCCATGCCTGAGGAGCCGCTCCTGACGCCGACGCCTGACAGATTCTGTATGTTCCCGATTCAATTTCCTCAGATCTGGGAGATGTACAAGAAGGCTGAGGCCTCGTTTTGGACCGCCGAGGAGGTCGATCTGTCGCAGGATGTCCGAGATTGGGAGAAGACCCTGAACGACGGCGAACGGCACTTCATCACCCATGTCCTCGCTTTCTTTGCCGCCTCCGACGGTATTGTGTTGGAGAACCTCGCTTCCCGGTTCATGTCCGATGTTCAGGTCGCGGAGGCGCGTGCATTCTACGGCTTCCAGATCGCGATCGAGAACATCCATTCGGAGATGTACAGTCTCCTCCTCGACACCTACATAAAGGACGCGAAGGAGAGAGACCACCTTTTTCGCGCCATCGAGACCATTCCTTGCGTCGCCAAGAAGGCACAGTGGGCGATGAAATGGATCGACGGGTCTCAGAGCTTCGCCGAGAGACTCATCGCCTTCGCCTGCGTTGAAGGGATCTTCTTCTCCGGCAGCTTCTGCGCGATATTTTGGCTGAAAAAGCGCGGGTTAATGCCGGGATTAACTTTCTCGAACGAGTTGATCTCGCGAGACGAAGGCCTCCACTGCGATTTCGCGTGCCTCCTCTACAGTCTCCTCAGGAACAAGCTCACGGAGGAGCGCGTGAAGTCAATCGTGCGTGACGCAGTCGACATCGAGAGGGAGTTCGTCTGCGACGCGCTTCCATGCGCGTTGGTGGGCATGAACCGTGACCTGATGGGTCAATACATCGAGTTCGTGGCGGATCGGTTGCTGGGTGCGCTCGGGTGCGGCAAGGTGTACGGTGTAACGAATCCATTTGATTGGATGGAACTGATCTCGCTGCAGGGGAAGACCAACTTTTTCGAGAAGAGGGTTGGAGAGTACCAGAAGGCTTCGGTGATGTCGAGTTTGAACGGACACAGTGCCATAGAGAACCATGTGTTCAAACTCGATGAGGATTTTTAGATTTTTTTTTTTCGTATAATGTATGGTTTTTAAATCCACGTAACCCTTAACGAAATTTTATACTTCTGTAATGGTTGATCCATATTTATTATAGTTCGGTAGTAATTAGATCTGAATTGTTGTAATTTCTATTCTCCGTGTTATTTGTTAGTTTTGTTCAAATCCAGCATACGTGGAGATGGCCGAGTTGGTCTAAGGCGCCAGATTAAGGTTCTGGTCCGAAAGGGCGTGGGTTCAAATCCCACTCTCCACATTTCTTTTTTTTTTTTAACTCAATTTTGTCTGTCTCCACAATGCCCAATATGAATTGGGCCTAACCTTCACTTTTTATTAACAAATTCCTAGGCCCACGGGCCGAAGCATTTACTAGTCGGCCCATTTATTGAGACCCCACCATTTTTAATTAAATTAAACAATTGGTGGAAAAGCAGGCCAATAATGGATGATTTTGACTTTTGAGTGGACAAGGCTGCGTGGAATGTGAATCCACACTTGACTTGATTCCACAGTTTCTCACTTTTCCCCCTCCCCCCATCTTCTTCCTAGTCATCGAAATCTGTCCTTTCCTCCCAAATCACTCTTTCTCCACATCACATCTCATAATTACCAATTCCTCTGTTTTCTTTGGAAAGAAGCAAAGTCTATTCATTTGTATAAATCTGTCCATCTGTTTCCGTGTGTTGTGTTTGTTTGTATTGTATGGCTCCTTTGACAGGAATACCATCGTCTTCCAATTCCTCTGTTTTCTGTTCCAATATATCTGACTTCAACTTATAACCAAGTGCCCTTTTCCACCATTCCCTTTATAACCCATATCTCGCCATTTTCTCCACAAACCAATCTCTCTCAGCTCGTCTATCTATACATAGAGAGAGAGAGAGAAGGACATGTCGGATTGGGGGCCAGTGTTCGTGGCAGTGGCGCTGTTCATACTGCTGACGCCGGGATTGCTGGTTCAGATCCCGGGGAGAAACAAAGCGGTCGAGTTTGGAACGTTTCAGACAAGCGGCGTCTCTGTTCTTGTTCACTCTCTCATCTACTTCACCCTCATCTGCATCCTCCTGCTCGCCGTCCACGTTCACATGTACATCGGCTAATTAGTTATTCCTTCTTCTTCTTCTTCTTCTTCTTTTTTGTTTATTAAATGTACTTTGCTCTTCTTCATTTGGCTCTCTCTCTCTCTCTCTCTCTCTCTCTCTCTCTCTCTCTCTTTCATCTTCTATGAATTCCTCTCCGTGACCATTAACAGGGGACTTCCCTTAATGTACTACTACACGTGTTCATCACTAAGCTAATTCGAGTAATTAAGATTGAATTCAAATGAAGCACACAGCAAAGTAACAAGCTTTCCGACAGAAAAAAAACTCAGCTGTTTCAGCACATTACGTACACATATGTATTCGCGTGAGATCTGTGGAGCTAGGCGTAGACATGGATCTCAAGAACAACGAGGAAGAGGATGAGAAAGAGGCCGTACAAAACGGTGTGGACGAAGACGGAAGCAATGGTGGTCTTCATGTTCATGAAACCCAAAGGGCTGTCTTTGCCTGGGATCTGCAACAGCAACCCCGGCGACAGAAACGCGAATAGCGCCGACGCGATTAACGGTGCCGCCCAATCGTGCATCTCTTCTCTTCCTCCGTTAACTTCCTCCCCAAGTAACAAAGACCGTAACTTTCTCTGCAAGAAACCAGAAGAGAGATGGCAACTTTCAGAGGAAGAGATGAAAGAGGAGATGCAATGGAGATTGGGAGAAGGGAATAGTTGGGGCGCCTTTGTATCGGCCAAGAAGAGAATCAGAATCCATTAAAGTTTTTTTTTTTTATTTTTATTATTTACTTTTTGAAAATGTTTTTTTTTAAATGTAATTCACGCGAATAATCCGGTAGGTTCTGCCCACTCACGGCTCTTCATGATCAATAATTGCCGACCCTTTTTTATTTATTTATTTATTTTGCAATTTTTCTTTTGTTAAGGCGCATTCCATTAGAGTTTTTTTTGTTTTCTACTTTTATCATTTTGAACAATATTTATTAGTAGTATTTAATAAACACATGCTAATTCTATCCAATATAATATGCATATATAAATCTTTAAAAAATACACGTATTTCACGTATTTTTAATTGATAAAAAATCATATTTGAAAAGAATTAAAGTTAATTTCAAATAGAATAGTTATAACTTTAATTTTTTTTTAAAAAAAAATCAAATCTACAATAATTGAATGGAAATAGATTTAAAATCTAAAAACTAATAGATTACTGATATGACTTTCATCGATTTTAATTATTCCGTAACATTTCACGGACTTGGCATATAATTTTTTAAGGAAATTTAAGTTAGAAGTAAAGGTAACCTTTCTTGTTTTTCTTTCTTCTTTTCTTTCTATTTTTTATTTTTGGTTAAAGGGAAACTTACGGAATGGCACATTGAATTTATTAGGGCGGTGGTGGGTCCACGCCATAATCTAACAAATATATATTTTAATATGCTTCAAACGTATAATTAATTATCCATTTAATTGGTCAATGACTAAGTTATTAAGAAACTTAAAATCGTCCTTCAAAATCCAGCTTTTCATGTGTGCATCACAAGAAAATCAAAACCATAAATAATCGTTCATGTAAAAAAGAAATTATTTTATATTTGATTTAGTAATATATAGGCACATAATTACTAAAGAAGAAAAACAAAGTTGTATTTTTTTAACAAGTATAAAACTTTTGTACCGTAGATTCACATTAGCGTAATCAATTCATACATCAAATTAGTATGGTTTAAAATATGGGTTGAATTATTTTATTTGGATTTCTTTGAGAAGTTTGTGCATGCAAATACACCTACTACGAGGTGGTAGACATGCCACGTTCTTTCTGTCTTTATATACACACACATATATATCTTATATATATGTGTATATATATATATAAGACAATGTATTTTCACTTTTTTCTTCACGTTTTATGACAATGATTTGAATTGTATTTAAGATATGATTCTTTCCGTAATTGCCGTTATGATATGGTAATAATACGTAACTACAAAAAATATTATTTCGTAATAATAAAATAAGATAAAAAGGTACTCTAACAAAAAATATAGAAGACTTTCGAAATCGATGTTTTTATAAATTAGATATATTTATTACCAATTATAACGATAACTATCATCTAGATATTAAAGATAACGCCCTAATATCAATTACTATAGGTATTAATAATTGTCGTGCCTTCCTAGGTTGGATATTTATTACTTATTAGCTTTCTTCACTGATTCCATATGCACGAGAATATGTTATTCATTTATAAATTAATTAAATAACAATTTATTTTTTAGAAGTTTTATTTAAAACTAAAATTAAAGCCCATAACTTTCCTCTGCCATACACTATCGGCTTCTCTCTCTTCACCGCTACAATTGAAAAAGGCGAAGCCTTTACCTTTTACACTCCAAGACGACACCGTATCTTGCCTCTTCTTGGCGGCATCAATGGCGGACTGGGCTCCAGTACTCGTCGGCGTTATTCTCTTCGTGATTCTCTCTCCGGGCCTTCTCTTTTCGTTGCCGGGAAACCACCGGACTCTCGAATTCGGAAACCTGAAAACCAACGGAAAAGCAATCGCCGTTCACACGCTCATCTTCTTCGCCATTTACTCCATCTTGATCATCGCCGTCAATCTCCACATCTACACTGGTTGATCTGATCTGGCGAAATAAAAGGTACCCATCTCGAAGCTGGGCCTTCAGGAATCTTCTGAGATTTGTAACTCTCTGTCTAAGGGTTTCGTACTTTGTTCTGGTGTATGATTCTGCAGTTGCAGCGAGTAGATTTGACGAAACAGCTGTTGTATTGTGCATTGGTATCACTGAAATGTAGTGCAAGTTTTTAAAATTTGTGGGCGTTATTAACTTGTGTTATCTGCGAGTTCCTTCATATGGTTTTTGTGTGGTAAAAAATTTGGAAGAAGATACCGAAACTATGATCACGAGAAAGGAAAGCAATCTGTGCTATTCCCGTGAAAGAAAGAAAAAAATCCAAACTTCTTTAGTTGATTTGAAATGTTCATTGTTTTACAGAGGATTTATTACACTTTGGTTACTTCTTCCTGCATTTTCACACGCTTTTAAAGAACAGCTTTTGATATGCTTTCAGTTAATTCGGAGATTTCAGAGGAAAGTGAGGTTAGGAACTGTGTTTATTTGCTTAAATTATTTTGGGGTGGGGGGGGGGGG
>NW_010961290.1:1182673-1186498 GCF_000463585.1 Tarenaya hassleriana | reverse complement strand
ACGGGGATACAACCCTTTCTCGTCCTTCTTGAAACCAGACATATTAGCAGGACTTCAAGATTGACAAAAACGAAGAAAGTTGAAAAATCAGTCCTTTGAAGCTAAAAAGAGAGAGAAAAGAAAAAGACTGAAGATCTTTACGTTAGCTATGGGGACAAAGGGTTCTTGCTTGTTACATGAGAAAGCAGAGGTGGATTAGAAGTGGATGTGAATTCCAATGGCGATCACTAAGATTGTGAGTATGCAGAAGTATATAACAGCGTGGACCAATATCGCGATCCCACTTGTGCTCATGTTCCCGAACTCCACTACTCTTGTCCTTGCTGGGAGCTGAAACAGAAGTCCCGGAGACAGTAGGATGAACAGAGCCACTGCCGTGATCACCGGCCCCCAATCTGCACTCATATCTTCTGCACTGCACCGTTTTTCGTGTTTTCAGATCGAATTTTCCCTCTGATTTGTCTCTGCCTGAGCTTTGTTCCTTGCAGATGGAGATAAGAGATTTGTGAAAAATGGAGAAGCTTGTAGTTGTTATGTAGGTGCTTTTGATGTTGGGTTTCTTGGTGGCTAAGGAGGTGGTTGATGCTAAGCTTGGTGACGACTATGAGGAAAGGTATTGAATTCCGAAGTGGGTTTGCTTTTTTAGAGCTCCTTTTTTTTTCTTAAGTTTCGAACTTTGCCTCTCCAAAATAGTTTCAATCAAATGCTTCTTTTTGGTTTCTATTCCACATTGCTTTACAGATCCATCAAGGTGTGTGCTCTGCTTCTTTTTGTTAAAGAATTGGTAAAAGTAGATGAATGCATAAAGATGATATTATCAGTTGTTTTCATGGGTCTACTTGAGATTTCTTTGTAGTTTGCTTTACCCTTTTGTCTGCCACAGGAAACTTCAGGCTGATATTGGTTTTAGACTGATATTGGATTCTTGGTTGCATTGTATAGAACTATAATTGACTGTAGAGAACTGAAGAGGATGAGTTCAGTACAGATCGGCTATCGGTATTTGCTGTGAGTATATGCTCTATGACTTCCCTTGTTTTCTCGTATAACTGCTGTGATGATCGCTCGGTCTTATAATAATATCTTCGCCTTGTTTTGTTCTGTACCGAGCTCTCGAATAAGGTATGATGATCTACTTCTTCTTCTTGGTGTTTCGGCTGTTCTCTCTCTCTCTGAATTCTTGTCAAAGTTGCAACCTTTATCTTGTACCACCATTGCAATGTCGGTTTTGAGACAAGGGCTGGTTATTATGGTAAGCCCTTGCGGTCTTGGAGACTTTTTCTCATCCCTTTTTCTACTGCAGTCAGAAAACATAATCCATAATTAGAGTATCATACACAATGACTACATATATATACATCTATATATATGTATGTATGTATATGTTTGATAGGTGAAAACAGCAGAGACGCATTTGCTTGGAATGTGAACTGGAGGTCTGTTGCAGGGGTGTGAAAATGGCATCATTTTTACGGCGGTGAAACTCACGCCCCTAACGTGGCGCGTGTGATTTCCATTTCATGGCATGCTCACTCTGGGCCGCTTACGGAAGCCCATCAATCCAATTATAAAAATAGTTACAACAACAATGATAACAATAAATACCACTTACAATCATTTTTCAGAAAATAAAAAAATGTTTTTTTTTTGTATATTTCACAAAATTTCTTCTATTTGGCAATGATGATGATTCCATATTGAGGCGTAAATGGTGGAGAGAAATGTGGCAGGAATTGCTGAATTTGTATTTATATATTATTATATCGATATTATAAAAATTATATATATAAAATATTTATAAAAAAAAGAAGAATAATTGGATAGACAACACAAGCACCGTAAATGGATAGATATTCTTTGATTGAGATTGGACTGCCAAATCGCACCTATTTGATTGAAAACATCGAAAGGTCATGAAGAACAATTTCATAATTGTCGCTTTATGAATTTATTTATATTTGACATTACTATCCATTTGGATATGATATATGGTCGAATAACCAAAAAAAAAGTCATAAACAATATCGAATTCGAACAATGCCTTTAAATTAAATCATTAAAAACGTGAAAACAATATGTTACAAATTATCGTGGTTCCCAAAGAACAGTGGATTTTAAACTGAATTTTAAATAATTTTTTCATGCGCTGAAAATATTTTTATTTTATTTTTTGTTCAATGCAAAATTAAATTATGGGATTTATGCCATTGCCTAATAAGACTCTCACCTTTTTTTTTGTTTTTTTGTTTTCTTGTTTTCTTGTTTCTTTTTTTTTTTGCCAAGTGGCCAAAATTGCACAAATGGCTTACCATCTAATGCATGATTTAACTAGTCTAAGTCATATATTATTTTCATTATTACTAAAAAGACATCAGCACAGATAACAGAAGATATTGATATATATATATATATATATAACCAATTTTATTTGAATTGTAATTTTTTTTATTTAGCGTATAAACTTTGTTCATTGCTTTTATTTTCAAATATAACTGGTGTTCATTTTTTGAATTTATATATACACGCACACACACATATTAATGATCGAACAAAAAAAATATTTGATATGAAAATATTTAATATCTTTTTATTCGAGATTTTAAAACATTGACTACAGTTTAAAATAAAGAATTATGAGATATATTTTATACAAATATAAAATCAAAATCAATTGGAACCCGATATATCCATCCATGATCACGAATGATCAAATATCAAACAGAAGAACATGCCGAAGATGATTCCATTCATGCCGTTTTATGAACCCTTGCATACATAAAGAGATGTAATGATGTTGTCCAACCAAATAAATAATGGAACTCAAAACTCGTTAATTCATTCGATGGGCACGTGTCGAGATGTCACGTCTCCACTTGGCAACCCAAGTTTCTTTCGTGAGAAGACGTTGACTTTGACTACTGCTGCTGCTGGGTACCATTTTGCTTGCGACAAAAGGATGTTCTTGGTGAAGCAATTGATAAATGCATATACACACATTATATAAAGTAATCATGTATATATTATACATATATTATATATAACAAATGAAAAAAAATATATATGTATAAAAAGATAATATATAATAAATGGATAGATAATTATATGGTTCAGACGATTCGGGGTTCGCCGAGAAGCCTACGAGAGTGAGGAATGGGCATCTGTCTGCTGTTATGAACAAAAGCAAAACGAGATGGCAACCAAAGTCGAACACTTTTGTTTTTACTTTAGACCAACCAAGCCTCTGTGTTAATCTGCGTTTTCTTTTTGGATTTTTGCTGGCCCATAGAGATCGAAAGGCGTAACCTTTCGTCTTTATTCATTTCCGTTTTGCATCGGGATCTTGCGGGTTTTGTCGGATTTCTATATTTCTTTTACAAAAAAACTTTGAAAAACTTGGACAAGTCGAGGGCTTTTTTCAGGTCACCACCACCACCCTTCTTGATTCAGGGAGTTAATCTCACTCTCGACCATCAACCCCACCAATTCATGGATCCCAAGAACTCAAATCGACAAAAAGTACCAAATTTCTTGAACCCACCACCGCCTCGGCAGCAAAATCAGAGCATGGGGGATATAAACAACGACGACGAGAACAAACGTGCTGGAGTTAAGGATCTCCAGACTGTGGTCGCGGACAAAGAGGCGAGCAAGAAACAGCAGCAGCAGTTGTTGGGTCCGAAGAGGAGCTCGAACAAAGACAGGCACACTAAAGTCGAAGGCAGAGGTCGTAGAATCAGGATGCCGGCGCTCTGTGCGGCGAGGATTTTCCAGTTGACCAGAGAATTGGGTCACAAATCCGACGGCGAGACCATCCAGTGGCTGGGT
>NW_010961290.1:1174078-1182546 GCF_000463585.1 Tarenaya hassleriana | reverse complement strand
TGTCTCTCGACAGTTCTGATGATGAACCATGATCTTGGCGGTGGTGGGATTAGTGGGCCGGGTAGTATTAGCAGGATTGCTTGGCCCATGGTTGGCATAGGCGATGGCGGTGGAGGAACTTCCAGGGCTCATTACCATAATTTACCAAGTGGGCTGTGGCCGAATGTTACTGGCTTTGGGTTTCAGCCACCGTCCGGCGGCGGAGCTGGTGCATCGACCACCGGGATAACGAGTGAGAGCGGCGGCGGCGGAGGGTACAGAATTGGGTTTTCTGGGTTTGAATATCCAGGCGTGTCGAACATGGGTGCGATGAGTTTTGCGTCAATCTTAGGTTCAGAGGCTAACAATCAGATGCCTGGATTGGAGCTTGGACTGTCTCAGGATGGGAATGTTGGAATTCCGAATCCGCAGGCGTTTGCACAGGTTTATCATCAGATGGGTCAAGCTAGGGTTCTTCACCACCACCACCATAGCCAGCAACGCCCTGATGAAAATCAGCAAGAAACATCTGAGAAGGAGGACTCTCAAGGCTCTGGGCTTTGATGGGTTCACGTGATTTTCTGTTTAGAATTTTGGTTGTGTGTGTGACGATTTTGTTGTTATACAACCATGGAGAGGATCGATGGCTACACTGAGAGTGGTATATATGTATAAGCTTGGATATGGTTATGGAGTTTCAAAACCTCGGGAGAGAACACAGGTGAGGCGATTTCATTGATTCTTTGGAGAGGGAGAAAAAAGGGAAAATCTCAAAATTGGTTCTGCAATTGTTGTTGAGCTTGCAGGTGGGTTGTTACTAGACAGGCCGAGTTGTTTTGTTTTTGTTCAATTGAAGCTTTGGCATGTCTGTTTGATCCCAGAATAGAGGATTGCTTTTGCTTGCTACCATAATGTAAGATTACTGTTTTACCAATATCCTATGCAGAGTGAGGATCTGAGTATCCAGATGGATAGTACAGCTTCAGTGTACACTTCTTCTGCCACATTGTGGATTAGATTACAGTTTTCAGTTATGGAGGAAGAAGGGTCTTGTCTTCTTTTGCTGGTCGGAAGCCTTAAGCTGTTCTAAGGGTCTTGTCTTGCCTTTTTCTGGTACCCAATGTCCCTTTTGCTTTCGAAAGATGTTCGATGGTGAAACAGGTGTTGGAAATGACGGGGAGGGTGGAAGCCTCTAACTCGGTTAGAGACTTCTTGCGAGGTGATTCGGAGTGAAACGTGAGGGTTTCCCAGCTGCAGAAGGTTTGTCCTTTTTTGCTCAAATATTTTGGTTTTTATATGTGGATACAAATTCGATAATGGAATAATATATATTTAAAATAAAATTAAATATCATTTTTTGGACAATGGTTGAATTTAACGGGTTTGAAAATATTTTATGTGAAACAAGCAATCCAATAATACAGAGAAATTCTCATTAAAAAAAAGGCCCACAAAATTGGTAAAAGTTTTCTTCAGGCCGTTGGGCCTTAAGTGTGTTGAGTGCGACAAAGGGGGATGACAGCAAAAAAAAAAAAAAAAAAAAAAAAACAAAGCCCAGAATAGTCCTAAGACAACAGGAAGAAAGAATATGAAACATATCCTTTCGTTGAGTTTGAAGGCAAAAGTGTAACCTTGGGAAAAGACGTTTCAGCTTCCCATCCAAAAGTTGAATCTGAAGGTAAATGTTCAAACTCATCAACTGTTCTGGTCATGTGCTTGTGGAGATCATGAGAAGCATGAAGAATATGCTTGTGCAGCTTTGCTTTCACTATATGTATGAATTAATAAAATAAAATATCACAACAATATTATATATATTTATATTATACATTTAGATATTTAAATACTCTTTGAGAGGTACATTTATTTTTGTCTTTTTAGTAATTTAGCATTGTGTTATCTACAATCGAATGCATGTGTTTAATGTTTTGGGCCTAAAATCTTGCAAGGTCCATTTTTTTTCATTTTAAATCATAAAATAAAATATTACGGCAATGTTTTTTAAAGAAAGAAAGAATGGTGTATATGCCTAAGATTTCGGAGGAAATTATTAAAAAAATTGGAGTAATAACTTTATTTTTGACACATTGGAATATTTTATGAGTTATATTAACCATTTAAAATAAGAACATTTTAATATTTGAAATATTCAAATTATTATTATTTAACAGTAAAAAGGTTTGGGCGAATCAGATCTTTGTCATAGATACATTCTCTTAAAATAAGAACAAATATTTTTTTTCCTAATTATTTTTTTTCTGGAAAGGGAAGGACAAAACTAAAAACATTGCATGACAAAGAGAATCATTCAAAAATTAGGATGCCTACTCTCAACAACCAAAAACCAAAAGCCCTCACACAGTCAATGACCCTTTCTCTGGTTTGTTGTGTTAGTCGCCTAACTCCATCCATATGATGAATGATGCAACCACAAAATGGAATCTGTATACATACATATATGTGTATATATATATATATATAAACCAGTTATGTTGTGTCTGAAGAACCCAATCTTTCACTCACAACAATCATAGATCCACCTGTTCATATCTTTCTCTTTAACAGTTTCTCAATCAAGAAAGATCAGATTTTTCGTTTTCTTCCCCCATTTACTTCTCACAGGGATTTCCCTTCCCTATTGGGTACCAAAACCTTTAATACAGATTCTTTTCTTTTTCTTTTCTGTAAACACCCCTTTGCTGTTTCTATAAATACCACATTCTCTGCTTCCTTTGTCAGCCATTATAACTTGTGTGAATAATGGTCAGTATTGTATGAATGTTTCGGCAGTGTCTCTCTCCCTCCCTCTCTGGCCTAAATCGTAATCTGGCATCTCTGTTTATCTCACTCTTTTTTGTGTTTCAGGTTGCTGAAAACAAAGAAGTCTCTGCATCAATGGAGAACAGCAGCAGCAGCTGCGACAGGAAAGCCTCTCAGCTCGAGGTCTTGCAGAAGGAGCCGACTTTGGTTAAACCCGAATCCGAAACGCAAAAGGGTCTCTATTTCTTGTCGAATCTTGATCAGAACATCGCTGTGATCATCCGAACGATCTATTGTTTCAAGTCGGGTGAAAAAGGGAACGAAGATGCAGTAGATGTGATCAAGAACGCTCTGAGCAAGGTTCTTGTTCACTATTACCCTCTCTCTGGGAGGATCACCATAAGCCCAGAAGGTAAAGTTATCGCTCACTATTGATGAGAAATGGCTTCGGTATCTTATCTTCGAGCTTTTCTGTAGTTTTGTTCATATGTCATTGGTGATCATCAGGCAAGCTTACGGTGGACTGTAGTGAAGAAGGAGTCGTGTTTGTGGAGGCAGAAGCTAACTGTTCAATGGATGAGATTGGTGACATAACTAAGCCAGAACCTGACACTCTTGGCAAACTGGTGTATGATGTTCCAGATGCCAAGACCATTCTTGAAATTCCTCCAGTTACAGCTCAGGTTCCTTCTTTCTCCCCAAGCGATCTCTTTTCCAGATTCATGAGTTAGATTGTTCGCGTCTGAAAAAAGACAGCGATAACGTTGTTTGTCTGATTACTAATATAGGTGACTAAATTCAAATGTGGAGGCTTTGTTCTTGGACTGTGCATGAACCACTGCATGTTTGATGGAATCGGTGCCATGGAGTTTGTCAGTTCATGGGGCCAAACAGCAAGAGGGTTACCCCTTACAACACCTCCGGTTTTAGACAGAACCGTTCTTAGAGCTCGAAACCCTCCATTGATCGAACATCTCCACCAAGAATACGCAGAGATCGAAGACAAATCCAACGTCAATGCCCTCTACGCAGATGAACCAATGCTTTACAGATCCTTCTGTTTCGACCCGGAAAAGATCAAGAAACTCAAGCTGACGGCCACTGGAGATGGCCAAGTTCTTCAGAGCTGCACAACCTTTGAGGCCTTATCGGCTTTCGTGTGGAGAGCGAGAACAAAGGCACTGAAATTGTTGAATGACCAAAAGACCAAGCTTCTCTTTGCCGTCGATGGCAGAGCCAAGTTTCAGCCTCCACTTCCAAAAGGGTACTTTGGGAATGGAATTACTCTGATAAATGCCACTTGCGAAGCAGGTGAACTTCTCGAAAAGCCATTGGCTTTCGCTGTCGGGTTAGTCCGTGAAGCGATCAATACGGTGACTGATGGCTACATGAGATCTGCGATCGATTACTTCGAGGTAACAAGGACCAGACCGTCTCTTGCATCGACACTTCTGATCACGACATGGTCGAGGTTGCCGTTTCATTCAACCGATTTCGGATGGGGCAAACCGGTTTTGTCTGGTCCCGTTGCATTGCCAGAGAAGGAAGTGATTCTGTTTCTGTCTCATGGAGAAGAGAGGAGAAGCATCAATGTGCTTCTTGGACTTCCGGGCTCCGCCATGGATGTGTTCGAAGAACAGATGTCACAGATATAAAGAAACAAGATCATGAACGAAGATTCTTCGGCCTTTTGATAATGTTTATGTTCTGTTATCATATTCGTTACAGTCGTGATTCGTATTACCATTGTTGAAATTTTCTCATGCTTTCTTGTAGACATTCTTTCTTGTTACAAATGACTGCAACTCCATGTGACAGATGTTCCTTTCGTGTCTGGTCGGAGAGAAAAGTTCGGTTTTTTTAGATAATTTCAGCAGTTAAATCGCTGGGGAGCAAATTAACTCAAAAACCCATAAATAAAAAATCCAAACTTTATCAAACCAGAGATCTACTAACAATGATAGATCACCTAAAAAAGCTAATAGAGTCATAAACCCTGCATAAGTAACAGCGAATATCAGAGTGAGACTTTGGAAAACATAAGGTACAAACATGGTTACTATGTGCAGATATCTCTAAATTAGAGGCGTATAATCAGAAGCACACACGAAAACCTCAACGAGGACAGCACCAGAAGGAACCCAAAAAGAAAAGATAAAAGGACAAACTTTTGCTATTGATCCGACAACTACAGATCCATCTTCATTCTACTGCCGAGTAATCGGTAAGTTCACGCCGTAGAATCCTTCTGAGCCCTGACACTTCTGATAAGAATTAACCGGCGGAGGCGGAGATGTGAAAGGAGTGGCCGCTGCTGGTGGAGTGTATCCAGGAACTGAAGAAGATTGCTGCTGCGAGGCTGCAGCCATGGCTGTGGACATGCTGTAGCTGAACAGCGCGTGGGAGGTAGGTCCTGGTGGTTGTAAGGGCTGCAAGAACTGTGGCGGCTGCTGGAACGGTGGCAGTAGCGGCGAAGGAAGATGACCAGAGGCTGAGGACGTCATTGGAGCGTTATGTTGGAGATTTTCCGCGAAAGAAATCGCGGGTTGTTGCTGAGGTGGGATGTAGGGTTGGTCATGATCCGAAAGCTTTGGCCTTTTTTCCGGCGGATAATCACTGGAAGGGGGTTCTGTTACAGATGGGTTCCCGATGATGCCCTCGGAAGCAAGGGACGAGAAGACGTAGGATAGCATCTGGGCCGAGGAAGTTGATTCTGTTAGCTTGGCTGCCACTGCTGCCGCAGCCAATTTTCTGGTCTCTTCCTCTGCTGTCTGGGTCGGGTTCCCATACATCACAGGTGCAGACTGTTCCCCCTGTGCCTCCGGGGCTTTGTAGACCGGAGTGGAATGGTCTAGAAGCTGTCTACAAAGATCTCCAGTCCGGTCTGATTGAGATTGGGAAACCTACAATCACATCAGAACGGGAATCAGATAAACAACGTCAACTAGAATCACGTTTCCATACTGACAGACCAGCTGTTCAGGGATCCCAGATGCCTTAAGGATGAGAGAACACATCGATATAACCAGCTCGAAATGCAGACCAGTATTTTTTTTCCCTTTCTCTTACTATTAGTTGGCAGTTCTCAGAGTATCTCCTATTGAAAAGGTTGTTATGTTATGTGAATAAAAAATGCAAGAACTCATAAAGACGCAAAATTGGGTTTACTGCAGAGCTCAAACCTGAAGTTCGTTTTGGATTTTCTCCAGCTTGAGTTCCTGAAAAAAACAACAGAAACAATGTGAGGTTTTTGCAGCAGAAATCAAATCAAGGATGATTTGTAAACACTGAGATCATCTGAACAGATAACCTGTTCATGCAGAGCCTCTCTCAAGTGAGAAACAAGATCCTTTCTGGCTGTCTCGATGGCTTTCAGCTGTTCCATGCACTCCCTCAGTATGCTATGTTGTCCTTGCACCTCTTTCACCACCGCAGGTCCAGGGGGATGCCCTGTTCACAATGTCATAGGAGAGAAATAAGATTTTCGGAACAGGAGTTTAATATAATCTTGGGTATGCAACAGATCAACAGATGCTTGAACTTAGGAGTCAGAAATTCTCTAGCCGAAAAACGTTGGATAAACATGCTGTTGATATACCTGAACTAAGATCACCCTCAACCTCCTTCCCTACTTTCTCAAGGTAGCTAGTAGCACTACTGCATTTTCCAAGAATCACATCTTCATCAATCTGACCACCATAAAGAGATTCAACAGCAGAAACTACTTTCTCCAGTGCACTTCCATTTGCTTGCCTCTGTTGAATAGAATGCACAAACAGATCAGAATCAGAGTTCATCATGTAAGTTTGTAGCCAAGAAAAAACTTAACTCGGCACGGAACAGGGTTATTCATATAAAAAATGGAAAAAATAATTGCTTGAATGAAAGGATTGACTTACAAGCTTAACAGGCACATGCCTTCCATTTTTGTTGCCATTTTCAGGCCGCCTTCCCAAAAACTCTTCTTTGAGAATTTGCCCCCGGGAACCAAAAACTTTCCTGTCTTCCCAGATATTAATCTTGCATAGGATAAAACGGTAGATGATGATGATATGATAATTGGCTGCCGAAAGAAAGGCTACTCAAATAGTGCAAAAGATTTCCACTTCCCTAAACGATGTAAGGGCGGCAAATAAATCGGGGTAATAAGGATTTTGTTGGACATACCAGCCGCAACGCAGCATTTCTCCCTAATTCATCACTGTTAGCAGTCACATCCCGAAGAGCATCAGGGAGAACTTTCCAGAATTCACCAACAAACTCCGAACCCTTTCTCCTACTGTTTTGCAAGATATCATTCGCAAGGTACAGATATGCCAATCGTTGCTCTCTTGGGGCGCAGTGAAACTGCCTGTCCCATGTTTCCACTACATGTTTTGCCTTGTTCATGTGAAAAATGCACCAATGCGATAAAGCTGTAAAAGATAATTAAGGATGACAGAGTATACAAGGAGAATAATGGCAAAAAATAATCGAAAAAATAACGTTAAGTGGATTGACAAAACTCCAAATCAGTACATCCTACTACCGATCCGGAAAAAAGGAAGTTAAGAGAGAAAAACCCTTGTCACCAAAGAGACAGATTTCTTCCCACATTGTAATACTATGGTTTAAGATTCAATTATTTCAATGTGGCTTCAGTTTCTCTAGCAACCTTAATACTGCAGCTTCAGACAAAAGGGTAAAACTCCACATGACAGGAAAGATTGGGAAAAAAAATGAGAAATCGGTACAGAAAAATCAGTATTACAACCAGAGGATACTCTCTATGCTTGCTTGAGAATTGTTGAGCTTGGCAAGTTTCTCAACTAAAATCTGAGGGTTAAACGAACTGCCCATCTTTTCAACCCCAACTTCACCAGCGTAAAATCCTCACGCCTTCACAAATCAATAAGAAAAAATTAAAACCAAGAAAGAATTAGAATCCCCAGAGGTCAATTACCTTAGCATAATCGAACAAAATTAGAAACAACCAATACTACTTTAACAATTGACAAAACACGTGGAAGAAAAGGCAATTCCTTTAACCAGGAACACGAGGAAAGAGACAAGCTTCCCTAAACATATACACAGACAGACATAATTGACATGATTCCACGACACGTAGATAACTAGAACTAGCGACCAGTAAGTGCAAAACTCAGATAAAATTGTCCTAGACGGTGAAACATAAGGAGTAATAATAGAGAACGATTTCAGATGAAAGCAAAACGAAAGAGAAAGAACGGAGAAATACCCAGAAGACGAGTAGAGGAGGGAGTTACGGACAGAGAGAACCAGTCAGGAGGAGAGTTCGCGAAGGAGCACAAGCAGGGCTTTCATGGCGTAAAGAGAACGAAGATGAAGATAGAATTCACGGCGATAAAACGTTGTAGTTCCCAGAAGTTGCCTCCGAAACCACCGGAGAAGTAATTCGGGAAGTAATTCGGGAGTGAGCAGTTGAAACAATCCTCGTCGTGGAGGTGAAGGTGGGGGGATTGAAGAAGAGACGTGGGAGAGGTCGTTCCTTCTCCATTTATAGGCCTGGGCCTGATTATTTGGGCCCATGAATAGGCCCAAGAAGTGTATAAAACGATGTCGTTTCACTGTCAAGAAACGCTGTCGTTTCGACCCATCACAAACGGCATCGTTTCGACGTTTTTGGATTTCCATTGTGTCCAAGTAGTTCCCCATCGGTTTGCGGTGAGTTCGAGATTAGCAATGATTAGGACAAGTCGATACGGTAGGCC
>NW_010961290.1:1142148-1173989 GCF_000463585.1 Tarenaya hassleriana | reverse complement strand
CATGCGTGTAGCCATAGCCAACGTAATCCGATACATTCGTGGTTGGTGATCGAGATGACGGAGGAAGAGTGATGAAGCGCGGCGGACCCAGACGGCGGAGATTATCCGTACGCATGATTCTATTCGCGTCGGTGATCTTCACCGGTCTCGGCTTGGTACTGCTCACGCTCCATCCGGTTGATCCTGAGTCGTCGGTCATCGACGTCGCCGGCGGAGGCGACGTCGTTTCGGACTCCGCCGCCGTCGGTGAGAAGGTTCAGGAACGGCGCGTCACCGTGAGAGGCGGGGCAAGGTCGTGCGCCACGGTAGAGGAGATGGGAAGCGATTTCGAAGGGGGTTTCGCGGAACAGAGCCTTCGAGTGCGACAAATTGCCCGACGCCATTTTCATGCAAACGGTGAGACAGTTCTTGCTCTAAATTGTGGTTACATTTGTTGTTTTTACTGTTATCCTCATGATTCGTGGTGTTTCTGTATTCAGAAAATGATCTTCAGCGTAAATGTACTTACTGGTAATTGTTGATTCGAGGTTGATAAATCTGCAAGAAGAATGCTTCCGGTGACATCAAACATTGATCTCATCTAAATTGATTCAGCAGTTTAAACGCGGGATTAAGTCTGAATTAAGAAAGTTTCACAAACTTTTTGTTGAATTACGAATTGACAAGCTTATTGTTCATGGGGGGTTTCAGGTGCTTTGGCCATTCGAGAGCTCCCTCCAAAGAAGTTTTGCTGGCATGGATTCGTTCTGGGGAAAACAGCCGAAGCCGGTTTTGGGAATGAGATGTACAAGATCTTAACTTATGCGGCATTGAGCATAATGTTGAACCGATCCTTGATCATTGGCCAGACCAGGCATATTGGTTCTTTCTCTATCCTTTTTCTTGTCTTTCTGTTATGTTTCTAGTTTCTCCTCCTGATGTCCTGTCTGTGAATTTCTCAGGGGAAAGTATCCGTTTGGTGATTACATTGCTTACTCCAATGCCACCTTTACCATGAGTGAAGTGAAGCATCTCTGGAGACAAAAAGGCTGTCTGAAGAAATACGGAAGGCGGCTTGTCGTGAGAATGGATGATTTCGAGAAGCCGTCCAAGAGTAACGTCTTATGCAGCAACTGGATGAAGTGGAAGCAACCTGTTATATGGTCAGTGACTGAGTGAGAAAGACAAGACAAAGTTCTGTTTTTTTCCATTACTCTGATTCATTGGTGTGTGTTTTTTCCCGATATTTCAGGTTTCAAGGTACAACCGACGCAGTGGCGGCTCAGTTTTTCCTGAAGAATGTGCATAAAGAGATGAGGGTTGCAGCCTTTGAGCTATTCGGAGAATCGGGAAAACTTGAAACGAGGGCTAATGTGTTTGGTGAGCTGATGATGGCACTCATATCTCCGACGGAAGATGTTAATGAAGCAGTGAATTGGGTTCTACGAGAAACCGGGGATCCTGATGTTTCATTGCACATGAGAATGCTTAATAACAGGTTCCGACATTCTTTGAACGCATCAATGGCCCATCTTTTTTCAATCGGATGACTAAATCTTTTTCTTTTCCGAGGTTTTTCTTCCAGACCGGTTAGAGCTTTAAGGGCAGCGATGAGATGCCTTGGCAAAGCAATCCGCCGTTCGGGTGTGTCAAACCCTAGAGTGGCTATAGTATCAGATACTCCATCAGTTGTGAATGCCATTGATCCCAATATACGATCGTTTGCTAAGGTACCTTCTTGCGTTGTCCTTGGTCTCGTCGAAGGTGTTTAGCTCTACTCATGCTCGTTTGGATCGTTGAATCTTGAGAAACAATCCATTTTTCGTTAAATTCCCCGACAAATTCTCCATTTTTTGTCAAATCCTAGTTAGATATTTGTGGTCAGGTTATACATTTCGACTACAAGCTTTTCCAAGGGGATATCTCCCGAGGCGGCGCCCGGGGGTTACCGATGGTTGGTTTCAGGAAAAAGGACTGGGGACCGGCTCCGAGATGGGTTGCATTTGTGGATTTCTTTCTAGCCGCCCGTGCAAAACACGCTGTTATCTCCGTGGCTCAGAGGCGTGTCGGCACTACTTACGCTCAGTTGGTTGCTGCCCTCGCCGCCGCAAAAAGCGTCAGTAAGAGACTCGGTTCCTCTTCTTCATCGACCATCTCTCTACTTTTTACCGAATTCAACTTTATCCGCAGAGGAGGAGGAGGATGGTTGGAGCAACTCGAGCAGCTCGAGCTTTGTGTTCCTGAGCTGTTTCCAGAGAAACCTGCTAACGAACGGTCTGAAGAACCAGGTGGGTTGGGGACACGTGTGGAACCGTTTCGCCGGGCCGTTAAGCTGTCCGAAGCAACCAGACCAGTGCGCGTTCACGCCGCTTATGGCTCCCGGATGGTGGGACAGTCTCTGGCAATCTCCCATTCCCCGCGACGTCCGTCGAATGGCTGCCTTCGGGGTCAAGCTTTCGGGTTTTGGTACTAGCGACGATGGCAGGATCCGAGCCTTTTGTCGCGCCAAGAAAGAGTACGTAAATACTGTGACGGTCATTTAAGGATCTTTACAATCTCAAACAGTTGGAATTATCGTAGATTCATAAATCTCAAAAGGATGTCTATACTGTTTGTTTTTTTTGTAACTTGGGGAGGAAGTTATTGGTGCTAGAGGTGAAATGGGCAAGAAATATCAAAAGACATGTAAAGGCGTGACCTTTTCTTGTGGATTACGTTACCCTTCACGCCTACGAAGAATCTTTCTTCCCGAGTTTTCGTCTTCTTTTGCCTTTTTCTCTTGTATTGCTTCGGTCGAAAATGTGCTAAATTTCGAATCTTTTGGTCGGAAAACCGCAGTGTTCATGGGTTCTTAAGACCAGACCGACTTTATCAGTGGAAAGTAGTAAAGTCATCATCTTCACAGATTCAGAGTAGATTGCTTCGTCAATGGACAGATTCCGTAAAACCCTTCTCGTGCATCTTTGACGACATTTTACAGTGGCAGATTCATTTCAACCCACTTTCTTTGTCCTCATCAGAAGATACAAAACCGATTGGCGATGAACCCTTATCATGAATGATTCTGACAGATGTGTAATGGCTGCAATAATGAAGAAGAGACATAAACCAGCAAAAAAAAAAAAAGAAGAGGGGCAACTCTCCAGTCTCCCAATGGCTTCATTGTCAGAGTCTGATCTCTCTCTCACCTTGTCTGAAGCAATGTCCCTTTGAAGGGACCAGACCAGAAAACACTTGAGAGCCTGTTTTTGTTATGAATAGAGAAAATGGTGAAATTCATTCACACAGATTCCGATGTCCGGATTTTGTATTGTTTTTTTTTTTCAGGTGATCCCATCATTCACACCCCTTGGCTCTATACATACACCCATCTGTTGTCTGTCATCATTTTATTTCCGCTTTTTAAAATTTATAATTATTTCCTATTTTCTAAGATATTAATTGATCAAATCGAACAAAAGGCCCCATGGGTTTAACGCAAAAAAGAAAAAGCTAATGATATAATATTAACAACAATCACACTCGTAAATTGTAATTATCCAACCAGTCCCGTTTAAACGCCATAATCTATAAAATATTCTAATTGTTTTGTTACTTCCAATGATAAATATTTTATTTTGGAATACTGTCTATAGAAATAAATTTTGTGGAACCACAGTTATTTATGATTGCTTATAAATGCATCTAATTTATACGTTCATATTAAATTCGTCTAAATCATATACGAATTTGCTATTTATAAAATATGCACAACCTCCATTTTTTATTCTGAATATATATAAAGTTTTTTTGTCTAATCAGATTTTATGTCAACATAGTTAAACAAAATATAATATATTTTTTTGGTGAATAACAAAATACAAAATATAATATAAATTTGTATATATTTAGAATAAAAACGATAAAATCGTATTTAAATAGTTTTGACATATATATATATATATTCGATGAATTTGTAATGATTGGTACATTTTGATTGTTTTATAAAAATTAATGCTAATTATTTAATATAGATTCCAAATTTTCATGTAAAAAAATTACGAGCTGCTTAGGGACAGGCCAACCAGTGGTTACGGTCTTATCTCGGCGACCATCCAATAATATATGGCCACGTCAGCTGATCTTTTTGACTCTTTGTCAATGTGTTTTATACTAAAACGACGGTGACTGACAGCAGCAATAGATTTTTTTTTAATACTCTCCATCGGAGAAAAAAAGTGGGGGGAACCCACCATTGAAATTGGAAGAGAAAGGGGAAAAATCCCTTCTTTTTCGCTGGCTTACTCGTGCCTTCTCGGCGAACTCGCCGGAATCCGAATCCCATCGCCGGAGACTAGCTCTCTCTCCTCTTTATCTTCTTGCCCTTTTCGTTTTATTTCCGTTTGCGTACTTCTGCGGGAGCGATTTTGTTGCTCAGCTTTGGTGGTGAAGTGAGAGAGAGAGAGAGAGAGGCGAGAGATGTATGTGGTTCCTCCACCACAGCGATCCGATCTGGGATCCAACGGTGATTTGCGGGTATACCAAACATGGAAAGGAAGCAATGTGAGTTTTTTTGTCTCCTTTTCTGAGTTTTTTGGGCGTATCGTTCTCTGAGTTTTGTGGTTCTTTGCATCTTAGTCTCTTGCTTTTGAACTCTAAGTCTGATTGTCTTTCATGTTCCTAGTATCGGTTTTCTCCTTTAATGTCTCATTTAAGCTCTCTTCCAATTCAATCTTAACTCAAATCGGAACTTGGGTCATGTTCAAGTTCAGGAAAGCTTAATTCTTTGGGGATTTTGAGAACACTTGTCGGAAAGCCGAGGCTTTGTTGTCATTACTGAAGGCGCACTTGGTGTTAATAAGCTCATAAGCTTTCAGATGCATATGCTATGAATGAGTTTCAGCTAGACCGAGAGCTTTAATTATCTGAAAATCCTTTGCTTATCTGAATTCATACCCTTTTTAAATTGATGAGAGAAGAGTAGGATTTGCTCGAGGAGTGGATAAGTTACTTTGGATGTATTCCCGTTGATGAGGTTAATGTACAAATTTACCCATTAACCTGCTAGATGTGAACTGATATCCGAACTTGCGTTACTTGGGATTTTTAATTTCACCAAAGCTATGGACCTGTTTAGCTAAGCTGCTTATGTCGAGTAATTTGGCTGGTCAAGGCCTGAGTTCTTTCTCGGAACATGAGTTCGTTCTCGGAACAAATATGACAGTGAGTAGTGAACTGAGACATGAGTTCTTACTCGGAACAAATACGACTGTGAGTAGTGAACTGAATTATTGGCTGGTCAAGGCCTATCCTCAGGTTTCCACAGTGCTAAACATTGTTTCTTGTCATGTTTTATCCATGAAATTTTTGGTAAAGTTTACTTTTTCCCTTTTCTGCAGATATTCTTTCTCCAGGGAAGGTTTATATTCGGACCAGACGTAAGATCATTGGGGCTGACCATACTTCTCATTGCTGCCCCTGTTACAATTTTCTGCATCTTTGTCGCTTGGAAGCTGATGGACGACTTCTCAGATAGCTGGGGAGTGTCAATAGTAGTTGTTGCTGTTGTGTTTACCATTTACGTAAGTGTGTGTGGCATTTGCTTTGTATAAAGCGTTATGTTTCTTTATCGTTTACACTGTTTCTGTGGTTGCAACCTATTAATTTGTTTTCTCCTGTCAGGATTTGATTCTTCTGCTGTTCACATCCGGAAGAGATCCCGGGATTATCCCACGAAATGCCCATCCTCCAGAGCCTGAAGGCCTTGATGGCAACACTGACACAGTGGCTGGCCAGACTCCTCAGTTGCGACTGCCCCGCATGAAGGAAGTGCAGGTTAATGGATTCACATTTAAGGTCAAGTACTGCGATACTTGCATGCTTTACAGGCCTCCTCGTTGCTCACACTGCTCAATTTGCAACAACTGTGTGGAGAGGTTTGATCATCACTGCCCTTGGGTCGGTCAATGTATTGGGTTGGTACGTCTAATCCATCTAAAGCAATCTTGAATTATCTATAAAATGATATTAGCTTTTCAATTCTTAGTTCACATTTTAGTATTTGTTCCATCACCCCTCTCCAATAATCACAATAGGTCATGAAACCCATGTTATCCTTTCAAGAAGCTAAGTTCTCTTTTCTGCAGTCGTCTTATTTCTGATGTAATGTTCCCAACGGACATTCTGGATACATTATTGCTTATGATTATCTGTTGATCGATATTTCTTGCTAAGTTTCACCCGAGTTTTGTTGTCCTTGTGTACAATGTCAAGCCGGTAAAGGCATCCAGTTCATTGGCATCATACCTGCGTTGTACAAATTTGCCTTGTAGGTCAATAATCCTGTTCCCTGTCGATAAGCTCAGTTCTATTGTCTTTCAGTTAGCTAATTCTTTTTTAAATATTCCAACTTGATGTTACACATTGAGAGAATTATGATTGTGGTATTGCCATTTAAGTTGTCTCAAGTATTCTACTTGGTCCGTCTCAATTTATCTGACCGTCTCGTGTTTTGGTGGTTGCAGAGGAACTACCGATTCTTTTTCATGTTTGTCTTCTCAACGACCCTACTCTGTATATATGTGTTTGCCTTCTGCTGGGTCTACATCAGGAAGATCATGGAATCAGAACATATAAGCATTTGGAAGGCGATGCTCAAAACCCCTGCATCAATTGTTCTGATAATCTACACGTTCATTTCAATGTGGTTTGTCGGGGGATTAACAGCCTTTCATTTGTATCTCATCAGCACAAACCAGGTTAGATACCATTCCCCATCTCCTTATTCTAAACTCCGTTCCTCAAACACATTGTTAGTGATATTCCTTTTGTTGCAGACTACATATGAGAACTTCAGATACAGATATGACCGACGTACCAACCCGCATAACAAAGGAGTGGTTGAAAACTTCAAAGAGATCTTCTGTTCCCCTATCCCGTCTTCGAAGAACGATTTCAGGAGTAAGGTGCCACGAGAACCTCCGCTTCCTTCCAGACCTGTGGCTGGCGGTTTTATGAGTCCAAACATGGGAAAGGCCAATGATGACATTGAAATGGGCAGAAAAGCGGTTTGGGCAGACATGGGTCCAGCCATGGGTGATCATGATGATGGGAAACTCGGTAACAACGAAAGGTTACATGTTAAAGATGGCGAATTAGGTGAGTTATCTCCAGACATTAGGACCACAGTGGATGGACCAGGTGACAGGATGGGTATGCACCCAAGGCGATCAAGCTGGGGAAGGAAGAGCGGAAGCTGGGACATGTCACCAGAAGTTATGGCCTTAGCAGCCAGGTTAGGGGAACAAAATCAAGTTGGAGGCAGCAGCAGTGGCAGTGGCTTAATGGTCGAGAACCGGCCCATGTAGTCTGATGTGATGCTGTTGAAAGACAGAATCAAGTCTGGTGAATACAGTTTAGAAAAATTTGAAGGCCTGTTTCAGTGGTGATGCTGTGTTGGGTTTGGCTTATTGTGTTCTAAAGGGAAGCAATGGTCATAGTGTGTTGTTTGTACGAGTGAAGCTTCTTCTTTTTCCTTCTTTTCTTCAGGTTTGGCTTTGGATGTGGCAAAAGACAGTTAGGGTTCTAGTTGTTTTGCTCCTTATGTCCATACAGTTAATCAGAAATCTCTGTGTTATGATCAAAATCTTTGTGTTTTAGGCTTTTAGCAATGGATTCACGGAACTAATTATCACTAAATAAGGGAAAATCAGTAAGCTAAAAGACACCTGTGGAGCAGACAAGACACAGCCTAGTGTTCGTTGAAGCACGGCTCTGCAATAAATGCGCAGTTAATCACCACACCAAAAGCATTCGTTTAGGGTTTGATTTCGCCAGAAGACCATTAAAAGCCTCAGAATATAAAATTAATCTCATAAAGATACGATCTTTAACCTAAAGGAAGGACCTTTCATAGAGTGCTGGATTATTTGATCAAAGAGTTCAATGGACAAAGGCGTTTAAAACAGTTAAGAACTGCCCAGTCAAACCCAAAAGACAGGACAATGAGCAGAGTCAGCAAGTTCATCGACCTGAAAGTTACTTGTACGCAGTTATATACATGTATGTAACAGTCCAAATATACATATGCTATGTATGTATGTATGCATATACATGTGTGTGTGTGTAGCTCTCAGACTGTATTTAAATTGAAATGTCACTGTTAACATTCCTCTGAAGTCTGGTACTCTTTATGAGGAGCCTTTCTTGGGTTAAAAACCACCATGTGAAGGTCTATTCTTTATTCTTGGGAAAGAGAAGAGCTCCACAACTCTCATAAACTCTCTTTTATGTATCATTTCCTTCCCCTGTTCTTTTAAACCAATCTTTTTCATCTACATTGAAAAATCCAGCATTGAATCACCAATTTAAGTGGTGATTTCCTTTCCTTTTATCCTCTCCTCAGACTTCCATAGAGTTTTAGCTTTCTCTCTCTGTTTGGTCCTACCTTTCTCTCTCTCTCTCTATCTGTTTTGGAGTTGCAGCAAAAATGTGTAAGAATCAGCTGCAAGAGCTTGCACAGAGGAGCTGCTTTAGCCTACCATCATATACCTGCATAAGAAAAGGCCCAGATCATGCTCCAAGATTCAAAGCTTCAGTGAACTTCAATGGCGAGATATTTGAAAGCCCCACTTATTGCTCCACTCTCAGACAAGCTGAGCATGCAGCTGCAGTAGTTGCCCTTAATGCTCTTTCTTCCAGAGGCCCTTCAAAGTCCCTAACTGCTAGAGTTCTAGCAAGTTTCTACCTTCTGTTTCAGTTCACACCTTTAATCAGTTTCCGGTCCTGATTTTATCTAATAGAAGGCAAACTGGAGATCCTTTTAATCAGTTTCCTGTCTGCATTTCTGTAACTGGAAGCAAACCCTTGATTCTTTCATACATTTAACTTTTTTGTAAGGACGAGACTTGTATTTACAAGAATCTGCTTCAAGAAAAAGCCCACAGGGCTGGTCTTGAATTGCCTGTGTACACAAATGTGAGGTCAGGTCCTGGTCACACACCAACTTTCTCTTGCACTGTGGAGCTCGCTGGCACGAGTCTCTCAGGCGAACCCGCGAAGACTAAGAAGCAAGCTGAGAAGAATGCTGCCATTGTAGCTTGGTCCGCCTTGAGAAAAGGTGCCAACTTTTTTCAACTAAACTTGCAAATTTGCCTCATTTCAAACCAAAGTTTGCAGCTTTACCAATTGATTCCATGCAAATCCTATCTTTATGTTGCACAGTTCGAGCTTTGGACTCTTTAGTAGCAGAGGAAGGTGAAGAAAAGGAACATGAAGCAGTTGCAAGGGTTCTCTCAAGTTTTAGACCCAGAGATGTGAAAAGAAGAGGGCCACACCAATCAAGGGGAAGAAGAACAGTCACAGGAACAGGAAGTCACAGAGACACAAACACTGTTTTGCTGAGTGAGAAACTGAGATCGATCAATCTGTTGAGCAATGAAGCTTCATCTTCACAGAAACACCACCAAACCAGTTTGATCTCTCTAATTCCACCACCAAAATCCTCCAACATTCTCTCAAACGCTTCCTCAAGGGATTTTTCTTCAATTAAACCCTTGGCAATAACCGTTCAACAACAATCCAAAGGCAAATCACAAGACAAATCTCAAGAATATGCTGAGAAACATCACTATGCTAAGCCAGAAATGAACATCAAGTCGTTTCCTTGGCCTAGGGCTCATCATGAAACCGCACCCAATGATTCATCAACCCAGAGAAACGGATACAGTAAGCTCTTGCCGTTGTCCGACAAGGCAACAACTGCAGGGGTTTTCTACAGAAGCAGTGGAATGCACACAGGAGGGCTTAGCTTAAACCCTCATAGAATGGCTCCGACAGTGCAAATCAGATCAGTGATTCCGGTTTGTGCAGCTCCATCACCTCCACAACCAACGAAACCAATCCCTAATCTGACAGCATCACCATCATCTTCACCAGCCAATGCATCCGCATCGTTGTCCTTGTTATGTTGTTGCAAGTGGCATGAGCTGCGGATGCGCAAATTAGGTTTTACCAAAATCATGATTAGGCGGAAGAGATGATGGATGGGTTGCATTCAGATTTACCACTTGTTCGTCTTTCGAGTCCGAATTTCACGGCCTGACATGAATTAGGTACGCTGCATTGTACGTAGACCATAGAGAGAGAGAGAGTATTAAATGGCGGAAGAGAAGACGATGGCATTGGCAGAGATGAGATGAAAGAAAATATTAAATGGCTTTTGCCATCACCATTAATTAGGGGTGGCCATTTCGGTTATTAACCGAATAACCGAACCGAACCGAACTGAATAAGACATAACCGTACCCGAACCGAACCCGACATCAAAATCGAACGGTTATGATTTCCTTAAACCCGAAAAATCGAAACCGAAACCGAACCGAACCGAATAAAAAATAACCGAAAAAACCGAGAGAATAACCGACAATTTTCTTTGAAAAATTGAACTTTTTACCAAAACCGAACCGAACCCGAACCAAAAAATAACCGAACCGAACCGAACCGAAGTTTATATAAAAACCGAATGGTTATAGTTTTTCTATAACCGAAATAACCGAACCCGAATATAACCGAACCGAACCCGAACCGAAACCCGAATTGGCCACCCCTACCATTAATGCACCGATTGGAGACGCTCGTCTTTTTTGTGTGATGTCAAATTGGGAATCTATATATATAAAAAGTTTGGTTCAAGGATTGTGGTGAGGACATAAAAAGTTTGGTTCAAGGATTGTGGTGAGGACATGTGGCATCTACATCATCATTCATGTGGCAAAATCCTTTATCCTCATTGGTTAATTTCTTCAACTAACGTCCATGTAAACAATACGCCTCTTCATTATACAAAATTTATAACGTATTTTTTCTTTACTAAGTCCTTATAATATTTTGTAACCGTTCATAAATCATTAGTGTCGTTTTTATTACAAAAGAGAAGGGAACGGTCGTCATCACATTAATAACCATATTTAATTTCAAAATATTGTATATTTGTTTTATCTATCATCTATTCTTAATATGTGATTTTTGTAACATGCACGTCATACTTTTTTTGGAGGTTTTCCACATGTTTGTCATTTTGTTCCCCCGTTTTCAAATGTTTGTTAGCGAGGTTGAGTGAGTTGGTTCAATGGATAGGAATTAAATTGCAGTGGAAAAATCATTCCGATTGCATAAGAAGGTTTTCGACTGGATTATTCAGAATCTGAAGACCTTGGAGACGAACCATAACAATGAAATATATATGGCAGCTGAGTTCTTTGACATTTTTTTTTAAAAAATTCTGTTGTTTGGTTGTTTGTTTGCAAGAAAACCCAGCTTTTGGGTAGATTATTATTGAATTGGTTTTGTATTTCCGAAAATAGTGAATTATAAATTTTGATTTTTTTAATATTAACGAAGAATAAAAATTACAAGTTATATGAATGTGTATATGTGTATATATAGATGTATTTGTGTGTATAACGTATATGTATATCTGTATATCTATGTATGTTCCCTGTATATGAATGTATTCGTGTATGTACGTGGACGTTACAAAAATGCATATATCTCAATACATTTTTTATTTTTTTACTTTTGTATGTACGTGTATATGCGTAAATGATGCATGTATGTATTCTATAAGTTTTGTGTTTATGTATAAATATACAAATTTACAATTTAACAAATTTCATAATTCAACTAACCCAAGTGGGTTGGACCCAAATGTTTAACAATTCGTATAACCATTTACAATTTAACATATTTACAGGATTTCGTTTTTATTTCGTTTGTATGATAAATATACAAATTTCATTATTGTTATTATTAAAATAAATGATAAGTACACTATTTAATTAAGTGAATTCTACATCTCATTTATTTATTTGTTTATGATAATAAACCATATCATCATATATGTTTTTTATTTATATAAAAAATATAAAAAAAATAATAAACGGATGAGATATATTTATTAATATACATATATGTATATGATTTTATTTGTTTGTTTTTGTATCTATTTATTTTTATATTAATTAATAATTGTAAGGTCAAAGTATGTATTTGTTACATATATGTATGTATATATATACATATATATATTTTATTTGTCTATACTATATGTATGTGTATATACGTATATGTATTTATATGTATAAATATGCATGTATATATATATGTGTGTATATAATTTAACAGGATTACACAAATTCGCTTGGAAATAATATTATTTACCCATATTTCTATGATAAACATACAAATTTTATTATCATTATTAAAACAAATGATAAGTACAATATTGAATTCAGTCAATTCTATATCTCTCATTTAGTTAACAATTAATAATATTATATACATATATTATATGTATGCATATATGTGTATATCGTTTTATTTTATTTTTTAAATATATATATATGTGTTTATGTATATATGTATGTATGCATGCCGTCGTAACAGTTTTTTTTACAAAACTTCTTATTAAAATGTTACTGTAATTAATACAATCTTGCAGCAGATGATGCCGAATGTCCTCTTTTAAAGGTTAGTCAGAGCATACAAAGTGTTCAATCACTTAGCCAAGGGAGGTTGGTGAAAGGTAATATATATTTGCAACCTTACTTGAATAAATATATATATATATATATATATATGATTTGATGTTTTGAAAAGATTTTTTAAATTAAATAATATTTAAATTAAATAAATTAATTTGTTTTAGATTGCATGTTATCACCAAAGATTAATTTGAAAATGGAAGTACAAAACTTAAAATCATGTTATGCTGTAATTAAGAGAAGCGTGTATGCCACTATATCGCTTAAGCATACATTATAATGTTACATATCCAATGATACTATATTTATGATGAAATATCTATATCTATGTTAGATGTATTTTTTGACAGTTTATCGTTTACGACAAAATAGTGATTTTGACATTTTTTTTACCAAGTAATTTATTTTTTTTTTTAAAAATTATCTCTATATCTTTATATCTTTTATTTATATGGCTATTTTTTCATTGTATGAATGGATTCAATAAGTTCTTTTTTTAAAAAATAAAGTACATAATGCTATGTTAAAGCAATATAGATATCCAAATTTATGTATGGCATACAATTTTATCTCTAATTTTTTTTTATTACATTTTTAAAAGAAAACTTTTAATGGTTGAATCATTTCAAACTGTTTCTATTTAGTTATATTGGACCTATTTCTAAGCAGTCTTTATAATAATTACTTTTAGTTTACCAATTTTATCTTTTTGGTGTGGTTTCAATATATTCTGTATATGAACCAGTTTAAACAATAAGTATGAAATTTTTATTTTTCTCAGAATGTGGGAGCCTAGAAAATATACATAGTATTTTCATCAATGATCTAATAGAATAGTCACAATCTGCTCTAATTCCAAAAATAAATTATTTTAATAATTTTATCTTCGATACATATTCTAAAAATTTTATTTTATCTTCTAATCATAGATACTTTGAATGATTATATTGAACGTTGTCTATGACTTACCGATAAGTATCTCTCTATTATTAAGCTAATACATTCAACTATAGTCACCTTCATAAATCATTAGTGTCGTTTTTATTACAAAAGAGAAGGGAACGGTCGTCATCACATTAATAACCATATTTAATTTCAAAATATTGTATATTTGTTTTATCTATCATCTATTCTTAATATGTGCTTTTTGTAACATGCACGTCATACTTTTTTTGGAGGATTTCCACAGGTTTGTCATTTTGTTCCCCCGTTTTCAAATGTTTGTTAGCGAGGTTGAGTGAGTTGGTTCAATGGATAGGAATTAAATTGCAGTGGAAAAATCATTCCGATTGCATAAGAAGGTTTTCGACTGGATTATTCAGAATCTGAAGACCTTGGAGTCGAACCATAACAATGAAATATATATGGCAGCTGAGTTCTTTGACATTTTTTTTTAAAAAATTCTGTTGTTTGGTTGTTTGTTTGCAAGAAAACCCAGCTGTTGGGTAGATTATTATTGAATTGGTTTTGTATTTCCGAAAATAGTGAATTATATCGACATAAATAGTCACATAATATAGATTAAACTAATATTAGATATACATAAAATAGTCCTTTGGAAAAAATTCTAAAACTCTCTATATCCAACGAATTTGATATTTCAATCTTTGATATTCTAAGACATATGTAAAATGTCCGTCGAAAAATATTTATATGACAAATTGTTTATTGACAACAAATATATAAAACACGTAAACAAAGACAACGTTTCCTTATTATATAATGAATATTGATGTTTTTACAATAATTTTATATTATTTTTTAATCCCATATTAAAAAAAATTAATTAATTCAATTTTTTAAATTATATATCAACAAAATTTATAAAAATATAATCAAAATATAATAAAGAATCATCTCGTGCATCGCGCGGGTACTCAACTAGTGACGATAAAAGCTGTCTTCTTTGGTGGGGACAACTGAACGTCATCTATGGCCACTGATCATCGACTTCATTGTCTCTACTACGATGATGGTCAAACTTTCGTCTTAGACCTTTACCGCGAATCCCTTTTTTGTCTCTCTCCCTCTGGTACGAGGTAATTTATGAGAAAACCCACCAACCCAAATACCGAACCGGAATAAACCGAACGGAACCAAACTTAATTAGGTACTTAAAACGTGGTTGTAATTTTGCAATTGTTAATACGTTTCTGACGTGGATCCGCGTCGTGGAAACTTCACTCGGACGTGGATCTGATCAACACAGCTCAAATACCAGAAATAAGAATTATTCCGGTTTAAGCTAATGTCATGGAGCCGTGTAACGATGTGATTATTATTGCTTAATTAAGCCAATGGCATCATGCCACGTAGCAGCGAAGGGTGAGATGACCGTACTCTTGTCTGTACCGGATCCCAGAAAAAGGCGGGAAGAGTGACGAGATTATGGGGAAGGCACATTGCTGACGTGGGGGAATATTCCAACGCGGAGATCCAGCTTCCTTGCTCATTAGCCGTCTTTATAACAGCTTCATTGGGCCTTGAAACTCTCGCACAAATTTCCATAATCCCTATTTTACCCCTTTCTTCTCTCTTCTTCTTCCACGCCGTCGTCGTTCTCTCTCTCCCTCCGCGAATGGCTCTCCAAGCAGTTCTTGTCGCCGATGTTCCCAGTCTCGCCGAGCCCGTCTCACTCTGCTCCAATGGATTCTCCGATGGTAAGTGCTCGAAGCTGTCTCCGTTCGTTGGGGTTTTGGTTCACCGTCGATGTTCCTCTCTGATTTTTTCTTGTTTTTTTATTTGTTTTGGTTGTGTGTTTTTGTGGTGGGACAGGTCTTGATTTGTGTAGCTCGAGGTCGTTTAGGATGTCGAGTTTCGCCGTGATCGGACACCGAGGAAACGGCATGAATGTGTTGCAGTCGTCAGATCGGAGAATGAGAGGGTTCAAGGAGAACTCCATCCTCTCGTTCGACGCCGCCGCCAAACACCCCATTGACTTCATCGAATTCGATGTTCAGGTTGGTTCTCTTTCTCTCTCGTTCTCTCTCACTTCCAATTATAGCTCAGGTAACTTCGTGGCGGCGATTATTTTGATCGTTCGAAGCCCTTCCGCTGTCTAAATCAATCATACAAAACCCTAAATTCTAACAAAAATAGAAAGCTACAATTTGCTAGTCTAGGATGGTTTCTTTATTTGGGGCTATTTGATATTTTTGCCTGTAGAAGATGCTGATTTCGATCTTTTTTTCTTTTCTTTTTCTGGAATGCGTTGCGGCTGTTTTTGGATCTTGCTTTTTCTCTTTTCAAAGTTTCTTAAAATTGAAATGAATTAAGATGGAGATTGGAGCGAAAGAGGCGCGGCCATAGAGGCAATGCTGGGAAGTGAAAGAGACGACCTTTGTGGTTTCTTTTTGTAGGTGACAAAGGATCGTTGCCCTGTCATTTTCCATGATGACTTCATCTACTCCGAAGAAAATGTGAGTTTTGCCATCATTGTTCTTAGTCTTTAGCTAATTCCAGTTTTGTGATTACTAACTCTTTTTTCTTTGTTCATATCAACATTTGTGGTTATCAATGTGAGATTTGCTGTATCACTCTTAATCCTCATCTTGTCTCAACTCGCTCTGATGCACCGGAGTTTGTGAATTGGTCAGGGTGTTGTTCACGAGAAGCGGGTGACAGATCTGTGCCTGTCTGAGTTCTTGTGCTATGGACCTCAGAAGGAACTAGGGAAAACTGGGAAAACCCTCATGAGGAAATCGAAAGAGGGTAAGATTTTGAAGTGGGATGTTGAATTGGATGACTCCCTATGCACACTACAGGAAGCTTTCGAACGAGTTGATCAGACTCTGGGGTTCAACATCGAGCTGAAGTTTGATGATCATACTGTCTATGAACAAGATTTTCTCGTCGACATTCTTCAAGCAGTTCTGCAGGTATGTCGCCAAAGCTGACCCCTGTAGTGTCCTTGTTTGTGTAGCTTTTGTGAGAGTAACAGCACTTGCTTGGGTAGGTTTACTTGGGAAGTCACTTGTCAAAAGGTTTTGAATTGAAATTCAATGTTTCTCCAGTTTCAAATGTTTCTTGTGGAATAAGTTAATGTCTAGATGTAATGCTTTTGTTGATATTTCATTAAAAAGCTCTCCAACTTGCTAAAATTTAGTATCAGGCTGTTAACATCTTTCTAAATCATGAATTGATTCATTAACTCTAGAAGTTCTCGACTTTTTTTTTTTCCTTTGATTCAAAACGGCAAGCAGGTGGTGTTTGATTATGGTAAAGATCGACCGGTAATCTTCTCAAGCTTCCAACCAGATGCAGCGCAGCTCGCTAGAAAATTGCAGAGCACCTATCCTGTATGTGCTGTTTCCTCAAAGCTCAAACCTTATTTCTTGTTTACCTTGAATGACAAAATCCCTTTGTCACATTCAGTAATCACCAAAGAAACCGGTTTTTTGTTTGGGTGTAACACTTGTTGCTACAAACTGAACCAGGTTTACTTTCTGACCGATGCTGGGGCCACAATCTACTATGACGAGAGAAGAAACTCGCTGGACGAGGCTATCAAGGTTTGCTTAGACGGAGGGCTGCAAGGCATTGTTTCAGAGGTTAAGGGTGTTTTCAAAGACCCCGCAGCTGTCTCCAGGATCAGAGAATCTAAGCTCTCACTCCTCACATACGGAAAACTCAAGTATGATTCTCTTCGCTCTCTAACCTCTTTTAGGAAATCCACGTTTGAGATCTACGTGTGAAGATTTCTAAGGGTCTTTTGGTGTTTGCAGCAATGTGGGAGAGGCAGTGTACATGCAGTATGTGATGGGGATTGAAGGAGTGATTGTAGATTTTGTTGCCGAGATTACAGAGGCCGTGACCCTGATGATACGGCCCCCATCACCATCACCACCATCACCATCACCGTCATCAGATGGAGAAGAGGATGACTTTGCCATGGCAAAACCCAATTTTTCACAAAAGGAGATGGCTTTTCTTCTCAAGCTGCTCTCCGAGTTGATACAACAACAATGACCAAACCTTCTGTCTTATATTTCTCATCGTTATTTTGTAAATACATTTGCGAGCTTTTGAATTTTACACTGAATTAAGAACAAGTAAAAATCCCCTACGAGTGTTATCGTTTTTGAATTATCTACTTTTTACATTGAAAAAAATAATTTACTTGGCGTTGTCTCTCTTGAATCTTTTAAACCTAATCTGATTTATTATTATAAGGTTAATATTAATAATGTATTTATAAGAGATGAAGTAGTTATACAAGATAATAAAATAATGAATGATAAAAACCCATTTGAGCGCCACTGAATTCAAACGTCTCAAAACCGAAGCTCCTCCCATCATATAAGATTTTTCTCCACCTTCATAGTTGGCAATTTCTCTACTTTGGCTTCTAACCTTTTCTTGCTTCAATGGATTTTCCTCTTTCGCCTGGGTTTCTGTATAGTCTGACCGACATCCAGATCGTGGACTGTCTCCTGAAGCGGAAGGTTCTTGATCCCACATTTTGCAACATGATCATTGGCGATTTCGATGATCTCCCCTGCAAAGATCCTTGTACCTTACCTGGTATGTTGTTCTTTCCTTAATCTCCGTTCAGAGATTTCAGTTTTTTGTTTCTTGGTTTTGGCGTTTCTGAGTGGGAAAAATCGATGGAAACAGAGGGTGAAGTTTCATCATGTGAAACAGTCTGAATCCTTTAGGGCAACAGAATCAGACGTCGTCACGATTAGGGTTTTAAGGGACAGATTTGTCGAAGCAAGTCGCTCAATCTTTACGTTGAGACAGTCTGAATCAATTAGGGGAAAATAATCCATACTTTGTTACAAATGGGAATCCACGACCCGAATTCGACGAAGCAAATGTGCAAAATTTCACCGCCTGGGTTTAAAGATTTCAGAAGATGCAGTTTTATACTTAGATTTGTCATGTTTCTTAGTGGAAAAGATTTCTCCATTGAAGCCGAATACTCTCAACCCTCGTGTTAATATGGTGAACTGCTCAAGGGCTTTGCAAACTGTGCTGAATTACGAAAAGGGTCTCAATCCTTCTGGTAAATGAGAAAACTTTTGACAGTAAAAGATTGATAATTGATCGGTAATTTTCCTTTACTCTTTCTTCAGGTAGAGATACAAAGAGGTACTTCTTCGGCAAAAGACTTAGGAACGTAATTACGGTGTCACGTTATTGGACACCGATCGGACAGGAGAAGAGAATTCTGGATCCTGAGAGCAAAGAAGTGGTTGGGATTAGAAAAACGCTGGCACTTGTCCATTCCGATGGGAAGATGCCTTTTTTCCACAATCAGCCTAGATCCCTTTGGTTCATGTATGAGTATCGCCTCGCTGAGGTAAATCTTACCGGCCACAGTTCAATGCTTTTCATTCTCAGACATCAGATTCGGATTCCGATTGGTTTAAATGTGTTTTCCTTTGTTCGAACGTCACCTATACAACCCTGCCGTTTTCTTTTTCAACTTCAATGTAGACACAAGTAGCCAAATATAGAACTGGATTACGTTTCAGTGATTCCGATCTCAAGGTGTTTGTTTTCAGATGCATGGAACGGATCAGCAAGAGTGGGCAGTGTACTGTGTCTTTCTGAAGGAGACTAAGACCTATCACGACATCCATTTATGGATAGAAAGCGAAACAGATGAATCTGAAGAGAGTGGTGGGGAAGAGAAGGATGATGGTGATCAGATCGGGCAAGCAGGGAACAGCTCTGGCATTGGTCCTCCTCCGGCCACCTGATTCACCAGCTGTCTGAACTTAGAGGAAGATAAAGCATTAGATGATTCTTGACCAATATGACCGCAGAAACCGTTTTAACATCATACCCACCATTCCATGTGTGTATGTATGGCGCTAGATCATGTGATGGAAAGAACCCATGTATCATAGATCATCCTACTCATGTCCTTGGCCTGATTCTTTGTGAAATTCCATGGCCATCATCATTCTCTACTGGAGCTAGAGTCATATTTCCAGGTTCTGAAAAGAGATTGAGAGCCACAGAAATAAAAATGTCTTCTTGCCTTAAAATGGATCTTATGTGTGATTCTTTCAATTTTGATGTTGGGTTTCTTTTAGGTGTTAAAAGAGGACATGGACAAGTAAGAGGGGGGGGGGGATGGAGTATAATTAATTCAGTTGTCCTTTCTCACGTGAGCCCACTGAAAGCCACGTGATGGGCTTTCCTTCATCCATCTTGAAAGGTGGGCCCTGCTAACGGATTTGGGCTCCACTTAAGGATAAGCCCTGTTAATCTCTCTCTCCATTTTTCATTTGAAATATTTAACATTATATATATATATATATATATATATGTATGTATATATATAAGGTTACTTGTATCGGTTATTATTTGTTCGTTAAAAATAAATGGATAATCGTTACAGAAATTTTATGCATTTTGGAAAATTAAAATTTGAAAAAGTGCCAAAAAAAAATAAAATTTGAATGTGATAAATATCGTTACTCACATGTCAAATATTTTTCTCGTTCAATATAATAATGTGGTACTGACACAAATACATTTTTGTAAAACCACCTAATAATGTTGTTTTATTATTATGTTCCAAAATTATTTAGGCGAAAAAGGAAGCATTTTTTTAAAAAAAAAAAGGGAAAAGGAAGGGTATGTTGATGGCTATACGCTATCGTGATTTGCGTATAAACAGGCAAGGGGTGACGGGAAGAGTTTCTCCCACTCCCGTATTCTTCTTTACCATTTTCTTTTGTTTCTTCTTCTTCACCGCCTCCTTCAATTCACTCGATTCCAACCGTTTCTAGGTTTTGATCGATTCTTCTCCTGATACCGATCCGCGTGTTTATCTCTAGCATCCTTCTTGGGATTTCTTTGTCACATGTTGGGATTGTGTAATCTATAGCTTCATCGGTGCGTTATCGCGATGGGGCTTTCTCGAATTTGATTGAATTACCGATTCCGGTTATTAAGCTTTGATTACTCCGTGTCGGGTCTTCGCATTTTGAATTGACTGAGCTTTGTGGTTGAATAGATTTGTGTTTTCTTTTAAGTTTACAACTGTGACCACGACGACGATGATGACGATGGTGGTGGTGTTGATGATGCCGATGATGATGCTGAGAATGATTCATCTGTTTTTTGCTGGAAATTGATGTGAATGCGCGCCGTTCACGAACCTCTTTGCGATCACTCTGAATTGTATCTGTTCGTGTGGGATCAGTTCGATATGATCATAAGTTCTTTCCGCCGATAATCCCTGATTCATCTTCTCGAATCATGATTGGCTTTCAACTTTGTGGCCAGCATTAGTATTCAATCCGATCATTATTTATCCTTTTTCTTTAGGGGTGTAGTATATGTTGATCATTTTGATTATGTTGGAACTTGCATACCGTGCGTGTTCTAGTGATGCTAGGCTTACAAATCTGAGAATAGTTTCGGTTTGTCAGTAATGGCATTGGTGTTTCCAGATCATGTTTTGTTTGCCCATCTCTCTTATTTTGTTGGAATGCGTCCTGAACTTATTGGGACTAAAATGGATTCTTATTCTTCATTATTTTCTTTTCAGACTAGTGGGATGGCAAAGAACCTCGTATTCTTCATCAACAAGTTGCATTTGGCTCAGAAAAGCTCCAACTGTTGTCGAATAACCAATATGCTGTTTAGCATGGGAGCTATGCATGATTTGTGGATGCCTGTAACTGATACATAGTTCTAGAATATCATATTCTGGTAGATATAGAAGTATGCAATGGTGTTGGAGGGATTTGCAGGGATCTGGTGTCTTAACCTTATACAGACCTGAGTAGGGAAATTTCGGAGTAGATATAGAGAATCACCGGAGAAGGCGTAAGAAAAAAACGACTGTGGGTGTGATGGGTCTACCACATGCTGCTTCGGACGAAGCTTTGTCTGCTTCAAGTCACAGCCTTTCACAAAGTCTGCCCGCTTTTGCCACTGCCCATGACTCCAGTGGCCTTAATCGGGGAACTGATGGTAGCCTCTGCTCCTCTATTGGTGAATTTGATTGGAAAACAATGTTGAACCCTCCAGAATTCTTAGAAGAAGATTCAAAAAGATGTAATGGAGCTCGGGATGTTATCTCATCAGCTGCTGATGGATCAATCATCTACTCAGTTGATAAGACTAATTGGAGTCGGACTGCGATCAGAAGGATAGTCGGTTTTGAAGCAAATAGAACTACTTCAGCAAGTAATGAATGTGTGGGCGCTGCTGCAGGTCACACTGACCTGTCTAACAACGAATTTAATGAAGTAGAGGCAGGTGGACCAGTAGTCAAGAAACGAGTGCTGTCTCCTATGAATATGCTCTTCCCCGAGAGATTCAGAGGTGAACTGCTTGATATCAGTTGTAGCGATCAACAAACAACTTCTGGTAGTCTGACTAATGGTTTCTGTGTTACTGCCACACAAGATCACAAGAAAGCAAATATCACTGGCAGATTACGTCTCTCCACTGCACCTGCCACACTGGCCACTTCGAGCTGCTGGGAATGGAGGGGCACTTCAGCAAACAGCAGTAGACTCTCTTCTATGATTTTCACTGACGGTCCATTGCTAGATGCCCAGGAGCCTCCATCCACAAAAGGTGCGATTTGCTTGTATTCACCTGCTTTTGAAATATCTGGCAGACCCAACACGCCATTGCAGTGTGATAAAGAAGTATCTGTCTCTCCTCCGCTTTCTCTGTCACCACTTGGCCCGAGATTTTCAGAGATAACAAAAGTTCCACGAGGGTGCCAAAATGGGAAGATACTGAAAGATGATCAATGGGCAAGGAATGTCGAAGAAGCAGAACTCAGGATTGATCGAAGCTTGTTTGAAGATGGTAATGCATTTCAGAGAACCTTTTCAATGGAGAGAACTATTGAATCAGCTCCTACATCTCCACATAGAAGGTTCGGTAGAAGCTTGAGTGGACGCCCCATTCAGAGGTCCTTGGTTGGTTCTTTCGAAGAGTCACTTTTATCGGGAAGATTGTCCTATGGGCAGGCTAATCAGGTTCTTTCCTCTGCTTTGTTTTATTTCTGATGCTTTGATATTCACTTTGTCAAAGCATAGTATCCATTTAGCAAACAACCAGTTTCTATACGCAAGAGCCATAAACTCACAACTAAGAGCCACAGACCATAAATGCAGTGTAAACTCACAGCTTTACCTTAGTTCCTTTAGACTCTTATCAATTTTTCTGCTTGTCTGTACAGAGAATCGATGGTTTTCTGGCCGTACTAAGTATTGCTGGGGGAAACTTCTCTCCAAAATCACAGAAGCTGCCTTTCTCAGTAGCTAGTGTTGATGGTGACTGCTTCTTACTGTACTTTGCCTCCATTGATCTTGCTGGAGGATCTCCTTCAAATAAATTCTGGTGTCAGAAAGGGAGACAAATTCAGAACAACTCTGATTCTCAGAGTATCAAGAGCCGGTTGCAGATCCCCATGAAGGGTCGTATACAATTGGTATCTCCTATATCTTTGTTTCTTGTTCCATTTTGAATGTGGATTCATAGACTTACAAGATTGTTGACTACACAAAGGATGACTGCACATGGTCAATTGTTTTAAAAAATTTAGCTGTTGGCGTGATGTGATCTCAACTTCGATCCACTTGCTATTAGTCGGGTGAATTGTGCGTAATATGATAACACTTAAAGCAATGAGAAGTTGTTTTGTGCACTCATGATACGATCTGCACTTTCTGCAGGTTCTGAGTAACCCAGAGAAGACACCACTCCACACTTTCCTCTGTAACTATGACTTGACCGACATGCCATCTGGTACAAAGGTAAAACATAAGATACCTCTCTAACCTCGGTCAAGGTTTCTTTTTCAATTATTATCATGATGCATCCAGAGTCGGGTCTTATCTTCATTCTTATTCAGCAGCAAAACTCATTGGGAGAACCCAGCTTTTTTACTGGTTTTATGGGTTCTCATTTGCATATTAAGAAAGAAGAAACATATTTCGAAACATGAACCATGAAATTGCAGGTAGGTGAAAATTTGTATCTTTTTATAGATATATGATTGGTGCCTATATTCATAAATGCAACAGCCAAAAGTCAATAGGGCAGAATTATTAGCTTGTATACAAGTTTAAAACAAAATCCAGAAATTAGATGCTTCATGTACGCCTACACTCTTCAGTCTTCTTATAAGAGTGCACGAGTATGTATCCATGAACTTGTATGTCTGAATATCCTTGTCTTGTTTCACTCATGTTTGGTTATAAACAGACGTTCCTGCGCCAAAAGGTTACTCTGGACTCATCTGTCCCAAGTAGCAGGGCAAAGCAGAATACAAGAGACAGAAGTGCAGACCACACTCTCGGTGCTAAAGTTAGTGAAGCACCGAGACCGGGTTCAGTGGATGGCCATGGGAAATTGGATGATATCCATTTGACAGAACATGAGAATGGCTGTGGGAATAGCCGGGGCCATGGAACAGGGCAGAGCTGTTCAAAGGCCAAGGAATGCAATAGCGGCTCCGGTGCTCTACGCTATGCTCTCCATCTGAGATTTATTTGCCCACTACCAAAGAAAGCTTCAAAGTCGGCCCGGAAATGCAAATCTGATGAAGCTGCAACTCTGCCGCAAAAGAAAAGCTTGGACGCAGAGGAGGAGAGGAAATTCTACTTGTACAATGACTTGAGAGTTGTGTTTCCTCAACGCCATACAGATTCTGATGAAGGAAAGGTATGAAAACGCAAACGCTGTGCCAGTAATGGCGATTGCGTTTTGCGTAGTTATAAACACGTAAAGCTTTGTCTCTTGGCTTTTGTCTCTGCATATGTGAAGCTAATACCAAATTTGGTGGTTGTAATTGCAGTTGAAAGTGGAGTACCATTACCCAGAAAACCCAAGATACTTCAGCATCACCAACTGAAAGCCGTGCCTTCTCTCTTTTTTTCTCTTCTTCATTTCCAAGAATAAATGTATGAATGAGCCTTTGTACATAAATATCTTCATCTGAAGCCATCTTCTTCAAGGTACAGAGAAATGGCTCTGACCCACCACTCTTGTACAGATTTTGATTTGGTTATGAACATGAAATTTCATTCGTTATGCTGTTAGCATGTGGATTTACTTTTTTCTCTCATCACTTGATATTTTGTAAATAAAATATAGAATCTTATTCTTGAAACCTAATTTTATTACCTTTTAACACCAAAATATCCGTTTAATTAAATTTTTTTTGTGCACATATAAAATTATTTATGACCATCCTCGCTAATTTTTCGATGAAAACATCACGAACGTACAAAAAAATAATCGAATTGAAAGCTACCGAAAAAAGGTAGCTATAGCGGGGCATCGCCCTGAGGTTTTCCACGCGCCTATTTTCGAATTTTAAGCAAAATAGGCCAAAATCTCTGGGATATATAGTCCAGCGATTTCCAGCCCGTTTCGTTCACGCGACAACGATGCGCGTGGTTTTACACGCGTGTTACAGCTCCCACGCTCTCGTGGTGCAATCAGCCCATTATGTCTACTGAATCGAAGCCCATTATAAGCTCATTTATTAGACACGTTGGTCCATCTGTGAGGCCCATTGGGCTTTAAGAATTTTATCAATTCAGCCCAAAACAACGGCCCACCGCATTTAAAAATAAAAGAGGTAGTTCCTCGTAATGATGCACACATGCTCCTCTAAGTCTTGTTTTCTCTATGACTCATTTATAAGCAAAAAAAAAAAAAAAAAAAAAGAATTACCTTATAATAGCGTTGTAAAAATATGACCACAATGCAAGTAAATAACCATCGAACGTACAATTTGAAGAGAGAAAAAAATCAGAGATCAAAGGTTGGGACTTGAGAAGAGAAACCGTGAGAGGAGTGATACAAGAGCCTGGGGAGGAAATTCCTGTAAGGGTCACTCTCTCGTTTAGCCTTCAAGTAGGCGATGCAGTTCTCCACTTCTGCCTTCACTCTCAGGTAAAGCTCTTGAGCCTTCTCTCTTTCTCTCAGCTCTTTCTCTTTGCCTTTATACATACACATATGGAATCAGATCAAAGCCATCATCACCATGAGGAGTGAGAATATAACATATATACATAATATACCTGCTGTTTCTATTGGTTGTCCAAAGTAATAGTAGAATCTCCCAGGAATCTTAGGTAATATCCCGGGTAAATACAAGTCTTGCTTTCCCAGTTCACCCTCTTCGCCGCTCCTTAAAACCCATTTCCCAACAATGTTATTGTCATTCTTGTGAGATAGATAGCCTAAATTTAAGAGTACAAGCAACAAAGAGGTCCACAGTAAATCACCTCAAGCTGGTAGTATCGTTTGATAGCTCCTTTATAAGATCTTTCAAGAAAGGGATCTTCATTTGATCGTCGTAATCCAGGACAAGCTAAAAATATCATCCCCATGCATGTTCAAGCAAATTCGCTTGAGTCAATGCAAAATAGAACAAACTGAAACACAACCAGTTATACAGCATGCAGAATATACCACATGATGATGTAGAACCTCCAATGGTGTATGGTTGTGGTTGAAAAGGAATAAAATGCAGATTCCAGGGCTTGTAACGATTTAGAATGCGAAGTAACTAAACGGTTAACATGCTAGTGAATGCATTTCTTGCTGATATGCTCAATGAAGAGAAAAATCAGAAACATGAGCCGTCGCAGTTGAAAATAGCAGACAGTAGAAAGCCAAGTTTATTAGCATTTACAATTTTACAAGGTAGAACCATTGGTGTTTGATATAGGGTTCTTGTCAGTTGATATGCTTGATGAATAGAGTAGAATGTAGAATGCAAGAATCTAAAGAAATAGAACGGCGCTGAAGGCAAGTGAATGGAGAAAACATATGGAATGCAGAGATATTCACGTGCATAACGCGTCATAATATAGCATCAGATCACTTATAACCGAAGCATGAAAGAGAACTTGGAACGAATAAGAAAACAAGCAGATCGGAGTAGAGAAGGCTTACTTCAAAGATGTCATCTTCTCCAACAACCCCAAAAGGAACGATTTTGGCTCCAAATCTAGACGCAATCCTCACAAACTCCTGATCTTCTGGCCAGAACAACTTATATTCCTCACCCTGCAAAACTGGAACATGTAAGCCCCCATCCAAACAAGACAGCAGAAAATATTAAAATCACATAGTTTTCATGAGAAATGAATCACCTTTCTATGCAAAGCTTCTCGTACACCTCCAGGATACAAAAGCACATGAGACTTTGAACGAAGTAGTTTGTAGAAATTGAACTCTGAGACAGGAACCGAGCCCATTAACCTATGTCCATCGAAGGACTGCAATTCAGGAAGCTTCGAGGCTCGTTTTCCTGGAAACATCAATGGATGTGCCATCCCACGCAATAGAATGTTCCTCTCCTTCAGAAACTGAATTACTAGTGGATAAATCTCCATTCCAAGTAAGTTGTGGTATCCAACATACAGAACAGGGCCCTCAGAAGGTATTCCTGCAAGACCCCTTACTAATGTACCATTTTCCAGAGTGGAGAGCATTACAGGGGAAGTAGCAGTGATTAGCCATCTGACCCAGAGAAAGTAATACTTCAGATTCAGCTTGAGCAGGGAGAAATGGAAATGGATTCTAATTTTAGCAAATGTTCCAAGTAAGAAGCACATTTTTGCTCCTGCAATATACTTATAATTAGTTCAGTCATTTGAGCAAAGTCTAATCTAAATCGAGAGGCAGAACATTCGCTGTTGCGGGTTGCTGGACCTGTGCATTTGGATGCCTGGAGAGGCTTCCAACAGTTAACTCTTCAACCACAACAAGTCTTTTATTCATCCAGATGCAAACAGTTCCAACAACAGCAAACAGCTTTTTTCAAGAGATCTGTTTGTCGAGCCAGACTCTGATATTTGCAGATTGGCTTTATACATGAATTATTGTGTCTGCATTGAGTCCTAACGCAGACACAAGCACACATGCAGTGGGCAGTTCAATCACTAGTTTAGCTTATCTTATATCTAACCTATGAGACATTAGATACGTAAGAAGATCTATGACAAGAGGGTCTTTGATGAGGTCTTTACCTATATATATCGATCTGTTGTTTGAACTCAAAAGGAGTTGGTGGAATGTAATCTGAGACAAAATCATGAGACTTCCCACGACGATAGAAAGAGGCGGCCTTGATGATAGTCACCAGATCTACGCTATCTTCCTATCATGAGACATAAAAGATCACCTTAAGTCTCGGTTATGAATATACCACGATCTAGATGTGCCCAAATCCAAAACTTTTGCAGAATAACCTTTATTTTTAACCAAGCTGAACTGGAGGTCATTTATAGACCAACATGAAATACACCATTTATCCAGTTAACAAAGATTTGCCTGACATAGACTATGTAGCCGACATGAAATTGGTAACATCCATTGAAACCGATGCCCACTGCACCAATATTTGAAGCTAACTGTCATCCTTTCTGTAGTGCATGAGAGAAAGAACACTTACCAAGAAAAGAAAATGACCATTTTCCTTAAAATTCCAGACGTCACAGCTCGGCAACGCCTGACGGAGTCTTTCAATGCCTCCCTCATTCACCAGCCATTGATCTTGTCCACTGCAATAGCCATCCGCAATTTTTCACATTACACCTAAGCTGCCAGTTAAGACAATTCTTTACAAACAAAATGGCTACAGAACTCCTAGGCTTATAGTCATCAAAGGAAAAAAGAAGCTTATGACCTCAGAAGTATCAGTGTTTGAGCTCTGACTGCGTATATGTGAGAATTAGCAGATGCTGAAGCAGATTTAAGCATTTCCAGCCTCCAGCGAAGTGTATCCTTGGAGAAGATCCTTGCCACAGTCTGTAAATCGATTTCTTTTACGGGTGTTTGTCACAGAACATAAAAGTTTGTTTAAAAAATATGAGAGAAACTAATATTAAGAAAATGAGCAACAAAGAAGACATATTATTAGTTTAGAGTATGGACTGCATATACAGATCATAACGCAGATACCAGGTGAGTTCTTTTGAAGAAATTCTTACAGGCATATGAGCTGAAGCTGCAAAGAAGTCTCCAAACAGTCCCCCACCTATTCTCTGAATAGCAGATTCATTTGCCAAAGTGTCTATCACCGCTGTAAATGGATCACCTGGGTGTAGAGTAATGAGACACGTAGTAAAGTACTGCTTTGTTTAGACAACCCTGTCTCTTTGTAGGAAAATAATCATGTAAACTGGTTACAGTAGAAACTCGACCTTAAAGCAATTGTCTCAATCGACCAGGAAAATATGACCATGATTGGTTAGATTCAAGTTCTTCCCAAGCCTATTATAGTTAAGAAGAAGCAGAGACCGATCGAGAAGAATGATTAACTTGGAAACATTTTTAAGGATCCTGCACTTAAGCTAGCACTAAAACACAACGGCCAAGAATTTGTGAAGAAGCCAGAGATACTGTATGAGATCTAGACCATTGCATCTGATATTTTTGGTACCCGGCCACTAGGTGCTCAAGGACAACACAGAATGCGAGGGCACAGAAGTCTACCATGTTTAACCCCAAATATTTCTTCCACCGATGTTGGAGCTCCATCTGGCAAAAATTCCAGTAGACCCGATAGAGGTTGCAGCATGAAGAAGTTGAAACACATGGCTGTGCAAACAAATGCTCATCATCAGGGAAGATGCATTTCAGACAGAGTTGTTGTTCGAAAAACAAAACACAGAAAACATATGACAGGTCATGTCTTGGGAAGTGAATATAGCCTTTTAACCTGGATTAGCTAGTATGAGGATCAGATCTATATCAGGGTTTCTCGATGCAATGTCTAGTGCAAGACAAGCTCCAACAGATTCTCCGACCAAATATATTGGCCTATGTGGGAAACGGTGATTTTCTGTCCTGACTGTCCTCTCGATAAGCTTCACCAGGTCTGGGAACGACAGAAAGTGACAAGGATCTCATCCACATTAGCTATCAAGAATCCTTATAAAACAGCAACGGGACAAGTCAATGCTGGTAAAGAGGCACCTTGGACAGGAGTACGATCCGTGACAGGGATATGAAGACACCATATGTCAAAAATCCTACAGTCAAAAGACAACGAGATCAGAAACAAAACACCATTCAGACACTCAAGTCCAGGTTTTTCACACTGAAAAGATGCTCCAATTATGAGACATACTATAATCAACGTCCTAAATATAAGATGCTACATGCTTTAATCAAATTCCCAACCCAAGAACCAGCACCAGAGAAAAAAAACGGAAAAGAAAAGATTTCAGAAGAAACGGTGCAGAACTAACTGAACATAGAACCAGTTTCTTGGGTGTAAAGAAACTGGTGCATCATGCCGACCCAAGGGAATAATGGTTCAATTAAGCAACTTTGTTTTTCCATTTTCATGGCTCTGCTATGGGACAGAATCAGAAGCAGAAATGCCACAGAAAGCAGAAGCTCTTGAAGGTTATAACTTATAAGGAAATGAAGAAAGCTTAGATGAACTTCAGAAATTAACGTACTCTCCAAGCCTTCTATGATGGCGAATGAGCCCTAGTCCAGTACCATCGATCCCTGCAGTTTTGGTTTTCTGAGTTTTTGTTAACTTTGCGAGCTTTTCAGAGGTCAATTCAGTATATGTTAATGCAACAACAAGATTCTTCCTTTGACTTTTCAAGTTCCCAATCAAAAGGATTTTCATTTCCAGACATTGATTAGTTCCATTCAGATCGAGAATATGAATTATTGTAGAGTGGGCATAAAGAGAAAAAAAGCAAATTGTAACACGAACCAGGCAAGAAGAGGAGGAGAGGAGAGCCCGGAGCGCGTGCGCCACACTCCAACGGAGAGAACCACCGCGGCGGACCTCCGTCGCCGCCGACAAAACCTCTCGCTTCCCGCAGAAAATCCGCCAAGCTCTTCCGCTGCTCCGGCCGAGCGTGATCCGCATCCGCGTACGGGTTCTCCGCAGTCGCCGCCGCTCCGCCGTCTCCCTCCTCCTCCCCCCGCCGGAATCTTCGGTCGTTCAACCGAAAACTTGCGGGATACGCCGCTCCGCACCTCACCCCCCCGAGGCGATCGGTGGATGCAGAGGTCAGTCGCGGAGTTGACTTCAGATGGACGAGATCGGAGCTGTGAACTCTCCCAGGAGGGAAAGAAGAGACAAGAGAGACGCCGCCAGAGAAGGAAACAGCGGTGGCTGCCGCCATGGGAGAGAAGCTATGGAGAAAAGAAGAGGGGAGAGCAGTGATCGCTGGGTTTTAGGCTATTCGTCGTTTAGAGCAGAGACGGAGACGGAACATGACAAGCTCGTGCTTTACCAATACCATCACGAATGAACTGCTCCCATTTTTCTTTCCTTTTTTTCTGGGTGATTTTAAATTACAAATTAGTGAATAATTGCAGAAATAATTCAAAATTTGATTATACCGTTATGGCGAAGAAAACGTGATCATGTTTGATGCAATATATTACAAGAATTCATACATACATTATGTATACAAAAAATATTTATACGATGTGCATTCTCTATCAAACACCAATAATGCAATCTCCCCCATTTTTAATATATATGTGTATATATATACATGGATTATATTTTTCTTCGGAAAAAAGTGATATGTAAGGCCCAATAGGCTTAAATTGGGCCTACGTGATAAAGTGTAACGTGGCCCAAATAAGTGCAAGGCCAAGCCCACGCATTATCTCATCCTCCACCACTACCTTTTTCACATTCAATGGAATAAAGCCATGCGATCCCTATATATTATTGACCACTAGATTATTTACACGGCGTCTTCATATTTCCAAAAACAAAAATTAGTTGGTCTTTTATATAACATATTCGGATATAAAATGATAATTGTTTTTTAAACTAAATAAGCACAAGTGAGAAGATAAATGTGTATATAATGATTTATATATGTATATCGGGAGAGGAGAATCAAGTGCCCGGGAAAAAAAGAGATACGGGTTTTGTTATTCGAATTCCATCTCATTTTTCGTCAACGTGTAGATAATATTCCAATATATTGTGATTCTTTTGTATCAATGGTCAACCCTTTTATAGCCTAAAAAAGGTAATTCAATTTGTGAGTTGTAACCGGTCATATTGAAATACATGAATTTCTCTTTTTCTCCGGGTTATTTTCTGATTTGATTATTTATAAAATTACATCTATTCGTTTTTTTCAGTAAATTTAAATTCACTACTAAATTTCATTTTTTCGACTATTAATATATTTAATTTAAATTCACTTAATTATATATATATATATATGCAAGCTAGACACATGGCACACAACATGCAATATCCCCATAGTACAACCATACGTATCACGGTATCTAGTCCCTACCGAGCTACCGTTTAACGCCATGCAAATTCTACCCGCAAACAATCACGCAACGATCACTCGTATTTCGATATCGCACTTCTCACTA
>NW_010961290.1:1114920-1141894 GCF_000463585.1 Tarenaya hassleriana | reverse complement strand
TTAATATATTTAATATAAATTCACTTAATTATATATATATATATATATATATATATATATTATTTTATTCCATTCTAATTTCAATACCCGAGATTTTTAACCAAGATCTCGACGTGAGTATGTATGAGCCCATATATATGGTAACATCGTACATAATGAATGCACTAGAAGTAAAACGAGTTGGGCAATACTCGGTATGCTTTCCAATTTTTACGTCCTCTTGCATTACAAAGTAACATTACATGCATTGGCATAACAAATATTGCTTAAATTATTGTGTGTGTATATATATATATATAGCTAATATTTCATGTTCGGTATGAAAATTCTCATGAAAATGCAGAGGATGTGAAATTATTCCACGAGTTATATGACAAGTGTAATTAATGTATCCAAACATAATATTATATCTCATAATATATACACACACACACATTGAATTACGTCTTTTGTGCTGCAAACATTGAGTTGTGAAAACTATTTACAGCAAACTACAACATGAATGAATGGACAGTTCAGCATTCAAATAATTAGTTAACTACGTGTGTATATATATATATGGGAGGGGGGGGGGATTCGTTGCCAAACCAATTGCTGCATAGGGAAATTCACCCATTACCAAAAATAGAAAAGGCTACACTCTTTAAAAAAAAAATGAAAAGTAAATTTAATAATAATAATAAGGCGACAAAGATTATCTGTAGAGAGCAACTAAAAAGGCAAGTGGGCCATGAAAAGGAACATATTCGAACAAAAAAAAACGGAACATGCAATTGCAAGGTATGAATTTGGCCACACCAATGAGAAAAAGGCCACGCGAGATAAGGGACGAAGAGCTGACTTTACAAATACCCATTATTCCCTTTTCCTATTTTTCAAAGGCTATAAGAAGAGGAGCAAATCACGAGAAAGAGCAGTGAATGAAAGAAGAAGAAGAAGAAGAAGGAGAGAGGCCTATAACATGAAGAAGAGAGTCATGTTTAGTAGCCAAGGATGACTTGCCTGCTCCTTTTTCCTCTTGTTTCTTCGTGGGTTAACCCATTTTGATATTTGAGATTAGGTTTCAGGCAGTCTCCTTGGCTATCTTGACATGTTTCCTTCTCTCATGCTATGCCTTCTCTTCTCCCCCGAGCCGAAATCCACCATATTTACTTTGACATGTCATGGTAGTACCGTTTTTACCTTTCAAATTCACCATATATATATATGCATTATGTTAGTTAGTTTACCCATGTCATTTAGAGGAGAAACTCAAATATACGTGAAAATGGTTAACTTATTATATGTGAAACATCCCGCAATTGTTTACTCTAACTTACGTTCATTAGGTGCATTTTTGTCGAGTCGGAAATGTTTTGGATCTTTGATCGTATGTTAGAATCCATTAAATCATGAATTATAGAGAGTTAAGTCATTTCACATGAAGTAGAGTTTATATTACCACATCATTTCATGCCTAATTTCCATAAGATTCTACGAATGTATATTAACAATAGTGTCCGTTTCACACAAAATATAATATATATATATATATATACACACGATATTTTGCATCGAGGGACCATTGTGTACAGATTCAGTATCAAGGGAGTACAGAGGAAGAGAGGTGTAAGATGAAGAAAAGGGGCATATTTGGTAGCCAAGGATGACTTGCCTGCTTCTTCTATATATAAGGCTATAAAAAAGCGTGGGTCAATTATTTTATATATATTTTATGAAAACATTATATTAATTTATATTTTATATGCTGAGTACGTAATTATATAAAGACCCATGCATTAATATTTTGCCGATAAAAAGAATATAGCAGGCAGTCTCCTTGGCTATCCTTATATGCTCTTCTCTCTCATCCCACACCTTCTCTTCATTCATGGCCATGGGGGAAGACAGGAATGGCATCTTTGATACATGCATACATACGTATGTGTAAGTGTAAGCTTGTATGTGTATATACGCACACGTGTGTTCATATTTGTCTACATACAATCGATGAAAATGTATCACTTCAAAGGAATGTTATCGTGTTCGAACACATGTATATATATATATATATATATATATATTGTAAGTTGTTCAAATGCATGCATGGTTTGTATAAAACTTAATCGTGAAGAGAAAAGGGTTATCACTATAGAGAGATATATTCGTATTTTCATACATTGTAATTAGGGTTTACTATTCGTACAAATAACCACTAATGTAACAGAATTGAATTGATAAAATTCAATACCTTTTATGGTATCTATATGGCTAAACCTCATAAAGATCTATTCTAGATCGATTAAAAAATTCTGATCGTCGACGACCCGTGCATTGAATATTGAATTTTCTTAATTTAACTCTGTTACATTAATGGATTATTTATACAAGTAATAAACCTTAAACACAATTTATGAAAATACAAATATATATATATAACCCACTATAATCACTTGCCCTATACATAACAAAGCCGAATTCGACAAAGTGGTATGATAATAACATTATGATAATTCATGGGCGTGAATACGTATATAGACGTATTTGCAGTTGGTGATGATGTGTGTGAAAATAGGCTTGGAGCGAGAGAGAGAGAGAGAGAGAGAGAGAGAGAGAGAGAGAGAGAGAGACGTACACACCCTAAAGAAATATGTCATGGAAAGACATGCATGGCCATTTAAGAACGCAACTGTTAATGCATGTTCTCGACTATACCATGGTGTGGTTATTCATGAATATATACATATATATATATATATATATATATATATACATATAAATTTCTACCTTGGGCTCATAAACAGATTGGAAAATACTCAGAAGAAGGCTCTGGTTAGCTCGGCCCAAAATAAAATGAGCCCATATGATTGTTGCCACGTGGCAATATATAACTGGATACAGTCTGGCACTCGAACGACCCCCCTAAATTGAAACTGTTTTTCCCGAGACGCATTCTATCAAATCCCCGATTCCCGACTTTGATTCGGCATTTTATTTTTAGGGAGAAGAAGAAGCGAAGAAGATGAGTTACGAGAAGGTCCCGCCGGAATCCTATCCTCCTCCAGGTTCGTAATTTTTCTCTCTCCGTTTCTGATTCTGTTTGATCCGAATAGCCCCAACATGAATTTCAGATTCTCCGATCGGTTCTGATTTTTTTTGTGTAATCGAGTTAGGATACGCGCCTCCGTATCCGCCGCTGGGATATCAGTCGGCGACGCCTCCGGGATATCCGTCTGCGCCACCGCCACCGCACCACGAGGCGTATCCTCCGCCGCATCCGCACGGATATCCGGCGTATCCACCACCGCCGTCTCGTCCTCCTTACGAAGGTTACCAAGGATACTTCGCCGGAGGGTATCCTCCCCCGCCGGGACCGCCTCCTCAGTACCACACTCACCACGATCACCACTATTACCAGGATTCGGAAGCTGGTTGCACATCTTTCCTTCGTGGCTGGTGAGTCTCTCTATCTCGCGCCTGTTACGTGATCTTTTAGGTCTCTGATTGTAGTCACGTTCTTCTATTGCTGTTGACGCGGGTGCAATCGTTAAAATCGTATTTATTAAATGATTTTTTTTCCGAGCTTTGTTGAGCTTTTTGGATTCTGGACCGGTGTTCGAGTGATCTGTGACATCTTAAGGTCTCTGTGTGGACTGGAAGTTTTAGAATGGCAGAGAACTATGACTTGAATTATCTTCTGCCCAGATTCCTTGAATAAATGTTTTGAGGATTTCTGGATTTTGGGTATATTTGCTCGATTTATACAGCGTTAGAATCAATTCCTTGGGTTCATGTATGGAGAAATCGTAATTTGAGTAGAATTTGGACAACTCTTGGGGAAGTCAGAGTTCCTGCATGCGTGTTTGGCTGGTTTCAAATTCACACTTAAGTAGATGCTATTCCCGTTACATCTGTTCCAGCGGTTAGGTTGGGCCTTTGACGCGACTCTAACTCTTAACCAAAACTTGTGTTTTTAAACTGCAAAATATTCATATGAATCTTAAGATAGGTTAATGTGGTCGTAATCTTATGGTCTGTTTAGAGTTACTTAGGCAAAGATGCTGCTACTATTCTGTTTGTATTTGAAATGTGTGATCACTTTTCGATGAACTAGTGGAACAAAAAATTGTTTGTGACTGCACCCATGATTTTTTTAACTGCAAAAGAATATGTCCATCATTTCGAATCGTCATTATTTTTGCTATAGATAGAAGATTACTCGTAATTCTTCCTTGGAGTGAACCATTCACATCCCGTCAAAATGCTAATTTACCTCGACTGAAAACCTGTCTTTCTTGAGCATAACTTGATGAAGTGGGTTTAGAGCAAAATCTTCTTTTTAGCTGGCTTCGCAGAAGGATACAAATGAGGGAATATGCTGCATTTTCTTGTTTATGGGTTATTGGAGTGGCATTTTTTATTTCTCTCTCAAGTCGGTTCCCTGTTTTTACTGAATCTTGGTGTGTTGGTAAAACTTGCAGTCTGGCCGCCCTTTGCTGCTGCTGTGTGTTGGAGGAGTGCTGCTTCTGAGAGAGCCGAAGTGACCATTTACAACCACATTCCGTGTTGTTGAATATGTATTTAATGCTGTGACCGTTTATTGAGAAGCATATGCTACTCAACACATCCAAGATCAAGATTCTCCTTCGTGGGTTTTGCGTGTATCATATAATGTTTATGTGTGAGAGATGTCCTCTTCTCCCTGTGAAGTCTTTCATTACTCTTTCCATAAACTCTCTTTTTTTTGGAACCTTTTTGGTCTAAAAACACACGAGGGCAAAAACTGATAGCTGAAATAACTAAGCTGTGGGATTTAAACTAAGAATCGCCAGCCAACAAAGTCTACAACACAGAGTCGTCACAGGTCTAGTTCAGTCTAACCATGCAGACTACAATTACATTTTGGGGCCAACTCAAAAAGAACTGGATAAAAAAAAACCAAGACCGAAGAAGCTGTCCGGACGAGGACGAGAGGGGGAGTAACGGAACTGTAGAACTACAGGATCCACACAAAAGGCGGCGCATCTTTCCTCGCCCCGACCACCGTACGGTAGAGGTACATCTTCTCCACCTTCTGTCCCTCGCCACGTCCGTTCTGCTCCTCCATCATTTGGTTGCCGCCGTTCTCGTTTATTATCTCAACATTGAGCCTCGACGCCTTCCTCGCCACCCTCTTGCAGCCTCCGAGCGTGACTTTGCATGCCGACATCCAAAGGGATCGCATTGTTTCGTACTTCCCCACATCCGCCAGAAGCGCCGCGTTCCCGAATGGGCTGTCCCTTATCTCCAGCTTCCTTAGCCTTTTGCAGCCGTTCAACACGTACAGCATCCCTTTGTCGGTGTCGCCCGCGAAAGCGATTGAGAGCATCTCGAGCCGCTCGGCGTACATTCCTATGTAGAAGAAGACCTGATCGGTGAGTAGACCAGAGAGGGAAAGCCGCCTTAGACCCTTGCACGCCTTCACGATCGCTCCAAATCCCTTGTCCAGCGGCTGAGATGTCACGGGGTCGGGCTTGGTTGGGTCGAGGATGCATAGCCTGAACCTGATGAAGTTTGGACAGTTCTTGGCTACGGTTATGAGGGCCGAGTTTGTCATTTGCTTGCAGAAGTACAGAATCGAATGAAGCTTAGGGCAACCGGCTGAGATCGCAACTAGACCTTCTTCAGTTACAGCCCCATCGCCTCCGGCGAGAAAATCCGATGGAAAAACCCTCAGTTCCTCTAACTCTTTACATGTAGAAGCTACGACCGCTAGCCCTTTGTCGCCTATACTATCCAGTATCTGCAGGATTCATCCATCAAAAACAATGACATATCAACATGCTCATTGGTTTTCGGGTAAGCTGAGTGTACGTGTGTTTTCATTCCAAGGTGAATAAAGTCGTGCGTGAGATAACATACCCATAACCGGCGAAGTTTCTTGCAATGCTGGATAAGCTTTATGAGGTAGCTGCCATGGATCTCAGCAGCATAACTGAGATTCAACGAGATAAGGTTATGGCATATCGGGTGGAAAGCTGGGAGGCAGAGGGGAGCAGACTCGAGAAAACCCGACAAGCTCCTTAACGACACGCACTTCCTAATGGCTGCCTTGAGATTGGCATAGGATTCGGAAGCTGGGTCATTGACATATGACCCGACTCCTAAGTCCACGAGCTGAGGGGCACTCATCATTATCCTTGCAAGTGCATCCAGCGGGATAGCACGGTTTAGCTTCAGGGTCTTAAGGTCGGGAGACCTTGCAACAAGCCTCTCTAGAGCTGCCAAATTGATATCTCCTTTGAGGCACGCGAAGTTCAACGAGACAAGGGATGTGAAGCTGTCCGGAAAACAGCTCAGCCATTGTCCTCTGTGGTCATCAACTTCATTCTCTTGCAAGTCCAGCTCCCGTAGATGCCTGCAAGAAGAAGAATATCAATTTCAGTAAAATTCCAAGCAGATTCAGATCAGATTCATACGAGTCAAATCCTTCGAAAGAGTCAGTAAGAGGAAAATTCACAAGACACGAGAGAGAATTATGCTGTTCTGGGTAGAGTTTTAGTGGCCCACGGATATGAAGAATCAAAATCTCTGATTTTGACCTTAAATTTCAAAAGGGGAAAGAGAGAGACTGCAAGACTTTCCACTATATCCTAAATTTTTCGCAGAATCTAATAGTCGAATTCGGGTCGATCTTCTAATCAATATCCAAGCAGACGCAGGATTTCGAGGAGAAGAACACATTACCTGCAATTGGCAGCAATGGCGGCTAAGCCATCGGTAGTGAACCCTTCACAGCTGATAAGCACCAAAGACTTGAAATTCGCGAAGGAACGCGAAAGCAGCTCCAGGCTCTCATCCGACACCACCATTCGCTTCAACCTCAGTTCCTCAAGTCCCACGCGACTCCTCGCCAAAGCCTCGATCCATGGATGAACGAAACCTCCCCAGTCGTGAGGAACCAAGTTGAAGTCAGCGAAATGAGGCTTTCCTTTCAGAGTTAAGGATTTCAGGCACGGAAACCTCCGGATCAATCTCTCCGGGTTTATGGCGTAGCAGTTCCCGATGAACACCTTCTGCCGGCTGTATCTCTCGATCTTGTACCACGATTTGCACACCAGAGATATCGCGTTCCTGTCCCTATGGGAGGTTATGAAGTCGAACACGTGCTCTATGACCTCGTCCGGGAAGTAATTCATCTTCCCCTCTTCAAACACAGAACCCCAACTCGAATCCCGGAAAATTCACTGGAAACTCGTGGATTCCGACCAGTGGGAGCTCTATGGGAAAGCGAGATCCAGGGATTAGAGAGTCTATCAGATCTTCAGCTCAAGAAAATTCACTGGGAAATAAAGTGAAGACTCGTGGATTTTGACTTCGGCTCAGCTCAGCGGACCTCCGTGGGAAGAGCTAGAGATCCCAACAACTTCGGTATTTTTTGGGATCGCGAACTCGAAAAACAAAGAGACTCGAGACGCCAACAAATCCTGAGCTCTAGGGGCTGACCATGGTGGACGAGACTTGGATATACCGGGGAAATCACCAAACTAGTCTGGGAAAGTTAGATCTACAGATAACAAATTGAAGAACTCGAATTACTCCGAGAAAAAAAAAACGGATTGTAAACAAAAACGTAGCGAAGATCCTTGCTGAAACAAAAAATCAAAATCGTGATGATTAGAGAGAAGAAGAACAAGAAGAAGGTTGCAAATGATCGGGAGTCATAGATCTGGAATATCTGAAAATTCTACCATAAATGGAAACTGCTTCGTCTCCCCAAACCAAATCAACAAAAAAAAAAATCGAAAATCAAAATCCAATGATGATGAGATGATCAGAGACTGATGAGAGAGATCACGCAAGCGTAGCAGAAGCCCAGAAACTCTCTCTCTCTCTCTCTCTCTCTCTGACGCTGAAAATGAAACAAGTCTTAACCAAACCGGAAGGAGGAGAGAGATGGACATATCTCAGCAGGGCCCCCATCTGGCTGACCGGAATAACTATGGTTGAGTTAGCTATTTAACCGTGGTTAAGTTACTTGGTGGGGGTGGATGATCCAACGGTGGATATTGGTCTTGAGGGAAGACAGAGAAGGAATCTTGACCGTTGAAGGGTATGGCATGCATGTGTCCTAATCACTGGTTACGAGGCCATTCGCCAAAGAGAAAGGGGTTGATGTACTAGTGTCAGGGGAAAGGTTTTTGAAAAAGCCTCCTTTTTCAGCATAATTACGGAGAATGCCACGCTCGATGGTGGCGAGTACAAGTGATTTCCATACTCTCAGGCTTTGTCGATTAACCGTTGATTAGTGATTAATTAACGACTTTATTAAAGTTCTAGACTTTCAGTAAATTACCCAAATCGGTTAATCAATACTCGGATATATTGGCAAAACTTTATTTTGGATGATACATTTGGAAGTTACCCGATTTCAGATTTAAAGAAAAATAATTTAAAATAAATAGATGAGCGGATAAACAATAAATAGATAGCATTATGCCAAAAGTAAATATGACATTAATAATGATTGGTGGATATGGATTGTGGCTATATGCACCCAAAAAAAAAAGTCAACCAAAAAACACGATATTTACATTTGAAATTTAACATTCTTTATAATCACTTTGGAATTTGATTTTTTTTAATATATAATAATTTTTTTTGTAATTTTTCAGAACCTAAACACGTGTAAAGAGAGACTCCACAGATAACAATTAATGGGTGGATAACGCTGTTGTAACTAGTTTAGCAATAGCAAGCAAACCTAATTACTAATTATGCTTATTGTTTAATGAAAATATAAAGAAGAAGACCAAAGCTGGCGAAATTTGTCTGGTTGTGAGGACACCATCCGTGGAGATACGTAGTAGTCATAAAGTGTGATGACGTGTTTTTCCTAATTTATTATTTATTATCATTATTTTTTATATTTTGTTTGACAAAATAATCCCAAAAAAAAAAAACAATGGAAATCCTCGAGTTGCATTTTGAAAGGGTGGTTGGACCGACCAAAATAATTTAAATAAAATACAAAAAAAAATTATAGGAAAAATTTAATATAAAAAACACAAAAAGGAAAAGGTTATAGGCTTCATAATCGAACTCAATTATAGACCCACTTGCACATAATTACAAAGCCATATTATTTTGGTAAATTTGAAGGAAATAAATTGCGAACAAATACATGTGGTTTTAATTACAGAAATTAAAAACGACGACAAATACATGTGATCACACAGTATATATAGCATCGACTGTATCCACTCATATATGTATCATTTTTTTTTGTATCAATTAGTATTTACACTTGAATAAATTAAAATATCTACAATAGGTATTTGATATACTGGTGGTCATTGATAACTATCTCACTATTAGTAATTTCAAATTTTTTATCTGTTATATCATTATCCTGTTCGGTGTTATGTTTTGGCTTTGTGGAATCGATGTATGGAGTCATTCAAATAAAAATAAGTGTATTTATAACCGTGACAAAGTCAAATAGTAATACACTTTTTTTTTTTAAAAAAGTTTTCATTTTGTACAACATAAAACCAGATAAAATCGATTGCTTATAATTTTTTGAAATCGAATATTAAAAATAAATATTTTTTGAGGAGAAAAAATAAATAAAAACTATAAGTATAAAAAGCGAATATATCTGAGTTTTATAAATAAAAAAAATACAAAATCTAAAATAATCTAATAGAAATATTACCAAATCCTAAACGTAGGAGTGATGATTTGCTACGTAAAATGGCACCCATGTGAAGACACCAGGACCCTTCTCTCTCTGTCTCTCTCTTTCTCGGACACAGACATCATATATATATATATATATATACACTTTTTGTTAGTATTATATAATTTCGTTATTCGGCCAATATCACCCATAATGCAGTTTTGAGATGATTAGAAACAATGGTCGAATTATTGCGTTTTAACTGTGGGAAAGAAAAAAAATCACCGAGAGAGGAGAGTAAACCTTGGGTGATGCAAATAATATAAATGAAGCCAAAGCTCATGCCTCATGATGACGCATGTCCCAGTCTCTTTCCTTCATCGTCAGTGGTCCTCTCTTCCCCTCCAAAATGACACTGTGCATATACATACAACACATCTACATATACACATACAATGACAAGACGTATCCATATCCACATCGTATATATATATATGTGTGTGTGTGGAGATAACATAACCCGAGAAAGGGAGGAGATGATGAGGAAACGTAAGATATGTCCCTTTTCATTGTCCCTCTCGGGTGGTCCTTCCCTTTGTCCATTCAGATATTTCACTACAATTACAAATACAAAGAAGCTATAGCTATAGCTATATACACATTGGGGGTCATGCGGATCAAAGCCCCACTTAGATTCATGGACCTCAATCCAACAGCTTCTTCAAGATTTTGCTCTTTCTCTATCTCTCTCTGGACAGGGGCATAGACCAGAAGGGCCCCCAACAAGCATAGACCAGAAGGGCTACTACACTCCCAATTCCATAGAGAACAACATAAAACAAAAGCCTCTCTCATGTCCGAGCGCTTCATGCGAAAACCCATAACCCAAAAACGATTCCGATCAACACAAGAATGAAGGTAACCACCGGGAAGAAGGAAAATGTATCGAACTTTACTCGATCCAATCATGAAAGAGAGGGAGAAAAAACATTTGGAAATTGATAAGAATGTGAAAAGGAAATGTGCCCACCTTGAAGTGATCCCAACCTCATCTAAATTCCATAACCTAACTAGTAAGTTAACCATCCCATCTTATCAACCCTCTTGTCCTCAACTTAAAGAACATGAATGGACTAGTTGCAAAGCTTATGGTGGATTGGAGATCTCAGTTTCTAATGCTATCATTGGCTGAAAATCCTCTTTAACTACATCCACCAAAAGAATCACACAGCTGTGGCTCCTATATTCCTTGTTAGGTTCATCTAAGCACCAAGAAGGAGGCGCAAATCCAAACTAGTAAAGATCATGATCATTCCCATTAGCCAAGTGACACATATGGAGTGCCATTTCTCTCGGTCACACTCACACACCTCAAACTTGCTTGAAATTACCAATTCAAGACTAGTGTGACCAATGAGGAAGACAAATTCGGATCTTTATGAGCAGGGCAAATGGGTTGAATTGCAATACCGTCACAAATAAATTGCCACTAGATACGGGATACCACAAAATCACAGATCAAGGAAACACACACAATATCGATTCTTGTGCACTGACCTTGCTAGATTCAGGCGTCGCTACCATCTTCGTCTTCATCGTCTTCTTCTACTTCGTCGTCGTCGTCATCATCATCGTCATCATGGCTAGCGATTAGTTCAGGGATGTAGAAACCAGGCTGCATCGCCCGTCTCCTCGTCCTTGATGGAAGAATGTTATCCAAATCCACCTCTGCCAACGGATCATCCGACAAATCGCTGTCGCCGTTTCCGTCATCTTCTTCGTCTTCGTCACTGTCATCATCTTCGATCAATTTTCCTTTTTCCCTGTCGTCTCTCATAATGCCTTTACCTTTCCTGTCGGCCTCTGCTTCTCTCCTCGCCTCCTCCTCCTCGTCATCTGCTTCCTCTTTCTCTTCATCAGCTCCAAGATCGCCGCCTATTTCGTCTCTTTCCGACGCAGAACCGGCGGCTTTCTCCGGCGAAATCACTATTTCTGTCTCGATCTCACCTTTCTCCTTCTCAAAATCTAGACTACCACCATTTTCTCCATCTTTGGATACAGAAGCAGGGGAATTCGAGGGTTGAAGCTTATGAGCCTTGTTCGCGACATTATCCTGGTCTTGATAGTAGAGATCCGGTTTCCTCTTCACTGGCAATGGAGACTCCTGTTGATTTTCCACTTCCGCCATTGACGAGCCTTCGTCGTCCTCTCAAACTCCTCTGGCTACAGAGTTGAGATTGTTTCAATTTTTAGGTGGATTCAGGTTAGGGTTTTCAGAAACCAGAGCAGACGGAGACGGATTACTCGACTTTCTTCTCTTCTTCGCAGACAACCCACGAAGTCTCCATTATTTCGAAAATACCACGTTACATTTCTGATTTTTCAATTGAACCCCTCTAAATAAAATCCGCACATGATGACGTGGCAATTCCAACCGTCTCATATACTTTTAAATCTAACCCGACCCGACCGGACCCAACGTAGAAAGCTAGAACACTTGGGCTTAGGTGGTTATGATCCTCTGTGTGCATTTCCCTTGTTCACCAAACCTAAATGCAAACATCATATTTATATAAACCATTATCATCGGAATTGTTTTTTTATAACTCGAAGGTTTATTGTGCATTCGGCTCAACTATTTTCCTAAGTTTGAAACTGATTGTCGGAGATAAATTTTTATTTATCTAAACATTTTTTTTCCAACGTTTAAATTTAAATCCACCATCCAAATTTGGGTATCATCGGAATCGTTGGTAACAGGTAATCAAAGTGGAATAACAATAATTATATTGATGCTTTGATACCAAACTACAGATTTGATTAATTCCTAGTTTATGTGTTATATAGTGATATTGCAGTTAATGGGAACACATAGTGTCACGAGTTTATATATTTACAACCTCTTGTATTCAGTTTGATACGCCTTCCCATTTATTTATTTATTTATTTTTGCTATGGGTATGATAGGTTTTGACTGCCATTAATATACACATGCTTCTGAATCTATTATTATTGCGTATTTTTATTTTACATTGATTATGTAAATCTTGAGTTATGATTCTTGTCCCAAAAGCATATATATATATATATATATTATGAAATATGATCATCAACGTATATTTATGATGTTATCATCAGAGCTTCTTGTAGTAAGATCTGTATTTTACTTTAACCAAAAAAAAAAAAGATCTGTATTTTACATCTATTGTAGAGTCTCTGCATGCAACCCCAAATCAAACCCTAGATTATCGGTTCCCCAACCAATTGTTTTCATATAAATACAGGATTTCATCAGTTAAATACGATTGTATGTGTGTACGCACACACACATATATGTATATACATGTATGGTAAAAAAAAAATTCAAAATCATATGTATCATTAATGTCGGACGAGATGGCATTAAGGGTGGAGGAATCTATTAATTTTACAGTGCGTAGAAAGATAAGAGGAGGAGAATTCTCTTTGATTTTGCGTTTTTTAGAAGATGCCGTGCATGGATGCCACGTGTCCATGCATTCTCCGCTTATTGGAGTACAAGACGTATGGACTGAGTCTCGTCTCATGGAGACAACCCCCACAACTGCTGTTTGTTGTTTTTTTTTCTTCTTCTTGTTTTAAGCACTCGATGGTGATGGTGGTTTCCCACATACGGTATTTCTCTTCTTCCCCCGCCCAGCATATACGTATAAATATTAAAAACCAAGTAAAAAAATACGATCCAATATTGTTATTTCTTTGACTATAATTAATGACACGACACTCTTTTCTGTTTCTACATTTCTCAAACCCCATAAAATTTGTATACACACACACAAAAATTTTAACAGCGATCGATTTTACTCAACAATTACTTAAATTTTTACGCGAACAAAGGCCACAATAACTTATGTATGTTCTTGCATTGATTAAAGCGCGTGCCCAATTATCTGATGAAGGAATATATCTTAAACACCAATTAGTGAATAGACTTTTTAAAGTTTGTTCTTTAATTATTTTCAATAACCTTTTGCATTTATTCCATGATCTGTGCGAATTGATATTGCGATCTCCGTCGACGGCCATAGAGAGCCCCCCTAATATTACGGATTCACTATCCTAGCTTTGTCCGAGATCCACCGTATTTATACGTGTATACACAGATATATACGTATAATGTCACATGTTGATACTAACACGAAAAAAGAAAGAAATAGTTTTGACCTAACTAGAGTTTATGGGAGAGAGAGAGGGAGGGAGGAGAAAGAAGACGCCATTGTTTTCTGGAAAAGAGGGAAGAGCAGAACTTTTGCAACACCTGTTGCCCATTCACCCTCCACTCGTCTCCCTCATCTTGGCCTCCCCCTAACCACCTCTGGTTAAGTATTTTTAACCATGGTCGAGTTTAATACTACACCACACCTGTCCTGTGTCCTCTCTTCTCCAACAACAAGCCCCCTAAAATCATTTTTAGTACTCTACGTCCATGGTCAATTACATTACGACCCATTGTTTTGCGTTGAAAACCCTAATCCAGAACATGAGTGCCAGTCATACAAATGTCGCCACTTCTTCGAAACTTGCTATAAATGGAAAACAGAAGCAGATATAAACTCTTAGAGAGAAGAAGAAAGAGAGAGGAAAAGCAATACCTGTTTAAAACCAAAATCTCTGATTGCCCAACGCCCATTTTAACCCACTGTTTCGATCTGCACAACTCTCTCTCTCTCTCTCTCACTGAAACCCAAAGCCACACACCATTTGTTCTTTTTTCCCCTCTTCTCACAGTGCTTCACTTCTTTTCCTTTTTCTAGGCTGCGTTAACCAATTGAGTGCCCAGAAACAAGAAAAAGAGGGAAACAATGATTATGGACGTCGACGATGCTGCTGCAGCGGCTCACGGGAAAACGTCCAGGACCTGTGGATTGATGGAAGTCGGGTCGGGTCAGGTGACGTCACTCGGGTCGGATTCCGGGTTATCGGCGCGTGTGCGTATTCAGGGAATGAACAAGAAACGTCGAATTTCAGATCCGTGATTTCGAGTATAGTCCCGAGGCACAAGAGAGTCGTAAACAAGAGTTAGAAAAGTTGGTTCAGGATCAGGAAAGCTTGAGAAGCTCTCTTCTGCAATGGTGCTACACTAGTTATGGAGAGGTAGATATCATCTGAGTTCTATCTATGGTTGAAAGCTTGAAACTTTGGATAATGGTGTAATTAATATATTTCCTAATGTTTTTTTTCCCAATTGGAAAAAAGATTTGGGATAACTGGGTAATTTGTTTTTTGGCTGTAGGTTTTCAGCTCATGGATGCATTTTTGTGCAGTGCGGATATTTGCAGAGAGCATACTGAGATACGGATTGCCACCATCTTTCTTGGTAAAATAGAAAAAAAAAAAATATGAGACTCCAAACTTGTGCTATTACTGCTTTCTACTAAGAGTGAATTCCTTTTGGTGACAGTCATGTGTCTTAGCCCCGTCGAGCAAGGGCGAGAAGAAAGTGCGTTCGATTATTGAAGGCTTGTCTGATTCTGCAAACAGGTAACTCAAAATGCTAGCCTCATGGCTGTTTTTTATGGTTTGTGAATGTATAAAAGGGATGATGATTGTTGTAATGGGAATTGTGAACGCAGCAAATACTGGAAACCGGAGGAGGAAGGAGGAGGAATGGGTGGGTTAGGAGGAGGTGATGCGGATGCTCATCCCTATGTATCATTCACCATCAATCTTTCTTAATATTAAAAATGCTTCAAGCCTAAATCAATCATTCATCATATGCTGATGATGTTGATGGGCTTTTGGTCTCTCTCATGTTGTGTTTCCATATATAATTTTTTTTTTTTGCATTTTCCCCAATATATATTCCTCTCTTTCCCTCCCCCTTCCCACGTGCGTATCCCTCCCCCACGTGTGAGTTTCTTTTTCCCAACACACATACTTGTATTATAAATAAATAAACAACTATTCACTTGATTTGTTTGTCTCCTTGTTTTAAAAACAATATTTAAATCTGCAACTTATATTAAAATATTTGTATGATAAATATTACCATTTTTTATGATAACGTTAGGTCGAAACCATTAGAGCATATATGTATATATAGATAAATTACACTTATGATCCTATGCATATACCAAGATATTGGATTGAAATGGGATGGATCTAGCTATAGATAATGCCATAATGGATTCCCTATAAATTACACATGTCCTATATATGTAACCCGGTCGCGAAACTGAGATTCTAACTAGATCTTTGTTTTTCTTTTTTACTTATTATACAAAATTTAATGATTTAATTAATGGTTTTTTTGGGGGGTTGCTTATGGGATGGGATGGGGGCAGAAAATGGACACGACAAGGCTAAGGTTTCTCTTCCAAAAGGAGCTCAAGAACAGTGACGTCAGCTCCCTCCGGAGAATGATACTGCCCAAGGTTACGTTATCATACATAACAATGAATACGTACATCATAGCTGGTTGTGAATATGTAATCTAAGATGATGATGATGATGATGATGTAATGATGGTGATGCAGAAAGCGGCAGAGGCGCACCTTCCGGCTCTAGATTCCAAGGAAGGGATATTCATAAGCATGGAAGACTTGGACGGTCTCCATGTCTGGAGCTTCAAGTACAGGTCCCACATGTTACTTCAATTTCACGACATACATACATATATTTAGTGGCATATAAGATGCATCTGTCGAACAATAAAGTCGGTCCAAATATTAAGATATTGAAGAACAACCTCGACGAGATGTTTATAATTTCGGCTTTACAATAAGAATCGTATAATACGATATATGTAGTAGCAAAGGTGCTGATTGTAGTAGTGGCCTTTGTGTTTGAGAAGGTATTGGCCGAATAACAACAGCAGGATGTACGTACTCGAAAACACAGGTAACAACATTTGGTTCTTAATTTTTTTTTAAATGTTTAATAAAGTTGGTTAGAGAATATATATATATGTTGGATGATTTTTAATTTTATTGCTGGATGACTGTTTTGATTCACAGGTGACTTTGTGAATGTTCATGGGTTACAGCTCGGGGACTTCATAATGGTGTACCAAGATCATCTAAGCCACAATTACGTACGTTTCCATGCCCCATCTCTATATATATTTCATGTACGCATATATAAAATATATATGTATTATATATCTCGGATCGTTGATCTCAGGTGATACAAGCGAGAAAGGCGTCGGAAGAGGAAGAAGAAGAAGAAGAAGACGTATACGTAGGCCTCGCGAGGATCGACGAGAGTAAAGTTGACGACGACATCTGCCTCGTACGAGATTTCAATATGGACGCGACGAAATCGAGCGGCCCTAGCTACTACCCCGTGATGGACGGCTCGTTCGTCTACGACACGACCAAGTTGACGAACGACACTCCTCTTGATTTCTTGGGAGGATCCATGACCTCCACCACCTCCTCGTATTGTACCTTCGGATCCTTTGACAGCTTTGGCTTCTCCCTCGACGACTTCTGCTAAGCCGTTGTTCGTTTTGTAGCATTTACTGTAATCTTATAATGATAATAATAACAATAATAACGCATTTCGTGTCGGTAATAATCTTGGTCCGACATTAGGAGAAACCCTTTTTTTGTGTTCCCTATAGTTTCTCGTATGTTTTTTGTTTTTTTATGATGTTTCATGTTTCCTTTCGTCACCGGGAGTGACAAATATCTCTTTTATATGTATATGAACATATGTTTCTGTATTTCAATCTAACATTATGCTTATCAACTTTTGTGGTTGTCTCTGTGTTCCATTCATATTTTATATACTGTTACTCCTATCAAACGAAATTTGATGAGATGATTAAATTTGAGTTACTTGGATATAATTAAATTTAAGGATTATTAAATTTGTGCTTCAATTTGTAATTTTTTTCATTAAGAATTTAAAAGAAAAGATTTCGTATATAATTCATAACAAATTAAAGAACAATTATGTTGAACCAGCAAAAATAACATCAATAATACCAGAAAACATCGTGATGGAGACCAATGCTGGTAAACGATAAACCGGAATAAGGTTACCGGTCCGCTTTTCTCGTTGAGCAGATCTGAGTAAGAATAAAACCCGAACCGGTTTATCACTTAACGATCGACACGAGACACGACGGCGACAGACTGTAGAGGGTTGAAGACGGACGGACCCCTACTGTGATTCAGTTGAAGCACATCGTTTCGAGAGCGAGCGAGCGAGCGAGAGAGAGAGAGACGGAGAATCCATGGCATCGAGGTACTGGGTGGTCTCTCTTCCAGTGAAGGACTCTGCTTCTTCTTTGTGGAATCGTCTGCAGGATCAGATCTCCAAGCATTCGTTTGATACTCCAGTTTATCGGGTAATTAATCTTCTCGATTTGATCTATTCGATTGAAATTTGTGAAGATTTGGTCCGATTTCGTTATGAATTTTTTTTTGTTTGATCGTTTTCTTTTTTTTTTGTTTGATTTCGATTTCGCAGTTCAATATCCCTAATCTTCGTGTTGGAACCTTGGATTCTCTACTCGCCCTCAGCGATGATCTTCTCAAGGTGATTTTTCCGATCCTCTTCGTATTGGCTGTTATGATGTGACTTTCTATGGGAATTTGTGCGAAGATCTAGAGAAATGTCGAAATGATCTGATGAGATGTGCAGTCGAACAGCTTCGTGGAAGGAGTTTCTCACAAGATCAGGAGGCAGATCGAAGAATTGGAGAGGGTCTCTGGTGTCGAGAGCAACGCCCTTACAGTTGACGGAGTTCCTGTTGATTCTTATCTCACCAGGTACAGGAATTCTCTTACGAATCTCAATGCTGTTACGCTGTGATCATGTTTGGTAAGTGACAATTCATTTTGCTTGTCCTGAAGGTTTGTCTGGGACGAAGCTAAATACCCGACTATGTCTCCTTTGAAGGAGATTGTTGATAGTGTTCAGACTCAGGTTGCGAAAATTGAGGATGATCTCAAGGTATGGAAATTCCGTACCATCTGCTGCATTTTCCCTGATTCGTTCCCCCAGTATGATCATAGGAGAGTCCTGTTTTGACAAGTAGGCTCGTAGTTATATATGGCACACAGACAGAGTTGGTCGTTAATCTTTATGAATGTTGAATGTCAGGAGTTTGGTGGTGTTTGGAAAGAAATGTTGAACTTTTTTATAATGTAGAACCTGTGCGGATGAGAATGATAGTCTCTATATATGTAGCATAGATAGGTGGCCTTTGTGCTACATTACATTCCCTGTATGTGCTTTTAGTTGGCCGGATGTGTAGAGAAGGTGATGGTGTTCTAATGTAAAAACCTGTCAACATGTAACACTTGAATTTGATTGATATCATAAGTCATTTTCCATGATGTTGAAACGGGATCATCTGTCACATAGATCCGCGATAAAAGGATCAAGCAAGTGATTTCCAGGTAATGAATCAGCCATAGAACAAGGAGTTTGTTTCTCTGCAGTTATACTCTTATGGCAGTGGGGCTCTATACTTTATTGTTTCTGGAGAGTATTACTTCTAATTTAATCTCTCAGGACTTTTTCACGAATCTAAATTTGTTACGGCCATCAAATGAGTTCCTTTCTGTGTTGTATGTGTGTCTCTGTCGAAATCATGTTGTCAACAGCTCCCATTGCTCTTATGTCAGGTTCGTGCTGCTGAATATAACAATATCCGCAGTCAACTCAATGCCATTAACCGAAAGCAAAGCGGAAGGTAAAAATTTACTTTTAGAGAGATAACATATTTTTGTTCAATTTATAATTTCAAATTTTGTAGAATTTGCAACTATTTTGCAACAATTAATTGTAAGTAAATTTCCTCTAATATCGGCATTATGCTCGAAACATTCAATACCTGTGACTATGCATGAATTTTTAAAGGAATTTCATCCGGTTATTAGGGACATGATTTTTCATTGCAATGTGATTGGTTTCAATATCTTTGTCTCTGTTTGTCTTTTGCATTCTGAACTTCAATTTGGCTGATCATCATCCTCCCTTTCATTTCAGCTTAGCTGTCCGTGACCTCTCAAGCTTGGTTAAGCCAGAAGATATTATCACGTCGGAACATCTAGTGACTCTCCTTGCTGTTGTTCCGAAGTATTCTCAGAAAGACTGGCTGTCCAGCTATGAGACATTGACTAACTATGTGGTAAATTATTGGTTTAGTTACATTTGATGAACATGCTAAGGGTATACACCTCCAGAGGCATCATAAATAATTTATCAAAACTGTTTCAGGTGCCTAGGTCTTCAAAGAAATTGTTTGAGGATAATGAATATGCACTCTATACCGTTACCCTCTTTGGTCGTGCAGCAGATAATTTTCGGACAAGTGCCCGTGAAAAAGGATTTCAAGTGAGTGTTCTTTTTAATGCAAGTTCCTGTTATTATCTTTCTACTCTCTAGAAGGTGGATTTGAATAGCACTGATGCAATGTATCTATTATCTACCCCATGATATCCTTTGATAGTGATTGAAAATCTGGACCTCTGAATATTTCTCTAGAAGGATGTACTTGATTCACTGAAAATTATGTCTCTTGACTAGAATCCTTAGATCATTGTGCAACTTATGATGTCCTCTTTCTCTTTCAGATCCGTGATTTCGAGTATAGTCCCGAGGCACAAGAGAGTCGTAAACAAGAGTTAGAAAAGTTGGTTCAGGATCAGGAAAGCTTGAGAAGCTCTCTTCTGCAATGGTGCTACACTAGTTATGGAGAGGTAGATATCATCTGAGTTCTATCTATGGTTGAAAGCTTGAAACTTTGGATAATGGTGTAATTAATATATTTCCTAATGTTTTTTTTCCCAATTGGAAAAAAGATTTGGGATAACTGGGTAATTTGTTTTTTGGCTGTAGGTTTTCAGCTCATGGATGCATTTTTGTGCAGTGCGGATATTTGCAGAGAGCATACTGAGATACGGATTGCCACCATCTTTCTTGGTAAAATAGAAAAAAAAAAAATATGAGACTCCAAACTTGTGCTATTACTGCTTTCTACTAAGAGTGAATTCCTTTTGGTGACAGTCATGTGTCTTAGCCCCGTCGAGCAAGGGCGAGAAGAAAGTGCGTTCGATTATTGAAGGCTTGTCTGATTCTGCAAACAGGTAACTCAAAATGCTAGCCTCATGGCTGTTTTTTATGGTTTGTGAATGTATAAAAGGGATGATGATTGTTGTAATGGGAATTGTGAACGCAGCAAATACTGGAAACCGGAGGAGGAAGGAGGAGGAATGGGTGGGTTAGGAGGAGGTGATGCGGATGCTCATCCCTATGTATCATTCACCATCAATCTTTCTTAATATTAAAAATGCTTCAAGCCTAAATCAATCATTCATCATATGCTGATGATGTTGATGGGCTTTTGGTCTCTCTCATGTTGTGTTTCCATATATAATTTTTTTTTTTTGCATTTTCCCCAATATATATAGTAGTAATAATCATAATAATAACAGTAATAATGAACAAAAAGGTGGGCGGTTGAGAGAAGCCAGAGTTGGGTGAGTTTCGACACTGATTTTGTGGTTTGGTGGCTATTCTCACTCGGTTGATCTTTTGAGAGCCCTTAACCCATTTGTTATTTCATGTATTTTTTTTTCCTTGGATCTCTCTCTCTCATATATATATATATAATGTCCGACTGTGTTTGGATAGCGTTTGTTTTTTTTTTTTTGTACTTTTACTTTGATATTGAAAATATTTGGCGACATGTCCTAACTCCCGAGATTTATTCTTTATTCTTTGATTTTTGAATGCTAATAGGTTTTGACCGTTAATCTTGAGAGCAAACGTTTCTAATCCAATTCAAAATGCTACAAGGACGCGCGGATGGGGCGCGTCAAATGCACGAACCACCTGCCTCTCTCTATATAGTACATTTCACCAGTAATCTCCACAGGAACAAAACCCATCTTTGAAATGATGAAACCTCTTGGAGTCTCTCACCACAAACTGCCTATCAACGATCCGAGAGATCAACTTTACCACATTATGACAGTCGCTGCATACTCTGAGGTTCTTTATCACATGAATCATCTCACCAGGGACCGTGTTCATGATCCCAAACGCGACCGCCAGTTTCTCGCTATGAACCCTAAGAGCCATTTCCTTCTCTTCCTCATCGACATCGTGACAGACCGATGCCGTGTTAGACACGTAACCAGCCTCTTGAAGCTTCCTGTCCATTTCCTTCAAGAACTTGTAGATTCCCTCACTCTGAGGATGTTCTTGATCTCCAACCAAGAACACATGAATCTCACCTTTCAACTCAATCAGACTGAACCCCGGTGGCTTAACAAGTCCTCGATCCTTCATAAGTATCCTAACTCTCTCGACGTCCTTCCACCGTCCCGCGTCTGCATATATGTGTGACAGTAACATGTAATACCCGCAATTCTTAGGGTCTAACTCGAACAGATGATTTGCAGATATCTCAGCGAGTTCCACGTTCTTGTGAGTCCTGCAAGCGCCTAGAAGTGAACTCCAGATGACAGAGTCTGGCCTCATCTTCATCGTTTCTATCAGCTCCCATGCTTTCTGAAGATGCCCGGCGCGTCCGAGAAGATCAACCATGCAGCCGTAGTGTTCAAGACCGGGTTCCACACCGAATTTGTCCTTCATGGTGTTAAACCAGAGCGATCCTTCGTCAAGAAGACCGGCATGACTGCAAGCGGCTAAGACCGATACAAATGTGATGTAATTTGGTTTTACCCCAGCGTTGATCATACGATAGAAGACATCTAGTGCTTCTGAAGCTCGGCCATGCATTCCATAGCCAGCAATCAAAGCAGTCCATGACCTCACGTTCTTAACTTTCATAAGATCGAATGCTTTTCTAGCGGTCTCAACCCTTCCGCATTTGCAATACATGTCAATGATGGCGGTACCAACAATCACATCATCTTCCAAACCCGTCTTTATCACCTGCAGAGATCAAATCTCGCAAGTTAGGCACAATCAACCGATGTCACGACCTGTCACACCGATACCAAAGAAGTAGACTTTCCAATGTACCAAGAAGCAGGGTCAATGCTTAAGCAGCAAATTCATTCACCTGATCATGTATGCTCTTCCCATGGCGGAGAGTACCCGAATGTGAAACGGCCAACAACACAGTGGAGAGTGTGATGGAGTTGAAGCTTGCATCACTATCCATCACCATTTTGCGGAAAGCTTCAAAAGCCTCACTAGACAGACCATTCTGAGCAAACACTTTGATGATCGAATTATACGAAATATTGTCCTTTTCGGCCATTTCATCAAACACCTTCTTGGCCACAACCACACCTCCTTCCCCGCCCTTTGCATACACATCCAAGAGAGTATTACCAACAGACGCATCCTCATCAAAGCCTCTCTTTATAACAAAACCATGAACTGATTCTGTCAAACCCTTGGCAATAACGCGGGAACAGGCCGAGATGGTTGAAACCATAGCCACAGAATCAACGGATAAAGCATCATCTGCACAACCCTCCTTTTCATCGGTCAGGAATTCCTTGAAAAGAGAAATGGCGCCGAGGGCATTTCCGTTTTGGACATACCCTGTGATCATGGAGGTCCAAGAGACGATGTTTCTCAGGGGAATTTCGTCGAACAGTATCCGAGCATCCCTAATTTCACCGCACTTGAAGTACATATCGATCAGCGCCGACGAGACAAAAACATCGGATTGGTAACCGAAGACGATTGCTTGCTGATGGGTTTGCTTGCCGGAGAAAAGATCGAGGAGAGAAGAACATGCTTTGATGGTGCAAGGGAAAGTGGAACGATTGGGAGAGAGAGAAAGCTTTCGCATGGAATCAAAAGCGCGAAGAGCTTCAACGGAATCGCCGCTACGAGCGAGGTCTGCGATGACGGAGTTCCAGGAGAAGACATTGGTCTTGTCGACATATTTGTTGAACAATGTCGTAAGGTTTTGTCTGTCCGAATAACTGTCCGTGTGGAAATGACGAGACAGAGAGGATACAAGGGCTTTACCACTTGGAGTCTTCATCCATTCTCTCATCTCATTACACTTATCAATACCCTCTTGTATGTATATATATATGTGTGAGGACATTTCTGCAATACTAAAGCCCTAATTTAAAAAAAAAAACATTTTTTTATATATATTATGATCCACAAGATTACAACATGTGAAAAAGAAACCAAATTTATCTGAAAGCTTAGGGTAAAGAGAGAAGAGAAGTCATCAAGGCATAGAAGAAGCTACAGAGGCCGCCAAATGTGAGAAGAAACAAGAAGGAAGAAGAATCCGGCCTCAGCCCGGGGGAGTTGCCTGTAAACTGGCCGGAGCTCGGGGCGGGAGCTTCTGCATGAGAATGAGGAGGATGGGCCGAGCTGAATGGCCATTCTCTGCTCGGAGAGGGGAAGAAATCAGACATATTGGGTGCATTCACATATGGTAGAACTGCAGGAGAAGCCGAAATGGTAGATTCTCCAAGGACAACCCAAGTCCAGTGAGCGGTCATGATGATCAACAGAGACATGGCAACTGAAAAGCTTGACAGAGACAGAGCCATGGTTTTCTGGTTCAAGGGAAATGCTTTCATAGATTATAATACATATACATATATAAGAAGCAGAAGGCGCTGTTCTCTGGATCCGTGAAGAAGAGGACATATTCCATCTTCCATGTGTGAATCTCTATGGAAGAGAAAAGTGAATGTGTTCACGGGCAAAGAATGGGGTCCTTCACGTGCCCCTTTTGTTTTCTTGCTCCATCCATGTGATCTCATTCAGATTCAGCCACCTATGAATCAAGTGAGAGTGAATATAAATACATTTAACAAAGGGAAAACAAAAGACGGTCACGGCATCTACTCACAGATATCAGAGAAGGTAGGTGTCGAGATGAATTATACGGTAACAATCCCGGATGCAATACTTCTTTTCTCTTTTCCTGCAGGAATCTGTCATCTACTTCACATCTATAATCAGGCTTTTGCAAATTCAAAGGATCAAACCAAAACCAGAAACGACCAAAGATCAAAACTAAATGTATCCTTTCCTTTTCCTTTTCCTTTTCCCCGGCTTTTGGGGCGGTAACTGGTAAATATGGAAATAGGCATATAAGAGAGGCCAACAAAAGCATTACCGGCTTCTTGCTCTCGAGCGTTAGATAGTAAAGAATCTCACTCTATAACAATCTAAGATGAGCAGTATCGTTCAGCCGTTTTATCTGCCAACCGGTTTTCCACGAATGCTGGAGCACGGTCACAGAGGAATCCTCTATGCAGATCTTATGAGACATTATCGGGCTGCAACCGATGACGCCGGTCAGAAGACATTTGATTGGCAACGAGTGGGTGAAAACCCCGACGCAGGTTGAGAACGGGGAAGGGGAACTCCTGCTGATGTTTATATCACCAATGTCATTGTGATGATTAACTTCCCTCGGGGACATCTCATCATCAACCTCGTGATTACCGGTCATAGTCATCACCTGGAGTCGGCTCTTACCGGATTTCTTCCTTGTAAGGCTTGGACGATGCCTGTGAAGCAAATCCCACGTGGGCGGTGGAAAAGACCCGTCTCGCTCGTTAACGGATGCGGAAGGGAGCTCTGACCTGAGCTTCTCTGCAAGTCCTACCACTGTCCCGTTCAAGAACTGAACCATTCGGAATTCCACCTGCCTGAGTGATTCCCCGGACGGCGGTGAGAAATCGGGCTGACATCTTTCGATTAAGCTCAGAGTTTCGGGCGTATAGATTTCGGACCGATGGCCTCCTTCCCATTCCCCCATACTCATCTCAGCAAGCGCATCCGAGGACTGTATATGCTCCTCTGGAAAAATCATTTCCTGCACGAATCATCAATGCAGGGTTTGACCCAGAAACCATTTCATAAAATTGTCCAGCCTCACTGATTTGCAAAAGGATTCTTCTAACTAGTTTGATTTCATCGGAGACCAAGCTCACATCTTTAGATCTTCTAAGAACCTAGGGTTTCTCCATTTCGGCTACTTGTTATCCTATGCGACGAGAGATTCAAATACCTGGCAAACGGAAACCGCCATGGATCTAGCTCGGTCGAGAGGCGAAGAGTACACGGAGTTGAATCGAACCCCTTGAGAATTGAAGAACACGGCGAGGGCCCTGGCCTGGCGTTTGCCGTCGGCGGTGAGGGCGGACACATGGCACCTCCCTCCGATCAGATCAGGCCTGAGATTGAGATCGCACTCGCCGTGGCTGATGAGGTAAACCTCCGTCACGGCGGCGGCGCGATGATCGTCGGCGGCGGAGATGCGGGAGAAGATAGGCGGCGGGAGAAGCGGCGGAGGCGGAGGCGGAGGCGGAGCGAGGACGTTGTAAGGGTCCCAGACCTTGATGGAGGGACCGAGCCTGGGGGTTCCGAGAGAGGAGAGCTGAGGGGAGAGAGGAGAAGCGGAGGCGTGGCAGGGAAGCATCTCGGGCTCCTGCTCGAGAACCTTCTTCACGAGGTGGTTATCAATTTCTCTTCTGTTGGATCCGCCATGGCCGTCTTCTTCTCCTCCGTCTTCGCTTTCCTCCTCTTCTTCTTCTTCATCGTCTTCTCCTTCGTTGATGGCATGAGCAGACTGTGAAGACCCCATGTGTTTGTCAAAGAGTTCGTTCGAGATGGGGACAAACAAGGAAGGAATGTAAGAGTAGCCTGTAGTACGATAATGCTCAGATGCAGATCTTATTCCAAAGACCGTACCTTCCAATCGAACTAGAGGATTCCGATTCCGTCTCTGAAGCCAATCTTCGCCTTTTACTAATGTTTTTAAAATTACCATCTTGTCCCAAATCTTTTTTCTCTGTGCAATTAATTACAGTAAAAAGTGAATTATCGGCTAGTTTTGAATCAGATCATCTATGGACTTGTCTAAATAAATGCCAGATCTCATCGCCCGTACCTTCCGACGGATCCAGCGGGTTCTGATTTCTTAATCTTGTCTCTAAAGTCAATCTTGGCCTTTTGCTAATGTTACCAAAGTTACCATTTGTCCCGAATCTTTTTTTTCCTTAGTAAAAAAATATAGTAAAAAAACGAATTATCGCCTTGTTTTGAATCAGATCATCTAGCATCCAAGGACCGTCTAATTATATACATAGATACATACATACACACACACACACACAGGGGCGGACCTAGGATTATATCTAATAGGGGGCAAATTATAATTTTAACGTTTTAATATGGGGGCATTTCAATTTTTCTTTACAAATTTATAAAATTTACAAAGGAAATTAAAATTTTTTAATTCAAATAGTGGGGGCAAAGGCCCCCATTGCCATCAACGTGGATCCGCCACTGCACACACACACACATATATATATATATATATATATATATATATATATATATATATATGATACATTCATTTTTTTT
>NW_010961290.1:1089884-1114758 GCF_000463585.1 Tarenaya hassleriana | reverse complement strand
GATTTGGGTGTGGAAGATAATATATTGTCAAGAAGTTAAAGTGAGAATCTTGGATTAAGACACATTTTTGGTTGACGAAAAACCGAAAGGCAAATTAATTGGGATTAAGGTAAGTAATCAGTGTGTAATTATTGGGTAATTAAATTAAATCCTAAAAAGCTTAACCCTTTCATCTTCACCTCTCTATGGCTGCTTGGATTGTCTGTCTCTCATTACTACAGCGGCAATATCTGCATGTGGATTTGTAAGCTTTTATTAGGTGAGGGAGAGGGGGAGAGAGATGATCTCACGTGCGGCCACGTGATTCGATCTAACTTGGGCCGTATTTGATCCGTATAATAAGGCCCAATAGGAAATCAACCTTAAGGCCTTTTGGGCCGATGATGTCCATCTACATATTATATAAAGAGAGAAGATCCTTTTATTGATTAGCCTGTTATGCATATAATATTACAATAAAATTCATATATTTAAGAATTTTTTTTGGCTATTATTTTCTCTTCTCAAAGTTTATAGTTTTTAATTAATTTTTTTTCTTCCACAGATTAGCAGTTGCATGGCGGACACGCGTGCATGGATTAGCGCAGAGGCGCCATTGTTATGCAAATAACACCAGACAAATGATAAATCATCTTCCAAGTGTTAACTCAGAGAGAGAGAGAGAGAGGGAGGTGGCGAAAACGAGTGGCGGTGAAAGGCGGAAAGAAGAGTCACGAGAACCTCGGGGTCGTGTTGAAGCAGAGAGAGAAAAGGAGTGGTGGGCGTTTCAATTCCCAATCTTTCAATTGTTAGGGTTTTTAATTTGAGCTCTGAATCTTCATTCTTCCCTTTTTGATTTCGCTTTTTCTCTGATTTTGCGCACTTCATGAAATTCTTGTGATTCCCTCTTCAATGCCCTTTTCGGTCTATGAAAATTCAAAGTAGATGCGCGTTTCTTTTCAAACTCTTTTCTCTTCCACTTCTCTGCTTCATCTTCAAATTTCCCTCCGCATTTCACTTTTCCCCGCAGTCTCCTTGATTCAGATGGGTTTGGAAGGAAACGGCGTCGTTTGGTTAGGCTCCACCGGAGAACGGCCACCGGAGGACAAGGACGGCGGAAATGGCGACGAGGCTGCTTCGTGGACCAGAAACCAAGACGATGGAGGAGCTTCTCTCTCACACTTCAGACCCATGCTCGAGGGTGACTGGTTCACCAACCCACCTCCTCACGATCTCCAGATCCTCCACAACCACCATGATTTCAGATTGTTCGGTGGATTCGCCTTTAACCCACCTGAGAATCTCCTTCTTCAGCAGTCGATTGACTCCTCTTCCTCGTGTTCTCCGTCGCAGGCGTTTAACCTCGACCCTTCACAGCCACCTCAACCATTCTTAACGGCCAAGTCCTGCGTCGCTCCGCACCTCAACGTCCCCTCCGCTAATCCTTTTGACAATGCCTTCGAGTTCGGCTCTGAATCCGGTTTCCTGGGACAGTTTCACGGAAATCATGTTCCGAATTCGATGGGCTTCTCCGGATTGATGTCTCAAACGCAGATGGGGAATCCGGACTTCGCTTCCGCCACCGATTACCTCGCCGTCCGGTCCTCGCTCCCGACGCCGGACAACAGCTCCGCTTTGGGTGGAGGCGGGTTCAACCCTCTGGAACTCGAGGGCTTTGAGAGCGCCGCCAATGGCGTTTTCGGGAACAGAGCCAAGGTCCTGAAACCGCTAGATGTATTGGCATCATCTGGCGCGCAGCCGACACTGTTCCAAAAGCGAGCCGCGATGCGTCAGAACTCGGGGAGTAAGATGGGAAGTTCTGAGAATTCAGGAATGAGGAAGCTGAGTGACGAGGGAGAGATGGATGAGACAGGGATTGAGGTCTCTGGGTTGAATTACGAGTCTGACGAGCTCAACGAGAGCCTAAAACCAGGTGAGGATGTTCAGAACGGTGGAGGCGGCGGAGGAGAGCAAAAGGGCAAGAAGAAGGGAATGCCTGCGAAGAATTTGATGGCCGAGAGAAGGCGGAGGAAGAAGCTCAATGATAGGCTTTACATGCTTAGATCAGTTGTCCCCAAGATCAGCAAAGTAAGATCCTTTTTTCATCTCCCCTTTTTCCAGCACAAGTTGTGTTCTTTGATTATATGGTTGTGGAAAAGTATCTCTGAATCTGCTCTGTTAATTGCTTGCATCGAGGATTGTGCACTCTCTTTCTAAGACTCATGGCAAGGTTTTGGTTGTGGATTTTTCCAGATGGATAGAGCTTCGATACTTGGAGACGCCATTGACTATCTGAAGGAACTCTTGCAGAGGATCAATGATCTTCACAACGAACTGGAGTCTACTCCACCCGGGTCTTTGACACTGCCTCCTTCATCAAACTTCCACCCATTGACACCTACCCCGCAGTCGCTTCCTTGCCGTCTCAAGGAAGAGTTATGTCCTTCCTCATTGCCGAGCCCCAAAGGCCAGCCGGCAAGGGTAAGCTTATCTCTTCTCGAGAACTTTGCTTTAGATGGCTAGAGGAAACTCGGGTTTCACGTATTACATAACTGTATGATGCTTTCTTTGCAGGTTGAGGTTAGATTAAGAGAAGGAAGGGCAGTGAATATACATATGTTCTGTGGACGTAGACCTGGTCTCCTGCTTTCCACCATGAGAGCCTTGGATAACCTAGGATTGGATGTTCAGCAGCACAAGAGAGTCGTAAACAAGAGTTAGAAAAGTTGGTTCAGGATCAGGAAAGCTTGAGAAGCTCTCTTCTGCAATGGTGCTACACTAGTTATGGAGAGGTAGATATCATCTGAGTTCTATCTATGGTTGAAAGCTTGAAACTTTGGATAATGGTGTAATTAATATATTTCCTAATGTTTTTTTTCCCAATTGGAAAAAAGATTTGGGATAACTGGGTAATTTGTTTTTTGGCTGTAGGTTTTCAGCTCATGGATGCATTTTTGTGCAGTGCGGATATTTGCAGAGAGCATACTGAGATACGGATTGCCACCATCTTTCTTGGTAAAATAGAAAAAAAAAAAATATGAGACTCCAAACTTGTGCTATTACTGCTTTCTACTAAGAGTGAATTCCTTTTGGTGACAGTCATGTGTCTTAGCCCCGTCGAGCAAGGGCGAGAAGAAAGTGCGTTCGATTCAACAACCTCACTTCTGGAAAATTTAGCACGATCTTTAGTCTTGCTGCTTGGCGTATGCTCATATGAAAGGCTAATATCCATAATAGATCACTAGTGAAGAGCTGTTCCTGTGCTCAGCTTGCTTTTCACCATGGTTAGATGTGGCGACTAGCCTATGTACACGATTCCCGTGATATGGCAGCTTTTTATAATGGTTCATAAGGGAGAATTATCGGGAAATTCACATCTGCGGGAGTCTGAACATGTTCTTTTCTTGCAGCAATGCAAAGAAGGGCAGGACATATTGCCGGAGCAAATCAAAGCAGTGCTTTTGGATACAGCAGGCTATGCTGGCGTGGTTTAGCACAAGACCCTCGCAGCAGATGTGAATCTGTGGAGCAGCCTGCCAGATCTAGTTTCTCTTAGTATTGCAATTTTCTTCTCAGTCTCATCAGTTTAAGCAAATATGTATTCGGATGAAAAACTATGTTTTTAAGCGTTTTGCCCTGACTCAAGGCTGGGTGTTACATAACTTTCAACCTTTTTAGCAAATGTATCACATGCTTTGTTTCTCAAGCTGCGCACAGGAAATTTCTTTATCACGGTTCTTGAGCAAGTTTCTCAAGGAGAGACTACATATTCTGATGTTCAGAGGCATGGTCATGGTTTCAGGTACTTCAGTTCAACTCGCTGTTCTTTTTATATGTGACTGTAGATGTATCAACAAGTAGTTACAGAGACATGTCTGATTTATATATATAAGCACATCACATATGGGCAATATACACATCTGGGTCTTCTTCTATACTTCTAGTAGACACCCTTCTGGTAATCAGGGCTGCAGAACTCTCCTCCAAGGTCATCACATGCCTCCGCGCAGAAAACCCTGTTCAAGTTGTGTAACACATCAGAGGTATGTTTTTCCTTTTAACACGATCTAAAACTACAGAGACAAGAAGTGGCGCAAGGACAAGAAGTGTTACGTCTTGGGGTCGTTGTACTCGAGGTACTCTCTGTCATAGGGCTCTGAAGCTGGCATGGCTGGGGTGGTGGGTTCAGAGGTGAGCTTAACTTCAGGGTAAACGTCGGCCAAACAGGCTTCCCCGCCAATCGTCTCGCACGCTTCAGCTGGGAAGACGCTGATTCGAAGAGCAGTTTTGAAAGGGTCAATATATGAGAGAACAGAGAGATGAGAGAGAGAGAGAGACTTACGAGACGAAAGAGCTGTAGTCGACGGTGAGAGGATCAGAAGATGCAGGAGCTGCTTTTGCAGAGAAGACTCTGGGAGTGGATTTGGAATCGAGTTTTGGAGAGGGAAGTGGAAAGAAAGGTGGTGATGATCTATTCAGAGGCGAAGGAACAGGGAGAGTGGACATGTTCATCATGCTCAGGCCTGTCTGCATTTTGTTTTTGTTTTTGTTTTTGTTTTTGGTGTGTCCTAAGATAAATGGATCAGGTTTGTGTATTGAATTGGCTTCTTTGTAAATTTTGTGTAGTGATCGCCCATTTATAGCTGGAGGAATCCTATTTTCTTCTTTTGAAATAAAATGATATGTACCTCCAATAATTTTCTTCACTGAACTTATCCTTTTCTAGCGATTCGATTTTCCCGCATAGAGACACGAAGATATTTTGAGCCAAAGCGAAGAATGGATAAGATTTGGACATATCACCGTGAGAGAACCGGAATCCACAAGGAGTTCGGGTGATATTTTCCAATCTCTTTGGATCTACTCTGCTCAGATATTTCAGCAACTCAGATTTGTCCTGAAGCCACATCAATGGTAACAGGTCCCCCTTGCATTATTTTACATTCAGTTCACCACAGCGATAAATCATTCCATACGAACCAAAGATTTGGTCCAAACCCAAACACACTGTTTTTTCTAACACAAACCCAAACACTAATGCCTCTTGGCTTGGTTTCTTCTCAAGTGAGATCTGTTTCCGAGGAGGCTACTTTTATAAAACAACGCGTTTCGATAAAGCACTTATCTTTCAGTATCTTCGAACACTGGATGTTGATAGGAGCACTCGGGCCGGTTTCTTCCCTCTCTTCCCGGCCTCTTTGACAGTCTCAGTGACTGGTGTCCTCGATATCGCACTTGCAAATGACATTACCCCGGGATTTCTTGAACCTAAACACACGTTTAACATTCCGCATTGTTTTCAGATTATTCTCAAGTAAACATTCTCATGAATAGAACTTTCACGCTGGGATCAGTATATCAGTACAGTACCTATGACTGTGTTTGCAACTTGAATGGAATTGTTTTGGATGCTCGTGGGCAAGTTTATCAGGCCAGGGGAGTCATGGCCAGCTGCAAAACCAAGCCTTGTCACATTTGAGAATGAACTCCTCTCCCCAGTGTTTGGAGGGCTTGATGAAACAGGGGCAGCATTTCCAAGGGCTAATAAGAAACAGGGAGAGAGCACTTGATTCAGATCAGCAAAAGCACATAAACAGTTTTGAAATGATCGGTCAAAACAACACCAATGAGCAAGAATCAGTAACAGTTCCATATACGGAATGGAGGAATTTGCTCACCTTCAAAGTCATCCAAGGAGAATGGAGGAAAGTCGTTACGAGAGGACTGCCCAAAACTAGTCACCAGAGGTGCAAGCTCTGCAGCAGCAGCTACTTCAGCCTTGACTTTCTCTTTCCGTTCCTGAGGAGGAGAAGACTATGACTTCAAAGCCATGAAAGTACTACTTGGGTATTTTTGCCCTAACGTTTGCTAGGGTTTAGGAGCAGAGATTCAGGGATACTAATCTGATTATATTCTAATTAACTATGTATTAATAGACATGGGAGAGAACAGAATATGGATACCTTTCTTGCACGGTCTTTCCTCTGCTTCTCACGCTTCTTGATTTCATCCAAAAACGGAGCAAAGGCATTGGGAGGCAAGGATTCTCGCATGTCAATTTCACATATCTGACATAATAAAAAAGATAGCACAAGGAAAACTGTCAGAGCTAATATTGCACACTGAAGATAAACTACCACACGGAAATATACCAGGAATGTAGTAGTCAAAGAAAAATGACTCAAGAATCGGTAGCGCCTCCTCATTCCCTCCGATTGGGTAACGGTTTCCAACTCCAATATCTTTCCTCTTACTCTGCAGATTAGTGGATTTGAATCAGAAGTCGAGAAGAAACCAAAAATGCAGTTGAAGTCCTTTTCTGCTCAACCATTTCTATTAAGAGTGTTTTCCTTGCATTTTCTATACATGGCATTTGCATATTGTAGTCTCCTTCTCTGGGACTCATAAATCTAGGTACCGTGCAAGGTGCATCACACACTTTTTCAAAAGTGTTAAGTACAGGCAGAAATCACATTGTTTTAGATGTCAAGGAATTAAAGAAGCTCTCGTTCAAGCCTATTTCATTTTATTTTTCATAAAAGAACTCTGAAGCATAAATGAGTCTGATCAACTCATACCTTGGTGGAAGTAAATCATAGCTGCCATAATGATGGATAAGGCACTTCATATTTAATGAGTGAAGGACGATATGCTGACCATCAACAGACTGGAAAGACACATACAATCAAAGCGGAAGAAAAGAATCATTGAGTATGTCAAATAAGTAAACCAACATTCTAAGAAACAGAAAATAACAGTGCTTTACATATAAAAAAAACTCATCTGTCTTGAAATCTTCAAGACAGCACATAGCAAGATATAAGTTGTGTGCTACTGTGAATTAGTATTCTAAGCAAACAGTCAATAGAAACAGTTCGTTAGTCATCAATCACCTGATAAAAATTGTACGAGTCCCTATCCTTTGGATCTCCAGCAACATTTTGGTGCATCAGGAGGCCTTTGTTCCCATTGCAGGATGAAGATAAAAGGATCTCCCGGTCTTCTATCCGATGGTCGCCATCATCACCACTCTTGTCCAAGCTAGATTCACCATCGGACTTCTCCACTGATGATTTGTTTAGCTTATTGGAACAGCTAGCTGTTGTTCCATGCCCCTGGACGGGTACATGATTGCCAACTTGAGAAACATTAGCAGGTGAGACAGACTGCATCTGATTTCTAGCCTTCGTGCTAGGTTTGCTAAAATTAGAGAGCCTGTGCTCATTCCAGTACTTTTTCCTCTGCTCCAAATGCTCCAGAGCAGCACTTACATATGGAAGCTTCTCCAAATCATCAACAAGCCCTGAATCTGCTCTTGCAATCCAGCCATCTAACTCTGAAACTGCTTGTCTAACGGAGAGATCAACATCTGTGGTGAAAGTGAACTTTGAAAATGGATCATATATTCCATTTTCACAATTAGACAAGGACACCTGTACGTCATCCTCAGCTTTTCGTGTTGGAGCAAATGACTCTTTCTTACGAGTCAGAAGTACAAATTCTATCACATCTCCAACAGAGTATTGCTTGACATTTTCAATATAAAGGGTGTATAAATCTTTTGGAGACACCATCACAAAGCATAAGGGGCACCTCTTGAAGCATTCTATCTTGTGATCGTCCACACCCATCAACAGGTACTGAAGAATACATGGGAAACAGAAGATATGCCCACAAGAGGTAATCTGTGGACACAAAGGATACTCCAAGCAGATTGGGCATTGCACAGGAGATGGGGTGGAATACCGGACACAAATTATATCGTCCCACTGCAGCATTTTATCAGGGTCCATTGACTCAGGGGAATGATCTCCTGTGTCCAACACAACAAACTTGTAATTGGCCTGAAGAAACAAATCCTTGTTATAAGGTCTTCTCTTGTATGGCCTTCTTTGAGGTTGAGGAGGAGCCCTGGTCTGAGGCGATGAAATGGGATCATAGTGAAAATTCAGTAAATGGTTCCCGCTGATTGTATTGGCTCTTCTACCGGTCGGATTGTGACGTGAAGCACTTGTAGGAGAATTGGAAGGTCCTGTATTATGCTGACCTCGAGAAAAACCATGAGTTCTCCCTCTGGATCTATTCCGTCGACCATCTGATCGAGGATGGTCGTGATGTCTGTCTGCACCCTGGCGGGAAAAGGTCTCCATCCCTGTGCCAATTCCGGTCACCTGCAAAGGAGAAGACAATAGCAAAACATTATAAAACGATGTTCAATGTCCCCCCAAAGCGCGGGTGATTCAAGGAGAAAGAGACAAGTTACCTCTTTGGAAGATCCACGGATATCTTCCCCTGCGGAAACCATCGTGTCTACAGTAAATCCGAGAACAAGATGTTAAACTGAGCTTAAGTTAAATCACTAGTAAGACCAAAACCCACAGCAAAACCATAAATTTCCAAGCATGTGGCTAAAATTTCCGAACAAATTACCCCCTGGAAGAGATCGAAGCAACAAACAAGTAAATAAAGTCCGCCAATTCTCAATCGTGAGCCCTAATTCCTCGGCCCCCAAAAGCGAAACCCTAGAAAGCAAAATCAAGCAGGTGCGTAGAGTAGGCAAGTGAATCCCTTTACCCGGAGAGCCAAAGGAGAAAGCCGAGGGAGAAGGAGGTCCGGCGAGGCCGAGAGATCCGATTTCGGAGGAGATCCGGGAAGGAGAAGAAGAGGCGCTGCCATACTCAGAGACAGGGTTTAGAGATGGATCTGGAGATGAGAACGACGACTTGGGACCTTCAGATTGCGGAGGAGACAAGATGGACATGAAAATTCTACGGAGGAGAGAGGGAGATTCGCCGGCTCGGAGCCACCGCTTCTGTGCTTCTCATACAAACAAAAAAAAATTAACCCAACACATCACTGGATTTTTTTTTCTTTATACAAAACCGACGGAAACCCGGATCCGGATCCAGGACCAGGATCCGATTTCTTCATCCCAGGATATACGGAATCTTTCGAGAATCGAGACATCTATGAAATGACCGTATTACCCCTGCTCCTGGACGTCTGATTAATTTGACGTCCCAATCGATTTTGGCTCCGTTTGTTCAGCTTCCGGTTTGATTCATCTCCGGTTTAATTTTAGATAACAAAATATTTGGACTGTCATGAACCAAAACAGGTTCCAATCTCAAATCGGTTATGTTTCAAATTCACATAAAAATCACTGAAAATAGAGAATACAGAGATCATTTTAGTTTCCATTCAAGCCCATGTTTTACTACACAAACACGCTCCATTCCATGAGCATTGAACTCGCTGTTTTTTTTTCTTTTCAAAACCTGTCACGCTGCTCTGTTTCACCAACCATTTCAATGGTCTGAAACTTGATCAAGAAAGTGCGAATCTCCATGGGAGAAAGCACCACGACCAGCTCCTCCTTATCCACTGCTCCTCCTCTCTTCGCTTCTTCTGCTTCGCCTTCGCCTTCTACTCTCCAGACGAGCCTTCTCTTCTCCATCTCTGCCCTCTCTCTGTTTGCTGATAGGCTCGTCTCCTTTACTTCCTTTATCTGAAACCCCCCCGGTGCATCAGGAGGCCTTTGTTCCCATTGCAGGATGAAGATAAAAGGATCTCCCGGTCTTCTATCCGATGGTCGCCATCATCACCACTCTTGTCCAAGCTAGATTCACCATCGGACTTCTCCACTGATGATTTGTTTAGCTTATTGGAACAGCTAGCTGTTGTTCCATGCCCCTGGACGGGTACATGATTGCCAACTTGAGAAACATTAGCAGGTGAGACAGACTGCATCTGATTTCTAGCCTTCGTGCTAGGTTTGCTAAAATTAGAGAGCCTGTGCTCATTCCAGTACTTTTTCCTCTGCTCCAAATGCTCCAGAGCAGCACTTACATATGGAAGCTTCTCCAAATCATCAACAAGCCCTGAATCTGCTCTTGCAATCCAGCCATCTAACTCTGAAACTGCTTGTCTAACGGAGAGATCAACATCTGTGGTGAAAGTGAACTTTGAAAATGGATCATATATTCCATTTTCACAATTAGACAAGGACACCTGTACGTCATCCTCAGCTTTTCGTGTTGGAGCAAATGACTCTTTCTTACGAGTCAGAAGTACAAATTCTATCACATCTGTGTTTTTCTTGTCTTGTCTCTATTTTACCTTCTTGTTTCGGAACAACTTCCTCAGCTCTACCTTTGCCATGCCTGAATAGTCCTTGTCCTCTCCCACCTTCCCAATGTTACCAAAACCAGTTTCTCTCATCAATTCCAGGTTCCGTGCCCAATTCATTTCGGTTAGAGATCCAAAATCCAAACTTTGCCGGTGTATATAAGGAAACATGACCATATAGCAGATAAATACGATTTTATATATACGGTAGAAACACAAATGAAAGATGATCAAGAACCTCGAATAAGTGAGCCAGCCTCAGAAGAACTTCCCCGTTTTCCAGCTCCTGAAAATTTTCAGAATGACAGACATGTTAAAAAAGAGCACCTTCTACAGACACAGGCAAGAAAATCTATAGATCTGTGAGGATTTCAGGTTGAATCGAACTAACCTGGAGGGTAAGTAATGCAACATTTTTTGGCAACGAGTATGTCGGTTCAAACGCTGAGAATGTGGTCTCGTGCGAATTAATCCAAGTATTTCCTTCCTGCAAAGAAAATAACTTTGTCACACCAAAACTGAAATACAAATACACCGCCTTAAGCACTAATCTTTTTCTATCCAGATTGACCGACCTGTTGTGTGAAAGCCAGAAGTAGCGGAGAGTATATCTCTTGACCAAACGTTCGACGCCATTTTGCCCCGTCTCCAAGATTGTCTATCTGTATGTAAAGCTTCCCTTGAACCTGCAAAATTACTCAAGTTAGAGACGCAAAATGCTCTGGGTGAAAAAATTGAAACTTCGGTTCTCTTTTTGCAAAAGAAGCTCTCAAACATTATGGCGAAAGAAATAGAAATTTGGGTGACAAAATTGAGTTGGGAACATATCCTTACAGTTAAGCCTTTACATCCATCCGGGAGACAGACTGTTTCATTTAGAACCTCACCAACACCTCTGTGATCATCATAAAGTAATCTCCTGCAGGGATGACAAAAAGGTAAAACACAAGCAAAGGAACATATTAGTGTCTAGGTTACATAAATCTGGCAGTAACAAACCGATGAAGCATCAGCTCGATCTGGCCGTCCTCTAAACTGGATCCGCCTATAGCACGATCCACCAAAACTGAAAGCTCTGTGGTCTCGTCTTGCATATATATTCCGAGATTTATCTGAAAGGATAGGGTTTAAAAGACATAAGGCAGAAGTAATTCAGCATAATTAGTCTCACTGGTACAAAAAGGACTGCTGTCTATCACAAGAAAGCATCAGATGGGTTTGAAATCATACAGGATAATAGTTTCCAGAAACTGGTTGGTACACTTGCAAGTCCCAATCTGTCCTGAAGTCCCGAATCTTCATAAAAAAAATTAAAAATTTATGACATTAATGAAAAGGTGTAGAAGGCAAATAGTACGAGCCTGAAGCTTGTATATGTACCCGTTTGATGAAGTCACGGCCATTAGAATCTGTGTAAAACGTTCCATTTGTCTTCATGGTAGTTGTTAATGCAGTGATTATCTCCTTGCCAATACCATCATCAACAGGTATCGGGCCAACCTAGAAAGTAGGCAATGATAAGCACTGGACTGGTCTTCATCAAGTTTTGTGAAACACAGATTTATAAAAACAGAGATTAACTCACAGTGAACTCAACTTCAGCATGATCTTTTCCTTTGTAAAGCCTGGTAGTCTGCAAATTGATGCATCCCATCATTTTGTATACCAAAAGATGGATCAAGAATCACGATTGCTAGGTCTCAAAACCTCTCTAATGTAATTAAACTGCATAGGATATATATATATATATATATATATGTATAGTTTCAGGATTAAAATACCTGTGATACCCAGGGATTGAGCTCCTGGTACACTTCATCCAACAATGGGCCTCGTACAACGGTTAATCGAGCCTGAATAAAGCAAGTCACTAAGGTTTCTTTCATATTTTCACATATGGTTAGAGACTCAGGTAATTGATGCAGCTTCTAGCTTTATTACCTTTCCCTCGGATTTTATCGGGCGCTCACCATCTGGCCGGAAAACATAAGCACCAGAAGCCTTCAACAAATATAACATACATCAAAGCACAGAAATTGTTTTCTTTTAACCACAGAAAACCAAAAAATTGAATAAAGCACTGCATAAAGATAGGTATAATAGATAAGGTTGCTTTTGTACGGATTTGAGATACCTGTGGATCCTCGTTGGTTCCATTGCTTCCAATGTAATAAGCATATGTCTGCTCAGCGGTAACCTTAATGTTCACCAAAACCCAACATCAGATCACTCAGAATTACGTATTCCAAAGGCAAAAGAAGAAAGGAAACTAAAAAGGAAAAGCATACCTGATTTCTGGTATCAGTATAACGAGTCATTTTTACTCCATCTGAGGAATAGCGCAGCTTTAGATCTCCTTGGCCAATTTCTACGTTCGGTATCATACTTCCAGAAGCAACGACCGATGAAACAAATGGATGCGGACCTTCAATCAAATTAAAGAAAAGAAATGTTCGAGTAAATATACTAGTGAGGGATTATCCGTAATAGATATAAATGAACTAAAGAAATAACACATGAAATTGCTCTTCTTTTGCATTCTTTGTCGACTGTTTGTTATGTGAGCACATATGTTATATAATGTCAAGATCATAGATTCCTATCTAACATTGTTACATGGGAATCCACATTTAGAAACATAGCAAACCCGTTTGTGCAGTATCTGAGATGACATATGAGCTGAAACCGAGAGGTGGTACTGAAGCTGTAAATGCGAGCCAATACTTAGGAGCACCACTTGGTGATTTTCCTAGGTATGCTCTGACAAACTCATTTCTTATTCTCCATGTGGCTTTCACAAGAGGTAGAAGTTGAGCCACGATTTCTTTCCCAGAAGAATCTTTGACAATAACATTTTGAGAAGAGACCTAAAAGAAGTGACCACAGACATTTGCCAAAATAGATGAACGGACAGAAGGTCATATTGAATCAAATATTTTTCATAAACCAAAAATTGATTAGCTCGACAGGAAAAAGGAAATAAATGGAAACACTCACAGGAATTCGTACAACTTCCTCTCGTTTCCATCCAAGAGGATTATAGATAACCACAACCTACAGAAGAGATTAATGTTGAAAAAACGATAAAACAAAGCAACAACCCAAGTCCTCTTTAAACAAAATGTAGGCCAATCGGATGAACTTACCAGGCTCTTCCCGCTGGACAAAGGGGCTTCAGATGCAGGACAATAGCTAATATTAAGTAGAGGGCACTGCCAAAAAGTTGCACAAGATAAGATTATACTAAACTATGATACCACAAAAATTCGTCGTAACCTGAGGTTTCAAAGTGATCATGCGTAAGCTTTAAGACAAGGCCCTACAAGTTTATGCGACTCGAGTCACTATCAGTTTGTGCACGAATAGAAGAAAATTTTATCCGAATTGAAGCTTGAGATTTCAATAACATTTGAATGCCCTCCTATACAGCCTAGTATTATCTGGAATCCTAAACAAAGTCTAAACAAGCATAATACCTGTTGAAAGTTTGTAGCAGAGTTCTCCTCTCCAGCACTTGACTTTGACAAAGAGGCAAGGGAAGCAGCAACCACCTTCTCAGCCTAATGATGAACATAGGAAAAAAAATTATAACGGTGCCAACAAGAGGAGACAACTGCATGAAAACCTAGTGAGAATCGAAAAGCACCTGCATGTAACCCATTGAGAGTCTAAGAGCATAATCAGCAGCAACATGCTGTCTCTCTGTGCCACTAACTGCATCATGATGTTGAGCAATTGCCAAGGCATCGGCTAGCATATCAGTATTTGGTCCAGAACTCTTCCTCCCACTCAGGAATTCCAATTGCCTAGCTGCCTGTTCAAAGCAGAAGGAGACCGTATAACAATGAAGCAAAAAGAAACTGCAGATTTATGAATTTTTAGACATGTTATAGCATACCAGATAGTAGCCACTAAGCACTCTCACATATCTTTTTAAGCTCGGCCTACTCGTGAAGTATCCAGTCCAATATGCATTAGATTTGTCTGCATACCTGGCAAGGGTAGCCGCATGAAATAGTTAACCAATGTATGGATGCATTTACACTAAGGAAGATCCCAGCTATCAAACTCACGGGAAAAAATCATCAGTTTTGAGGGGCCACAGCTCATTTGCTGCATATTTTGCATCAGTGTAGATAGATGGAGTCGAATACAAAGCATTCACACGCCCATCCTGGATATTCCAAACAGGACGGAACAGAATTTGGTACCTTTTTCTAACCGGAAATCAGTGGTGAGGATAAAATCTCAAATATCTAACAGAAATGTCTGTTAAAAGGAAAGCCAAAATACCAGATTGACATAATGAATGAACTTGTCCATCTGTCTGAACCATGAATTTGCATACTGGTAACGGAAATCTGTCCCCATTAGCCACATGATATGGTTTGTCCTGGTAACGTTGGCCTTGACAAGAGAAAGCCGAGTCAACATATATGATCGATCACGTCGAAAGTTCTTTAATTATTGCTATTTCTAGGAAAATATTATAAAGTCTTGCCTGTGATAGGGCTGCGGCTACAAAGTCATTGACTCTCTCTTGAACATTGTAATCGAAAAGGAGAGTATCATCCTTTATTCAAGATGCTTTGTCAGCATAAATTCAAGGCAGAGTTCAAACACATCACACCACGTTCCATTCGTATTACCTGGATAGGAGGTGACACATCGTTTATCTCGAATGTAAAACCATCAGGAGGGTCATAATGTCTTGGGAATATACCAGTGAATATCTGCAAAAGTCATCAAATTGGGGGTGAGATAGGACAAGCAAACAGTAATACAAAACAAGCATAAGTGATAATGGTTTAAACCTGTGAAGATGAACCAAGGGACTTGCAACCTTGCCAGACAACCTCAAGTGTCTTATCCCTTAATCTCTTAGCACGATCTTGGTAGTCAATTCGAGCAAAAAATAGCGAGTCAAAGCCTAACTGCACTAGTGACCAAAACTTATCAGATGAAAGAACTTGAGCTGGATTAGGCTAATCACGCATATACGGAAAGCTCTTACTTCATCCAGCTCATTTTGTGAAAAACGTTAAATTGTATCCGAATCCGAAAAGTACAAAATGATGAACAACATATACCTCTGCACCAAGTAAATAAGCTTGCACTGCAGAATGTCCAAAGGGATCTATCTGCCAACCCACCCTGGGAACCTGACCAAACTCACTTTTGATAAACTGATGGCCTAAGGTTGTCTGATCAATCATGTCGATGTAATGTGGGGTCGCTTCGTCATGCATACTCATCCCACCATTTCTGCAAATGCACATACCAAAATAAGAAGATTACCAGGAATAATACAAGACACTGCAAAACATGAGAACTTAAAGGTGAGATCGAACGGACATGAACTCTAGTTGACCGGTGTCGACAAGCCGCTTCACCTTAATCTTTGTAGCTTTACTTTGCTGTCTCCACCATCTTTGGAAGAATGCCTGATAAAACAAAGAACCATTGTCAATTCCAACGAACAAGAAAGAAAAAAATCTAGGGAAATATTTTGTTTTGTCGCAATCATACCATCTCAACATAAATGAACTTTCTATTTGGATCATCCAATAAAGACGCGATGACGGAATCCAACACATTCTGCACACAAGCCCCCTGTTCAAACAACAAAACCCATGATAAGAAACCCTAAAATCGCAGAAGCCATTGTCTCTCCATGAAAGACAGAGAGGACGAAGCAAAGGAATACCCGAATGGAGTTATTCGCCCCGACATAGTACTGGTCAACGGTCTTCAACCAGCCGACATCGTCGTGAGAATGAGGGACCAAGTGGACATTGATCTTGTCGGGGACGATCCTCGGCGTGGTGTCGTAAGCTATGTACTCCGAATGGACGCCTCCGACGACGATCGTGGCCACAAATAGGAAGCACAAAGCATCGACCGCCATGGCCGAAGCTCGAAGAAGAAGAAGACTGAAGGAGTGAAGAGCGTGGAAAGTCAGGCCGAGGAAATTTTCTGGGGGAAGACAGAGACTGTCGGAGCTTCCAATTCAACAGTCGATTTTTGGATGATTCCCCAGTCTCTCGACCCAATATTTAAACGGTTTTCTTTTATTAATTTAAAAACTTTATCCACTTTTTTTTTGTTTCTTTTAATTGTTCGATATTTTGATTAAATCCGCCAAAAGTTTAAATATTTAAATTAAAATTTTTTCTTAATTCCGTGATATCGCTTTTGGAATCAACATAATTAATCTAAATAGAAAATAAAAAAAATTAAAAGTTTTATCTGAAAATAAAAATCTCTTAAAAATAAATAATTTGTTTTTATAAAAATGAATATAAATTCCAATGAACTAAAATTTAACGAATGAAATATTTTTAAATAACAAATTTTATATATCAAAAAAATTTATGAAAAAAATGATGTTGGCGTACATTATACAATACATCTACAAATCATCGCTAAAATTATCATTCAACACAAAAAATATATAATTCATTTATATCTTACTTTGGAAAGTAAAAAAAATATATGGTTTTATAATATGTATGTTAGTGTATGTATTTTTTTTTTTGTGGATTAGATTTTTTTTTGATAATCCGAAAGTTTATCGGATCTTTGATTCAATAATATCTTTAAGATGAATATCATTTTCCATTTAAACCCAGAGTAAAAACATGATTTGTATATTCTCTTACCACTGGATCGCTCAAATTTGGATTATGAATTAGAATATTGTTGAGTTGCTTATGCCATAAGGGATAAAAGATTCCATACAATTATGCTTTTCTCCTTGTCACTCCATTATAATTGTTTTCCATACGAATCATTGCAAATCAATTCAAACGATAGCTACTTGCATTAGGAAATAATAATATAATATCCCCCCCCCCCTTTTTTATTTATATTTGCTTGAAACTTGTATTATTTTATCTCCGTCTTCAGAAGAAAATAAATAAATCATTACAGAGACAGCTAATGGATTGGGCTGGGCTTAACCTAACCAGGCAAAGCCCACAATTAAGTGAATTGTATTCACGGCCTTTAATATTATATTTTAGGGTTAATTTCGTTATTTTCAGGTTTACATTTTTTTAGTTTTTTTATAAAATGGTGCCAAATTAGTTCAAAATACTATTCGAATTCCGTTTTTATTAACAAAAAACGATCTTTAAAAAAAAAATATATTATGAGAACTCCTTCTTGTTATAAAACTATTCACTCATATGTCAATAAAGATGTATATGTCTCATGCATATCATCGTACATCTTTAAATCCCTCAGCCAAAAAAAAAAAAAGTTGGGTCCTTTACCAAAAAAAGGATGGCAGATGAAGTTGATCATCATCATCATCTCTCGAGGACTCCTTTGACATAAACCATGCCTTTCTCACTGAGCTTGAGATCCTTCCTCATCTCCTCAACCTGTAGATCATCTCCTTGAACGACAATCTCAGACAATGTCCCATCGCCTCCCACCGTCATCTTCACTTCGATCTGCTCTTTCCTCGACGCTTTTGTCCAGTAATATGCTCCTCTGCACATAACCATCCAATTCCAAACCCAGAAATCTTGATCTTACTCATTCAGACAAGATTCAGATTCTGAACCTCTGTTTCTTTGTTCTTTTGTGTGGGTTGTGAGAGTTGAGAGAGGAAAGAGAGGGAGGCCTTACGCGAGTGGACTGAGAAGGGTGATGATGAACCAGTTGTTGCCCACGTCAGGAACAGTAATGGTGAGAACAAGCGCCACACTAGCCAAGCTTATACATGTGCAGAACGTCAATAACGCCGCTTGTCCCCTGCTTGGAACCATCATTCCCTCAAACCTAAATGGATCAGACAGATGCAAACCCACATGAGATTCATGACCAAATTCACAATCTTTCCTGAGAAATTTCACCAGGTTTTATGTAAACAGGGCCTTACGTGATCGTCTCTCCTCGATCAGTGACTTGGAAATTGCTGCGTGTGAAGAATGAGAGTATCTCCCCAGCAACTTGCTTCGGCTCTTTCCTCACTCCGTCTTCGGTTACAAATGTCTTCCGCACTACCTGGAGCATTCGGATTCATAGTGAATCGAATGGAAAAATTGGTAACCAGAAGGATTTGGGGGTTAGGGTATAACGGAGGAGCGTGAAAGAACAGACCTTAGACTTGACAGAGCGCTTGATGAGTGACCAGAGTCCTGGAACTGATATCACGAATAGACCCAGAGACGTGTAGTAGCTGGCGAGCGAGTAACCTCCAGTCTCCGCCATTAACAGTACGGAATCAGGGTTCTGATGCCACCATTGCTGCAGCTGAAGCGCCGAAGAAGCAACGGCGAAGAGGGAGGAGGTCTCCTCCGTCATGACGGCGGCGACACGGAAGCCCCCCGCTCGATTCCGCCGGAAACTCGGCCATATTCGCCGCCGATGAAAGCTCCCGACCACCTCTCTTGAGGGAATAATACACGGACATGATAACGGCGGTGAGAGGAGCTTCGTCGTCATTGTCGATGGCATGAAGACGAATAGAGAGAGCGGAGAGTGTGGGGCTGAAAAGGCTTAGCCTTTGAGATCGTGAGTCGCTGGATCTGTGAAAAATTGAATGGCCCACGATTTTTCTTGCATTTTTATTTACTGGGTACCAATTTAATTCAATCAAAACAATATCTGATTCATAGCATGTTTTTCATCTGTGTGTGTGTTTTCCGACAGTCAGGATCAGGATTCCGGAGGAGACAGAGAGAGACCCACCACTGTTCTGTTCTCGTTCAACTGTATTGCAGTAAGAAGATTTTCTCCGACATAGAATCCGGCCAATGCATTCATACGGGGATCTACTTTGACTGTCTGTGCCTACGAGATTTAGCAAATCAAACTTGAAAACTCTCTCCTCCTATGCTACTTTTAATGGAGAGAATCCAAAAAACTGTTAATGTTTTGTTTAATTTACAGAAAAGCTGATACAAGAAAAGGGAATCTGTTAAAACATCATTTACACTTCAAGATTCAAGATCATGTTTAACAATTCTACATCCCACTCTTCGGCTCCCTTTATTTTCTGCATTCATGGTGAAAACCAAAAAAAAATATTCTGAAATAACAACTCCAATCCAAAGGAGGGGAAAACACCACGAATAGCTTAGCATCAGCTGCTCTTTATACACTTGAACCAAACATCTCCTCCTCCATTCTTGTCACTGGATGGCTTTGAAAAGCTGGCTTCCAAGAGTAACGGTTGGTGTGCCTTCTTCACCCATTAATGTCGTCAAGCTCACTTCTCTGTCTAGTATTCTCTTCAGTTCTGTCACAACATAGCTCATCTCAGGTCTCCTCTCACTCGACACTTCCAAACATGGTGCCGTTAATCTTATCAGCTCCTCCATTCCTTCTTCTGTGTAGCTACTCCCCAGTCTCTCGTCTATCACCGCCACGGATAGATCAGTGTAATCCACATTGTTTCGCATCTGCAATGTGAAAAACGTGATACCCTTTGGCTTAAGTTACTGATTCATCATGTCTCTTTCACTTTTTCAATCAACTGATCAGCGTAACTCTTTGATCCGTTTCGTTTCTGACTCATGGTTTCGAGAATCAGTTTTTTACATACCCATTCGAGAAGAGTTTGGTCTGAACACGAAGGGGACGGCTCTGATGCTTCTCGACCAGTCACTAGTTCCAGTAGGAATACCCCAAAGGCATAAACATCACTTTTGTCTGAAAATCTTCTGAACTCTTGAACCCTGCAAATGAAAATGCTGATTCATCTGAGAAACTGGTTCTATCTTTTTCATGAAGATGGTGTTGCAAAAAAACAGAAGGTGGGAGCCTCAAAGGTAAAATTACTCCGGGGCGAGTAATATCTCGTCTGCCACCATTCGAGAGGATGAACCGGCATCCTCTGTATCTAGGAGAGTACAAAGCCCTGAATCTGCAATCTTGGCAGTGAAATTTTCATCTGCAAGGACATTGGTTGTTTTGAAATCCTTGTGTATTAGTAGAGGACTCAAAGAATGAAGATGTGCCAATCCTGGAATCCAAGAACAACAGAAGAGGAAAGGATATACAGATTACAGATCAGGGAGGAGAAATTCAACAAGAAAAGCTGTGTTCAAAGCACCTAGTTTGAGTGAATCAAGGCTCATTACTTTGATTGTTCTATCTACCCGAAAAAAGAAAAAGCCGATACCAGGAAAGCCACAAATGCTCACTGATTTTGCAGAGGATGATCACCTTTAGCTGCCCCGAGAGATATCATGAGCCTATGCCTGAATTCTAGCTTCTGTCCAGGCCCTTTGCCACCATCACCTGATCGAAGAAGAAGAAGATGAGTGATGATGATGAATAATGTTAAAATTTCCTGGCCAAGAATCACTTTTAAGTTAGGACATCATATGGTATTCTTATGTGAATGCCAATCTAAAAGATGGAATTTTGATATGACAGAGAGAGCTTACCATAAAGGTGACTGGAAACACTTCCATTATGAATATACTCATAAACCAGAAACTGCATATTGTTTTCCTGACAGTAACCCAAGAGAGTGACGATATTGCGGTGATGGATAGATGACTGATATCGGATCTGAAAAGCGTTTTCGAGACCTCTTAGTTCAGCTCTTCTGAATCTTGATTCTCAAATTCTAGAAAACAAGAGTAAGGTTTATATAACCTCATTGATGAATTCCTGAGTAGGAGATCCGGGTCGCTTCTTGATGGCCACGAGCATGCCGTCTTGAAGCAATCCCTTGTAAACCTCACCAAACTTGCCTTCACCTATGAGACTCTTACTGGTAAAACCATTGGTGGCCTGAGTCAACTCGTCCAACTCAAATCTTCCAGCTTCTCGAAGAGACAACTCGGTCGTGACGTTTCTCATTGCTGAAAAGAAAAGGCAAAAAGGGGATCGATCTTCTTGATATAACCAGTCATCAAACTATGGACATGAACTAAACTTTTTAAAGAGTTTGATTACTTTGAATAGAAGAGGAGGTTGTCTCAGAAGTTCTTGACAGATTCCGACAAAGAAAGCGGCAAAACCATAGGAGAAAGATCAAGAGAGCCATGAATGCAAGAGCTCCTGCAGCACCTCCAATGGCTGCTGCAAGAGTTTTTGACATTTGGTACAAAAAAAAAACTCTTTCAGAGATTCTTCAAACTTCTACCATGCCATAACTACCTGAAAGCAAGAAATGGCGGCGAGGCTCGATAAGAAAAACAGTAAAAGACAAGACAAAAAAAAACAAAAGCAAACAAGGCTTGTGGATTTACTTACAACTTTCATTAAAAGAGGTAAAAGGAGTCAAAATGTAAATGAATAAGATTCTTCTACATGAATGGGTGGAGATATGCGACAACAGATATGGATTCACATAAATTCATTGACATAAATTCCAAAACTTGAGCACCAGAGAAATGGCGACACAAGCAGATATTCAGAAAGCTGAAGTTCATCAGCATGAAAACATCACGGAATCGACAATTTCCTAAATCAACGGCGGGAATTCCCACATTTCCGACATTAAATTGGGGGGGGATTACTTTTTTGTGCAGAGACAAATCGATGGACTACCAGAGATGAAAACCCAGAACGGAAATCTACGAACACAGATACGGAGACTCGATAAACCCAGAAAACATCCCTGATGAATGGTCGGAAAACCGATTCAGGACAAGCCCCTGAAGCATCAACCTCCGCCGCCGCAATTTTTCTAGAATAAACTCACCATAGAGATTGTAAGAGAATCAAGTCATCCGACAATGCCGACAGAAAGTGACATCGCGCAGACAATCCTCTCTCTCTCTCTCTCTCTCTCTCTGCAGACTTCAACAGAAATATCAAACTCGTTACAAATTTTACTGCAAGATTCAATTTTGCGGCATTCCCGTAGCTTATGTTACTCGAATTGACATTGACAGAGTTTACGCCAACTACCCCACCATATGATTTTCAATTTTCTTTTTGTGGGGAAGGATAAAGATTAAACCTTTGAAGAACAGAGCAAGTGGGTCTCTTCGACAGATTGCAATCCAGCGAATAGAGTCAAAACAAGCAAGAACAAGAACAAGAACAATAACAAGAACAAGAACAAGAGAGAGGCTTGTAACGTTGTCTTCCGCCTCAAGTCCAGAGGACGAACACGCAGAGGCTCTCCTCTGTTTGTTTTCATCGTTGATTTGGTATTTGTTACCTTACGTACATATCCTGAAAATGTAAAATATGGGTGTCCTTTTTCGCGGAATGTGAATTTAAAATGTAGATGCAGGTGGTTTGACTACATAATCTTCTTCGTATTACTTTACAGGCTCACTAAAAGGTATTTATAGCAATTTAAATTAAATATTCAACGAACAGACATTCATTAAAATATTCTCTAAATATTGTAATTTTTTATTCACTTTTAACAAAAAAAAGAAATATATATAGCGAATTGTATGACAAAAAAGTGGGGTCGGGAAACGTTTGGTCTTTCAGTGGCAGAGCGGTTTCACGGTTTCGCGTTCCGTGTGGTTAGTCAACGAGAGCCAATGAAGATCACGGCGACCACCAAAAGGCCCATTTATCTTCTCGGCTTCATTATCCATATTTTAGCCCACTTGTAGGCCCATTAAAGGCCCATTTATCTTCCACGCTTCTTTGCCCAGGACTTGAGCGCACGGCAATGGCGTGATGATGAATGATGAGTTTGATATGGGCATTCTCTGGACTCGATCATGCATATGAAAGGTGCAGACTTGATGGGTGAACATGAATGAAAATAAACGGGTGGTTACAAAGCAATGCCTCTCAGCCTTTCCCTCTCCCGCAAAAATCTCTGCTTCCCTAAAAGAAAGGATCGATCTTTTTCTGTATTTCTTTTTTTGGGCGGATTATTCTGAAATATGATTTGAAGAAGATGATTCAGATTTACCGTGGAAGGTCTAAAGATGCCTCGTTGCTAACATTCACGACAAGAACAAGAATCTCCAGAGTTTGAGGAGCTGCTTTTTCTGCGAGTAACTTGTCTCCTTCCTTCCTTCCTTTTCTTGGTTCATTGTCTCTTTTTACATAGCTTCATGAGCTTTTTTGGGTTGATTCCCATTTCTCAGGATATCAATGTCGTCCCTTTCGGCCCGAACCGGACGAGACAGGCAACGTTACGACAACAATTTTCGCCTTGTTTCTGGGTATTGACTTCTTTGTTCTCATCTTGTTGGAATAGTTTCTTTTCATCGTGTTCGTGTGTTTCGTCAAGCTTTTCATATAAGAGGCAGGTTTGATCCAAATCCTTACATTATTCTCGATACCAAACTGCGGTGCTGCAATGGTTGTCCGCTCTTTGGTTTATAATCGCTTCGGCCTCGCTTCAATTGCAATCTCTAATCTAAATCTTAATCAGATACAAAACAGCATCCCTTGATGCAATAATGTTCATACACATGACAGATGCATTCCCTACAGGCTGGTAAAGGATGATGAGGATCTGAATGTTGACTTTGAGAGCAAGATCGAAGTTCTTATGGTTTCATCTCCTAATCGTCATGATCTTGTCTTTCCAAAGGTTTTTACATTTGGATATTCCTGTATTGCTCCATTTAATGATCAGCTTTGTTTTGATATGAAGCTGAAGGACCATGTATGTGCCAACGTATGCTAAATGATTTTTGCATTTTCAGGGGGGATGGGAGGATGATGAGACTGTTCTGGAGGCCGCGACCCGTGAAGCCATGGAAGAAGCCGGAGTGAAAGGAATACTGAGAGTAAGTTGGCGTTTTGACAGACATTGGAAACATCCCAAGAAATTTCTTGTTTTGTTTCTTCTGATTGTAGAATCATCAAGAAAGAGATTTGTTAGATTGTAGATTGAAGATTGAAAGTCCTTTACTGTTGTATGCATGTTCAGGAAGTTCCATTGGGAGTTTGGGAGTTTAGAAGCAAAAGCAGTTCAGCTGATGCTGAATGCTGCAAAGAAGGAGGATGCAAAGGTTACATGTTTGCATTGGAGGTAACAGAAGAACTCGAGGCGTGGCCAGAGAGAGAAAATAGAAAGAGGATATGGGTAAGCACAAATATGTAGTCATACATATAATGATACATATACATGTATGTATGTGCATACATACACACATGTTTGAATGATTGATGAGATTCTAGATTGGTGAAAATGCAGCTGAGCACTGAAGAAGCATTGGAGCTATGCCGGTATGAGTGGATGAGGAGAGCTCTTAAAGAGTTTCTGAGAGTAATGACAGAACATGAACATGGAAGATTGGGAACCAAGGAAGAGGTTGTGTCAGATTTAGGGGAGTGTTATGATCCTCGTTATTGCTTTGTAGTTAGTTAGAATTCATTCTCCAAGACACATCACACTTAAAGTGATGGTATGTTTCTGGATCTTTGAATAGCATGTCTTGTAACTCTCTCTGGCAATTTTTCATGGCTTGTAAACTATACAAGAAGCAAATCGTTTTCAGACAAATGGATCAAATTCATCTCTCTTGATTTCTTTTATGCTACTTGCAATTTCTTGGATGTAATTGTCAAGAAGAGACAAACAGAGAGGTTATGTATTGATATAAGATGCTGTCTTGTCTTGTCTGCCCCCCTTGGACATCTATCACAAGAAGACCAAAAAAAAGGCAGAGTAATTACACAAAACCCATGCTTAAGGATTGACTTAATGAAACCTTAATCCAAATCCCCATGCATACTTTAGTAAAATCCTTCACAACTACTTCATTGTCTGCTGTTCAACGTTGAGTAGGTTTCTTGACCTTCGTGTTTCTTTTGTCTCATCCCAAATGGCAGCATCTTTGTCTTTCTCTTGGACTCACTCTTT